>NW_012114611.1:3289577-3321035 GCF_000951035.1 Colobus angolensis palliatus | reverse complement strand
CTTTCCACTTCCACTCCCACCCAGCCCTGCTTGCCCACCTGCAGACGTAGACAGACAGACAGACAGACAGACACACACACACACACACACACACACGAGGAAAGTGACTGGCTTGCTGGCTGGCTGCTTGACTTTTGTTTATTTTATGAGAGCATGGTTCCATGAAGGGCAGCAGTAGTGGCCCATCAGGCTAAAAAATCTCAGCTTTTTTTGTCAGACTGAAAAAGTGTTTTTCAAAGCACTTTTTTACATGTCATCTCATTAATCCTCAGATTAACACTATGTAGCAGAGGGACTGGATATCAATACATGCATGCCATTAGTTGAGTTAACTAAAGCCTAGAGATGTCAAGGACATCCATTTGAGCAAGGATATCCCATAAATTATCGCCATGGCCAGCACCCCAGACCACGCCTTTCTGATGGGTTTCATGGTAGTAAGCAGGCTCTGAGGTGTGCATTAGATTCCCCTTTCATTAGCACTCAAGGCAGCCCCCCAAGTCCCAGGACCTGGCAGAAAAGGGTCCATGTGTCACCTGGGACAGACAACTAGGGCTCTAGAAGGCCCACCCTGCAGGATGTGTGGACCTCTGCCCCAAGGATTGGCAAATGCAGCAACAGGACTTAGAGCCAGCGATGCTGTTTGTCTGGTTCCCCGAGCTGGGGAGTAGGTTGCCAGGAAGCCAAGCGGGCAGTCAGTGCCAGGC
Source organism: Colobus angolensis palliatus (assembly GCF_000951035.1). Classification (NCBI taxonomy): domain Eukaryota; kingdom Metazoa; phylum Chordata; class Mammalia; order Primates; family Cercopithecidae; genus Colobus; species Colobus angolensis. The sequence goes on along the minus strand of NW_012114611.1, from coordinate 3,320,328 downwards.
CAAACAGGCAATTAGCACCCACAGAAATCCCGCTGCCCAGCAATTGCTCAAGGCCATGAAACTCTGGGCCTGCTGATTCCTGGGGCAGAGGACAGGTGAATTGGGAGCTTGTGTTGACAGAGAGCCCCCAAGTCCTTGAGTAAGAGTCTCACGTAAGCACCTGGACTTGAATTCACTGTGCCCCCAAGGCGAGGAGAGTGCTCCAGTTTAGACAACCAAGCCGACCTCAGCATCTTCCTCTGGACTTGATTGGTGCTTTCCTCATTTGGTGGTTAGAGCCCTGCCATGGTCACCTCCAGTCTAGACTGCTAGACAGAAGCTCTGTTTTGGCTGCCTTCTTTCAGGCTACTCTCTCTGTCTCTCCAATACATGCCAAATGCTAATTTCTCACGATTCCCAGTTTCCGCCCCAATTCACCCCTTTCCCACCCTCCCACCCTGGCTTTGGATGGGAACCTCCAGTGCTTTTCCCACACCTGTCACACCTGTAATCCTGGGCTCATGTAAGGGGAGTGTGTTGGTAAAGAAACTGGCCCTGATCAAACAGGAATGCAGGTACATTCCTGACACTGCCTGGGTGTTCCAAGGTTGACTTTCAGACCAGGACAAACAATCCTTGGGTGAAGACACGGATACAGATCATGATGACCCGACAAGAGGTGCCATTTCCCATGTTCCAAGAAACAGTTTGGATTGGATGGAAAGGCAAGCTCTGAAGCCATGTTCTTGGGCTTTCCCCAGAGACATGTCTGTGTCTTGAGTGAGGAAGCTATGATCATCAACAGGGAGGAGGTTCACTCTGGAAGGATGGACACATGGGTTGGTGCAGGAGGCTGTGGGTCACAGGTGTAATGGAAAGATAGAGACCCACACAGCAACCTCAGGAAAGCAATTTCCAAGTGAGTCAGAGGACACACCTGGAGCTGAGAGGAGGGAAAAGAAGAAAGCACTCACCAAGATCTTCCTGCTCCTATGGCTGTGAGCACCGCATGTTCCATGGACATTGCAAGGAAGCAGACGTGAAAAATTCAAGGGCTCCCTTCATGGAAACACCTTGCTTCTTCTCCCTCCCTTTCCCTTGGGGAGAGCCTGGGAAGAAGCCTCACCTGAAGAAGCCTTTGCAGCCTTCACAGGTCATAGCATTGAAGTGAAAGCCCGTGGCTCGATCTCCACACACCCCACAGATCCGGGGCACATTCCGGTCGAAGTCTCCAGGGTCAGGCAGGGAAGTGCTGGCTGCCATTGCCTCCATCCCTGTAAGAAGAGAAAGCAGGCCATGGTCAGAGCCAGAATCAGTGCCAGGGCCAGCTGGCATCCTTGGTGACACCCACCCTCAGCCTCATCCCACCGCCCCCATCTCTCACCCCCAGGGAGCTCAGCAAGGTTTGGCATCTCCCCAGAGCCCAGGCCTGAGCACAGTGCCTTTTGAGCCCTCATATATGATTCTCCCTACAAAGCTGGCTCAGAGCATGGCTTGGAATCAGCTGCCTGGTTTCAGATGTTGCATCTATCAGGCTAACTTGGGTTTAGTGGTTCATCTCTGCAGGCCCCCACTGTCTGCATTGGAAAAGGTGTTTTACTTCCAGGGTGCAAGGATCATATGAATGAACCCATGCATACTACTGGCACTAGCTTTGCCTCAGGCACAGACTGAACCAGGTCAGGGGCTTCTATCTGCCCAATGCCCCCTCCAAGGGAAAACGAGAGTCCTCCCTCAGCCTCAGCACCTACATGTGAAGAGAAACCCTCAGGCCTCCTCCTCTTGAGGGTGAGGAGTGATTTAGGTGATTTAGGTGCCCTGGTCATTCCAGCCCCAGCTCCTTGCAACCATAAAGCTCAGGGCTAATAGGCTTATGCCCCTTTTGTTCTGGTACCAAGATGATCAAAATTTCAAGATACTTCCCCCCTTTTTTGGGCAATAATACTTAAAACATTATTTTGAATGTCCTTCTGAGTCATGTGAGTCCTATACAATTAATTGTGTTTTCAGAGATGGTTTTTATAAATAGGCATTATCATCTAGAGATGGATTTCACACTTGAGGAAAAGGAGAAGAGACAGAAGAAACGAAAGGCCACAGCTTTGAGAGGGTCTTCTCAGGAAGCAGCTGGCATGACTCTTTCATTAGCCAAAACTGGGCCCTCGGCTTTGCCTGCTGCGTCTAATCCTGTCTACTGTTAGGCTCAGAGATGATTCTGGAATACCTCAGACTGCCCTAAAATGCTTTCAGACCCCACTGCCTCCCACTTCTCCCAGCTTTATCCGAATCCTCAAAAGGGTCATTACAGGTTTCAGTGACCCCTTTGACCCGAGGCAAAGGGTCCTTCATGTCAGAAGAAAAATAAGAAAGAAAGCCAGGAAAGAAGAAACAAGAACCCACTCCATCCCAGGGTACCATTTCCTCCTGCCCCTGGGTGACAGAGGCAGATTCTGGGGGCCCTTGGGAGGCTCTGAGCTACTTTTCAATGACTAGGCCCATGATCTCTGATCGAGGGTGTGGAATATCAAAGCTCATTAAGTCTTACTTCACCTTCATACCACTCCATGGTGTAGATGCTATTATCATCATCCCCTTTACAAATGAGGCCCAGAGAAGACCAAACTTTAAGATACGTCTAGAAACTACTACTTCCAAATGAATAAAACAAATATTTTCTAAAAATTCCCCAAAGAGCTTCACACCAAGGGAAAGAAGTGGTGCAGATAAGCAAGAATATAGTATCACCAGTCCCAAAGGGACAGAGGGAATCCCGGTCACAGACAGACCTCGGAGATTCCCTAACCTCATTTAGCTTTTCTTTTTCTGGAACCCTTAATGTATTAGGTTGGTGCAAAGGTAATTGTGGTTTTGGCCATCGAAAATAATGGCAAAGATCGTAATTATTTTTGAACCATCCTAATAATAATAGTGATACTATTGCTAATTTCATTCACAGCTAGACTTATACCTGTTAAACTCTAATTATATATAATATATACATTAAGTATATATTATACATACATTAATACATACTTTTATATAAAGTTTAGCAAGTATATATGCATTAAAGTTTAGCAAGTATAAATATATACCTACATATAAAGAGAGAAGCACTTTCAGAAAAAGAACAAAGATCATTGTAGTGATAGCAAAGACATGGAATCACCCAGGTGCCCATCAACTCTGAACTAGATAAAGAAAATGCAGTATATGTGTGTGTGTGGGTGTGTGTGTATATATACATATACATATATATGTGTACACACACACCCACACACACACTGAAATGCTATGCAACCATAAAAAAGAACAAAATCAAGTCCTTTGTCCTTTGCAGCAACACGGATACAGCTAGAGACCATCATCCTAAGGAAACTAAGCCAGAAACAGAAAACCAAATAGCCCATGTTCTCACTTATAAGTGGGAGCTAAACATCATGTACATACGGACATAAAGATGAGAACAATGGACACTGGGAATACAAGTGGACGGGGGCAGGGGCTGAAAAACAACCTATTGGGTACTATGCTCTCTACCTGGGAGACAATTCATTCATACTCAAAATCTCAGTATCATGCAATATACCTTTGTAACAAACCTGCACAGGCACCCCCTTAACCTATAAGAAAATTTCAGAAAAAAAGAGCAAAGGAATGACTAACAGAAACCTGTGGAGAGATAAGATTGGGGAGGGGTATGCATTATGTAGTAGCAGTATTCTATTTCTTTGAGTAGTGAGCATATGGTATCTTCTTATTACTATTATCAAAACACTGCATCTATGTTTTGTACGTCTGTGTTTGCATGCCCTTCTGAATATATAAACATTTCGTAATTTAAAAACAATTAGAAATAGAAAAGTGCTTGTGGGTCTATCAACATTGTCCCCAAAGACCATCCCAAGTCCAAGCTGACGCCTGCAGGTTTTAGAACATAGCACACAGTCAAGATGTTGCCAGCATCCCGGAGGCCCAATATCATTGTGGGGTAATAGGGGAAACCATCCAGGATGCTTGTGGCTTAACCCTGGGTCAGCTGAGATGCTGCAGCTCCGAGTCATCATGGTGTTGCTACAGAGTCTGGGTCATCCAGGCTCCCAAGTATCCGGTGGATTTCGTGGAAAACAGAGAAATCAAATGGGGGGTAGGAAGGAATATCTGTTAAATCAGTCCAACACATGTTCAGCATCACATGGGCTCATTTGGAGATGCTATGATGCAAGCGAGTTGGAACAACATACTACCACAGCACAGCAACAGGGCAGTCCTGCAATGGGGTGGGGTGCTCCCCTGACATCAGGAAGTCTCCATGCTGGGGGTGAAGGCTGGAAAGACTGGATTGAGCAGCCAGAGGCCCATTTCAGGGGAGCTGACAGAAGACCCAACCCTGCTTAAGGTTATTTGTTGCTATCAAGAAGTCAGCGCCCAAGACCAGAGTCCACATGTGGAGAAGACGCCCAAGCCTCTGCGGCTTGAAAGCTGAAAGTCCCAGGAATGACAGGCAGAGACTACAGAAGGCGGGAAAGAGAAAGAGGAGATGGGGGCTGAATAGGAAACATCAGGCGCACAGGAGAGCCCAGCCAGGGTCATGGCCGGAGCCAGCAAGCCCCATCTCCTGAGCTCTTCTCTGAACTCCCACCCGCACCCCACACACTCATGCATCTCAGCTGCAGACTCTGCTGGTCCAGGACCCACCTTGCAAGATCCTGGGTGGTATCCCTTCCTTCCCCTGCCCACCACCTTCTTATGGCCCACCCTTGCCCCTTGAAAACAGAAAGCCAGGGAAGTTGTGGCTAATGAGGAAACACCTACCTGAAGGAGCACAGGGCATGTAAGTGGAGCCCAGGGGTGCTCTTCTGTGAGGTCTCACAGATACTTCAGACCCAAAGCCTTCTGAAATGAAGAAGGGGAAACCTTTTATCTAAAGTGGAGCACGGACCGCCTCACCAGTCTCTAAGGAAGTGGGCACGAGAGGATCTTTCCAGGGACTTTAGTCCCCAGATCAGGGACTGCAAACAGAAGTGGCTTGTTGGGGGCAGGCATGCCATGTCATCGCTGGCAGGGATGTGGGGGTGGAGGCTGGGCAGCAGCCAGGATGGCCCTCCCTCGAGGCAGGGAGTAGCAGGAGCCGTGGGAAGGGGTAGCGGCAACCAGCCCTGGGCAGAAGGAAACAACCTCCCGCCTAGGCACTCCTCCTTCTCTCACAGCCCAGGGTGTCAGGAGGGAAGAAGGATCTTTTCCTTAGGGAGACCCACACTACCCCCTCCATCTCCAGACTGTAGGCAGCTCAGGAAGCAGAGCAACTGGGCCACGTGGCCCACTGCTAAGAGCGGGAAGACAGCTGCCCGAGGCACAGGAGCTGGGAATGGGGTGGGCTTGGATGGCAGCCCACAGCCCTGGCCTCTTGGGACAGCTTCAAAGGCAGGCGTCTGAGATCTCCTGTCTGTGGAGACTGGGTGTAGGCGGAGCAGGTGCTGCAGGGGTTAAATACAGCAATGTATTGCTTTCAAACAGGATGTTTTCTGCCACTTTTAGCTCTTCCCCAGACACGCTCAACACCCCCAGCTGCCGTAGGGCTGACTCTGGTGCCCAGACTCTGGATCTTAGTGGCTGGCAGGGGGGATCAGCAATGAGGGACGGGCAGAATTGTACCCTTTCCACTTCCACTCCCACCCAGCCCTGCTTGCCCACCTGCAGACGTAGACAGACAGATAGACAGACAGACACACACACACACACACACACACACACACAGAGTTTCCTTCTCTGATGCCAACAGGAGGTGACCCTGGCAAAGGCCTTTAAGTCAGACCCCAGATGGGGTATGTCTAGACCCCAGCTTTTGTTTTTCTTTGGAGACCTTTGTCTTCCGGTAGCCTAAGCAGGGAAGGAGGAGAGCTCAAGGGGCTTTCAAGACCTGGGCCCAGTCCCAGAACTGTGAGCCGGCTGAGGCCACTTGCCACCCCTTCCAGCACTACCAGTTCCCAGGGAGCATCGAGGAAAGCACCAGTGGACAATGAGCTGAGATAACCTAAGCTGGGCTGGCCCCCACCAGGGGCATAGGCAGTGGCAGGTGTCTGCTGAGGACAGGCGTGCTGCCGCATACTCCCAAGCCAGGCCCTCCTTTGCTCCCTCTGTTCCTACTGCCCAAGTCCTTCCCAGCTGACCACGCTCTGCGGGGTTGCCCCTCTGGCCTTATTGACTCCTCAGGCTCCTTTCCTGGTGGGCAGGAAGGTGAGGTGGGGACAAGGTGGACGCAGAAAGGAGCACTGCTTTCCTATCCTCAATCCCTGCGGTTTTCAGAGGTCAGAGGTGACATCCAGGTAGACCACCACTTTGGAACTTAAAAAAATGTTTCTGGAGTATTTACTACATGCCAGGCCTGCTAAGCTCTGCATACATTATTTCATTTAGCCCTCACAACACTTCTGTGAGGCAGGGAGCAGTCCTACTTTACAGGTAGCAAAGCCAAAGTTCAGCACACTCTGAGTGACTTGCCCAGGGTCCCACAGCCAGGCAGGCAGCGGTGCCTGGGGCCAAACAAGGACGGCTGATTGTAGTGCCCAACTGGGTCCTTTTCCAATGACAATCATCAGAGCAGATGCCTACTGCTCCGCACTGGGCCCTGCTCCATGGTTTTCCTGTGTACTCACTTATTTCACTCTCACAACAGCCTCCTCCAGTGGATACTTTATTGCCCCAGATTAGGGGTGGAAACTGAGGTGCAGGGAAGGTGATCGTCTTTGGAGCTGGATTTGAATCTAGGTAGCTTAGCTCTGAGTCATTTCTGCATCCCTAAGCCCTGGACACCTTTCACTTCCACTAAGTCAGGAGCAATGCAGAGAACAATCCCCAGGTCATGAGGGAAGAACCCGGGGATTGTTCTTGTCCTTCCAAGGGTCCCAGGCCAAGGGATGGCAGGCCTCAGCCAGGATCCATCCACTTTCTGTCACCCAGCCCCTCTCATCTGGGAAAATCCCATTCAATAGATGAACCTCTCCTCCTCAGTCGACTTTCCAGTACTGGATGGTCCTTTTAGGAGAGATATCCTAGATTTGGCCTCTAAGTCCAAGTGCAAACCTATAGGAAAGTGGGGCAAAGACACAAGATGGAAAAGAGGACAGGTGGAAAAACTGCTTAATACCTGCTCTCTGCCACGTCACACGCCCACCCCACCAGCAATTCATGTTCTGAGTACACAGGACATCCCACTGCTTTTGCTGGGACCGTCCCCAGAGCAACCCTCTCCTGACCCTGCTTTAGAAACACCAAACCCCCAGCACAGAGCATCAGAGAAGCAGAGGGGGAGGAGCTCAACTCTGTAGAAAGCCCCTGGCTTCCATCCCTCCAGGGCCTGCATCCCACATCAAAACCCCTGCCTGACCCTGACCCCAGTCCTGACCTTGCCTTAGCAAGAAATGAGAAGATAACGTATTTCCTTCCAGTCACTGAAGCCACAACCATTGCCTCTCCTACACATCTGCCTGTCAGCCCACACCACAGGCGGCCCCATCTTGCGATAGCTTCTGTTAAATGGGCATCCCCAGGGCAGTCTCGCCTACGGCAGTCTTGCAGGGTGATGACTGCCAGGTGTCCTGGGCAGAGCCCTGGGAAGGCAAAAATCAAAGTCCCTCATGGCTCAGTTTAACTCCACATTGACTGGACCCTCCTAAGGGTGGTAAAGCTGTGACTCTGAGAAGGACCGTGGAGTGGACAAGGAGTCTGATCACTAATGTCTTTTCTAGCTCTGAGAGCATGCAACTCCAAGACTGGAATTCCCATCATGAGAAGCACTATTTTTTTTTTTTTCTTTTTAAGAGACAAGGTCTCCTCTGTTACCCAGGCTAGAGTGCAGTTGCACAATCACAGCTCACTGCAGCCTCTAATTCCTAGGCTCAAGCAATCTTCCACCTCAGACTCTCAAGTAGCTGGGGTGACAGGTGTAAGCCACGCCAGGCAAGAAGGCCTTAAATGAGATGGAGCTTTCTCCCTAATCCCTCACTAGCCAGATGAACCCCAACATTCATGCCTCAGTGAGTGAGACTCACTCATCCTTAGATGCCAGTGAGCAGGAAGGGCATGAAAGATGTGGCCCCTAATCGACCCCAGGAGAGGGGTTCTCTCTCCGCCAGGTTGGGACTGGGGTGATCTAAACTGGGCTTTCTAATTGTTGACATTGTTTCAAAGTTCCCACTCCTTCTAGAAAGAAATGGAAAGCTAAGCTATTTCCCCACAGAGTGGGAGACAATTCTTTTTCTTCCTAAAATTGCCACACACACAGTCAACCATGTGTTGGGCTTTTCTAGGAGAAGATATGCCTGTGTGTCCGCCAGCCACAACTGCACGTGTACTTGTGCGCACACACCCTTGTCTTGCTATTTTTCATTTCATCATCCCTTAAACTCTGCCCCGTCGAGTGCTGAGCACTGCATGACCTACCTGACTTTTTATTTGTCATCTCTTTTTGCCTGGTGCATAACTCAGGCACAGCAATATCATGGCCAGCTAAGGTGATACCCTCTCTTCCTTCTCCACCATCCCCAACATGTACCCATTTTCTTTGTCCAGAACAGTCTCAGTATCTCCCAGAAGAAGCTGACAGGGAACAGAGTGATAATAAGGGGGAGAGGAGAGGGTTTACTGTATAAATAGAACATATCCAAACTACTTTCTGCCCCGACTATCTCCCCAGCTCCTTCATACACACACATTTTAAATATGGGTAAGAATGGTTAGAAATTATTTTCTATAGACCACAATGTCCACAGTAAAACCCAATAGATAACATTCAGCTCAGAAAATCTCAAGATTGGAAGGCAACAGCACCACCTAGTCCAATCATCTTAAATTTCTTCTATAATATTCTAGCCAAACAGCTTTCCAGCCCATGTTTGAATAATTTTCCTAGTGGAGAACCACGTCCCATGGCAATCCACTCTCTTTGGATGACTCTATGCTTAGAAAGCTCTGTATCATGCACAGATGGAACAGCCCCCATGGCTTTCAATGGCTGCTCCTAGACAGCTCTTTGCAGCCGTGTTAGACAAACCTACTAGGCCATTCACACAGGAGCTCTAGAGGAGGGATTAGGGGGCCACGTATGGTGCCATATGCATATTAGAAAAAGGAGCCCTGGCCAGGCGCGGTGGCTCACACCTGTAATCCCAGCACTTCGGGAGGCCCAGGCTAGTGGATCTCTTGAGGTCAGGAGTTCGAGATCAGCCTGGCTAACATGGCGAAAACCCATCTCTACTAAAAAAAAAAAAAAATACAAAAACTAGCCAGCGATGGTGGTGTGTGCCTGTAATCCCAGCTACTCAGGAGGCTGAGGCGGGAGAATCTCTTGAACCAGGGAGGCAGAGGTTGCAGTGAGCTGAGATCGCACTGTTACACTCCAGCCTGGGTGACAAGAGTGAAACTCCATCTAAAAAAAAAAAAAAAAAAAGAAGAAGAAAAGAATAATTAAAAAGAAAAAGGATCCCTTTTTCTAAGACTCTTAGACTTTTCTAAGGCACTAAGCCCTAAGACACTTCACTTCCATCAGTCAGAAAATTATCATAAAAATAGAACACTCTACAATGCTTACGTCGTGAGTGAGGTTGCAGGGGAGAAGCCACAGAAGATAGCCTGGATTACACTTAATTTTGATTTAGACCCTATCAACTTCCCAGGTTTGATCATGATCCCCATAAGAAGAGTGAGTAAGGTGGTAGCACAGACAGCGTCTGCCTTTGTGGCCTGCACCTGGAGAGAACAGCGTCTGTTCCACGGAGAGGGCCCGTGGAGCAGCGTGAGTGCTGGATGTGCTCCCAGCAGGGCTGCCGCCTCCTCTGTCTGCCACTTGGCTCTTTCCAGAGGAGGCTGGGTCCCAGAAACACAGCTCTAAACAACTCTAAGAACGTTTAAGAGGCTCACCAGTCATGACTGACTGAATGATGGGAAATTCAGTGGCTGATGACACCGGAGTTGCAGGAAGGAGTTTACCCCTGAAGCTTGTTCTTCATTAACCCTTTTGGGACTATGCATCACCTTTGAGAACCTGCTAAAAGCCATGGACTGACATCCCCTACAGTATCAGGGTATATTAGTCCATTTTCACGCTGCTGATAAAGACATACGTGGACTGGGAAGAAAAAGAGGTTTAATTGGAATTACAGTTCCACATGGCTGGGAAGGTCTCATTATCACAGTGAAAGGTACTTCTTACATGGCGGTGGCAAGGGAAAAATGAGGAAGAAGCAAAAGTGGAAACCTTCGCTAAACCCATCAGATCTCGTAAGGCTTATTCACTATCACGAGAATAGCATGGGAAGAGGGGCCCCCATGATTCAATTACCTCCAGCTGGGTCCCTCCCATAACACGTGAGAATTCTGAGAGATACAATTCAAGCTGAGATTCAGTGGGGACACAGCCAAACCATATCACAGGGCTCGTGGGTCACTCCATGGAAACCAGGCTACGCACTCTCATTCACCAATGCTGCTCTGGGGAGCTCTAGCAGCTTCTTGGAGCGTGGCAGGACTCAGAGCAGGGAGCCCATGAGACCTCAGGCAGTGGGACAAGAGATACATGGCTTACTTAGATAGATTTCCACTTCTTATCAACAATTTTTCCTGCAAGCTGCTTTTTTCCAGTGGAAACTCTGCCCTCAGCTTTGTCAACAAGATTTCTGGGCTGATTACTGCTCTCCAGGTAACAGGCAGGCTATGCTGGAGAGTGGCCGGTGACGCATAGGGGACTGGCCCATTTAGAAGCTGCAGTCCGATCTCTCTGGTTTTATAACTGAAGAAATGGAGGCCACAGAAGTAGAACTATGGGTATATAGAGGCTGGGAAGGGTAGCATGGAGGGGAAAATGGGGAGAGGTTGGTTAACAAATACAAAATTAAAGCTGGACGGGAAGAATGGATCCTGGTTTTCTGCAACACTGCAGGGTGACTGTGGTTAACTATAATTTACCTTATATTCCCCAAAACCTAGGACAGAGGATTTTGAATGTTCACAACACAAAGAAATGATAAATGTTTGGAGTAATAGATAAGCGAATTGCCCTGATTTGATCACTGCACATTGTGTACCCATATTGAAATATCACTCTGTATTCCATATGTACAATTATTATGTGTCAACTACAAATAAAAAGAAAAAATTCTAAGAAAGTCAATAAAAACAAGAGAAGAAAAGTACACTCCCTTACAGTGTGGCCTTGGACATGTCACTTCCTCTCTGATGGCCTCAGTCTCTTCTCAGTCTCCTCTGAGGTAATCAGAGAGGAAGTGACATATCCAAGGCCACACAGTAAGGAAGTGTACTTTCTCAACTCCAGCCTGGCCAAGTCCAGGACCCCCAATCGCCTGCCTGAGTAGCTTCAGGGCGAGAGTGCGGTGTGGGGTAGGAATGGGCCATGGAAACAGGTGTGTACTCTCCCTTTGGGGCTGAGAGTTCCCTGTAGGAGGCCTGATGCAGACTGCAGCAGGACCATCAGCACTGACTACATCCTTACAATCAACACAGAGAAACAAAAAGGTCGCTAGGATCACCCACGTGCTCCTGCCTGACCAACTCCAGCTCCTGGCTTCAGCTCCCACGGCCAAAGACATGAACAAGCGCTCAAGACAGGGAGTTACTTTAGAGGGAAGTGGGATATGCCTGGCCTGAACTTTCTCTGCTCTGGGTGAGTTTTCCTGGAACACTAGCATGGGAGTGTCAAGGATATCTGCTACAGGGAAAAGTTGATGAGACAAGGAGGCTATTTGTTCAGTGACTTAAAGACCAATAAATAGAAACTGGGCAGCCCCAAAGAGAGAGAGTAGGCCCAGCCCTTCTTTGGGGAGACCTGAACTACTGCTAGCATCTGTCTTAATGCTGGGACCCTCAGCCTGAGTCCACATAGGCCTGAACCACTCTTTTTTTTTTTTTTAATTGCACATCACTCCTTTATTATACTGATCTGGGAAAAGGATTTAGTACAGTTATGCTCAAATGAACACTGAGCCCATGTGGCAGGTCCAAACAACTAGAACATGATTCAAAAATCTGTGAAAGACACACTTAGACAGGGCCACAAGGCATTTCACTGCCACGAAACAAAGCAGGGAGGGATTCTAAAACACACAGCAGGAAGCACTCCTGCCCCTCAGAGGTCAAGGAGCTTATCCCATATTGGTATGAGGAATGGCTTTTTTCTGATGACCACATGTGGGATTATTTCAACTGCCACGAGAAACCCAGGAAGGGTTATTGTTTTGTATTTTATATATATATATGTGTGTGTGTGTGTGTGTGTGTGTAAATCTAACACATAAAGTATATCAGGATTGATCCCAACCTTCTAGAGCCAGCTCCTTTGGGGTCAGGGAGGAAACAGTTGTCACATTACCATGCAGGTTACATTCTTCTTCCACTGGAAAGACCAGAGCCTCCAGTCAATGACCTGGCTGCAGAAGAGCAGAGGACTGGCTCCTGGGGGCAGACAGACTGTCTTGCTTCTCCTCATTGGTTATGGCTTAGCATGGTTCCTCCCCACAAGTCCTTACTAAACAAAACACTCGCAAAAACCCAAGTCACTACTTTTAAACTCTCTTGGATAAGGGGAGCTTTCCCACAGCTTGGACTGAGAACCTGTGCGCTAGAAGTGCTATTCTGACTAGACTGTATGAAGGGAGTGGGTGCAGGAGACAAAATGGCTAAAATGAAAATGGGAGCCACTGGTCCCCATCTGCAGCTACAACTCAAGATGTCTACAGATGTGGTCAGTGTGACATGTGCAGGAGGGAGGGGCAGAGGGACCCGATGGGCAGGGAGGGTGCTCCTGGGGACAGTAGCCTGCCCAGACCTGAGCCACTCTTGCTTAGGCAAACCTCTTTGAGGCCCAACCACCTACCCCTATCTCGGGTGGCCAGGCTTATTCTCCTTATTTTCCTTCTGAGACCAACATGATCTCTGAATCACTCAGACTCTTCCTGCATTGTGTCAAAGGTCAGTATCCAAACCCCAGGTCCTACCAGCTCCAAGATATTTGGGCTCCTTGGGATCAGACCCCTTGCCTTTGTCCAGCCACCTGGACCAGCCTATGCCCCTGGCCACCTGACCACTGTTCAGATGCCCCCAGAGCCCATTCCTGTCTCCTCATCTACAAATAGGGACATGATAATACCTGAGTCTCAGGTCTTGTGTGGGGATCAAATGAGCTGATCTCTGAGTAGCCCTCAGAAGGGTGCCTGGCACACCGTAAGCTTTATATGTTAACTTTATTGGAACTGTACCTGGCTTTAGTATAATCACTGGAGAATCCAGGAAAATGAGATCTTCAGGCCCCACAGAGGTGCTGTGAAGGGCAGGATGCCTGCTTCTCAGTCCCAAAAGCTCCACCCCAGACAAACATTGCCCAGAAAGCCACAATTTTGCTGAGCTGGGAAAAAAACTGGCCACCCCACCCACTGTCTGTGGCTTCTCAAACTCTTCCAAAACTTCTTGGGGTGAGGAGATGTGAGTTGTTCTAATTTCTCCCCTAACAATCAGAGAAGCTGAGGTACAAATCTAGACTTTTCCTCCACGTAAAAGATAAAGCCTGTGGCTCCCAAGTTGTCACTGATTACCAACCCTTACACCCATCGTCCTTCCTGTCGCTTCTCACCCAGTGTCACCTCCGTGCCCCACCTCCCCCATTATCAAGTGCTGGTCCTGTACCTGCATCTGTTATCACTGCAGTGGGACCTGAAGCTTGACTACCTCCAGGATGCCCCTCTGACTGTTACCAGGGCAGCGGCGCTACCACCACCCATTCCCACCCACCACCACCTGCAGCAGAAAGCAGAACTCAGGAGAAGGCTGAGGTGGGTGCCAAGGGGCTGGAGTCAGGAGCGAGACTGTGGAAGCCCTGGCAGAAGAATGGCCCCACCATTTCCCTTCACCTAGACATGGGGTGGGCTCTGGCTCAGTGGGCCTGGACTCCTGGCTGCCCCAGCTCTTAAAGGCCTGGGAAGGCCATTCACTTATCCTGGGATAGATTCTGAAGCCTGTGTCAGAATCAGGGAAGGATCCTCAGGGTCCTCTGAGATGGGCAGGGCTGGGTTAACTCTCCACCGGGCAGCTCCGGTCCCGTACAGGGCTGATTTGCCCAAACATATCCTCTCCAACTTCTGGGTTATTAGTAAGGGGTGGACACTTCCCCTGTACAGTGTTCATGCAGCTTCTCGGGACCTGGGCCATGTGGGAGGTTCCCACTCACTTTCAAGGGCAGCAGCAGGCACCCCAAGGTGACATCGGCCATTCCTCCATTTCTGATCTGAATGACTCCCCCTAACGAGCTTCTCCAGAGTGCTTTGGTCAGGCTTCTGGCCATCCTTCTGGGTAGGGTCCCTCTTGGGGACACCCCTGGAGGGCCAGGGATGGGATGTGGCACCATTTCTTCTTGGCCTCACACTGGCCTCTGCTGCCTTATCTCTGATGGGGACCCTGCCTATGTTTAAGTGCCGGCCACATGGAAAGGCCTGTACTGGAAATGAGAGACGCAGTGGTGAGCAAGACATAGACCCTGTCTTCTGGGAGCTTACAGTCTACTGCGGATTGGGGGGTGGGGATGGGGGACAAACAGGAACCTCCAATGCAGTACGACACATCCTACAATCGAGGTAAGTGCCAGGTCTAAAGGGAGCATATGCGAAAGCCTCTGCCTCATCTTAGTGAGAGAAGAGAAGAGAAGGCTCTTTGGAGGCGGTCCCCTCTCAACCTCTCCACGGAGACAGGAAGGAACAGAGGAGTTTAATGTGGTAGTGGTAAGAGGCGTAAGGAGCACTCCAGGCAGAGGATACTGCACATGCAAAAGCTGAGAATGAAAGGGAAAGAACATGTTTGGGACAGAGAAACTCATTCAATATGGCTGGAGAGAGGGAGAGGGCGCCAGAAAGAAACGCACCAACGGACCACAGTCATGTCAAAGGCCTGTAGGAAGTACATTCCACTCTTTTCTCTGCTTCTTCAAGTTAAACCCAGTGAGTCTTGAATATCAGGAATTTTAAATTATTGCCATGATTTATTGAAACTGAAGACTTTCAGACCCCATTCAGATCCCCATTCCAACCTGAATCCACCTGGAGGGTTGTGAAGAAAATAACAACAGGGCCTCTCTCATTGTTTCATTGAGAGGTTAGCCATGCACAGGCCTCTTCTGCAGCACAGCTGAAGTCCCAGCCAGGGTACACACAAAGCCACTATCCCCCATAGCCTGTCAGGGAGATCCTTAACCCTGAGAAGAATAGGACCATCAGTAGTTGAGCTAGAAGGGAGAGGTAAAGGAGAGAGACCTGAAAAATTCAGATTAGCTGAATAGAAAAAAAAAAAAAAAAAAAACCAAAAAACGGTCTTGTGGGAGAAAATCAAAAGAAAGAACAAATGATTCTATAAGGGCAGATGGAAGGGAGGTTAGTGAACGACACAGCTGCCATATCACCAGTGCAATCCTTACTGAATTCCTCAGTCTGTCCAGGGTGGCCAGATATGGTTGATGGGCACAGAGAGAGGTGAGTTGCCCACAGCTGCAGGATCCTCAAACCTGCCTCCACCAGTCTACTCAGCCCACTCTGTTCTGGTCAACAAGGTTAATTGCTCGTTGCCAGGAATTTGTCTAAGGAAGGGCATCAGGCAAAATACATGATGCTCGCAGAAAACACGCACCACTGACGGCTGTGGAACATCTCATATGCAGATAGGCACATGCCAGTCCATATCCTGAGTCTGGCTGTCCAAATTCACTGCTGGCCAATATGACATAAGCCTTGTCTTACCCTCAGAGCTATAATTGAAGATAACCCTCTTGGTTCAACGTTTCAGACCAAATATCAGAATCTGTCTGGAGTATTCTTCCCCAGGGCCACCAAGTGGTAGGAAACAGCTGCCTCTGTTCTAACCCTTGAACCCTAACCAAGTTAGGATTCCCCTTCCCCAGCCCTACCCATTGGTCATCTCCCTCTTTGTTTTTCTTTGGTAGCCAGGGGGCAAAGACGGAACAGATTTAAACCA
Source organism: Colobus angolensis palliatus (assembly GCF_000951035.1). NCBI lineage: Eukaryota > Metazoa > Chordata > Mammalia > Primates > Cercopithecidae > Colobus > Colobus angolensis. Next base: position 3,304,329 of record NW_012114611.1, on the reverse strand, counting down.
CAGAGTACTTTCCATAAATGCTGCCCCAGGACAGAGAAGGAGCTAAACTCAGGGTCCCTAGAGGAACAACCTCTTTCACTAGAGGAGCAACTTCTTTCCCTCCAGGTGGTCAGCTCTCTGCAGCCCCCGAGTTGCCCTGAGCCCAGCCTGCTGCCCACCGGGCCTCTGAACCAGCTGGCAGAAGTTCCACTCCCTGCACTCAACACTCTTTCTGGCAAAGCAAACACCCCTCAAGAAGGAATTTGATGTTACTCAGAACCTAGGTTTAATTAAAGGACTTGCGGGTGAAACCCCATTTCCTCTGACTGGGCTGGGCCCCACTAGGTCAGTTGGAGTTGCTGCCAGGTGAGCTGCAGACAGGTAGCATCCTAGGGAGGACGTCAGTGGCCGAGGTCCATCTCCGCCCCTGGGGGAGATGCCCACTGCTTCCCTTCACTCCCCCGCCCTTACTTTTCCCAGAATTCCCCCGACCTGAAAAATAACTCTGCAGCTAGGCTGGCCTGTAGTCCAGGATTGAAGTTTAACAGAGATGAAAATAATTCCCCCAGTGAGCTATTTTCTGCCCAGCTTTGGGAACATAGCTCAGAGTGACAGGCACAGTGGGGCGGGGGAGGCTGGCCTCGGGTCACTAACTAGGGCCACTATCCATTTAGGGCCCTTCCCATGTACACTCCCGCACTCTTGCCGGCACCAGATTTTATAGAGGTAACTGCCTGCCACACCTGCCTCCACCTGTGGATCCACATGGGGCATGAGGGTGGCAGGATAGGGAAGGCCCACAGGAGTCACGGGTTTCCATCTTCCATGGCTACAGCTCTTACAGAATGCAAGGAAGAAGAAGAAAACACTGCTACTTTACCAAGCCTCCAAAAGGAGGTTCTATAAGACTGTTGTGTCAGCTGAGATAAATATTTTAAATATGTTATAAAAATTGTTACACTGTAAAATTACACTCTATAAAAATATTAGCCTTACTATTATTTTTCCAGGTATTTAAGAACAGGAAAGGAGGAGGAATAAATTTAGGTAAAAAGGGGAAGGCTGTGAAAAAACACCATGAACGATTGCATGGAGCATGATCCATTCATTCGTTGTCTACCAAGCCCACCCCCAAACTTTCTACTTTTTATTTTTTTATTTTTTATTTTTTGCCTTAAGACCTTATCCTCTGTTAGTTTCCTTTTGATTTTTTCTCACACAACTTTTCTTCTAATACCTACAGGGAAATACCTTCCTGAGAAGACAGAGTTTGGGAGGCAGAGAAGGAGGAGGGGAGAAAGGAAAGGAGGGGAATGTATTCTTGGAATATCTTATTCTGAAAGGTTTCTTTCTAACTCACAAGGAAGAAACACTCTGTATTATAAAGCTATTATCACATGCTGGGAGGGGTACCTTCTAGTACGTTAGTAAGGAATTCTACATGAACAGGGTTTTTCCCATCCCACTGTGTAACAGTCACCTGTTAAAAGAAACTACCGGAGGATGCAGTGGAGCCCGCAGGGCAGACCTGACTGTGATGTGTGCTGTTTGCCACCCATCCTCCCCCATCACCAACAGTGATTACACATTTTTTAAATTGGCTGTCAATGTTTTATAAGTCAAGAGGTTACATTTTTGAAAAACAATTCTGAATGTCCAGCTTTCTATGAAAAAGTTGGGTAATCTGACCACACCAGGCTGAAGCTCCTGCTGGAAGCCTACTGGGCCAAAAGGGGCTGTTCCTATCAACCAGCGTGTGCCCTCCAGTCCATCTCATGAGGTCTGCATCCCTCCAGCCTCGCTCATGACCCACCTGGCCCTGGCCCCCTGACCAGCCCACAGTGACAGCGGAGCTCACGGTTGGAAGTGCAGGCTCTGGAGGCAGCTGGCCTGGGTGTGCCTAACGCTGGATTCTCCCTACCACTAGCTGTGCAACCAGAACCAATGAAATGCACTCTCTAAGCTTCTGCTTCCTCACCTGTGAAATGAGAAAAATACCACCACCCACTGCATAGTCTGTGAGGAGTCCATGAGATAATCACATCAAGTGCTCAGTACAGTGCCTGGCACGTAGTACCTGCTCAGTAAACGTTAGTGCTTATTATTGCGCACAATTGCTGTAATGACTAAGGAGAATTTATCTGAGTTGCAGCCCAGTTTTAGAAGATGATTTAACAACACAAAGCAATTGCCCTTAAACCCTCCTTTTTTGCTCAGGGACCTGGTCTACAGACAAAAACCATCTAGTGAGTATATCCGTGACATGTTAGTTATTGTGTGGAGCAGGGGCACTTCAGAGATAGGATTCAGATCTGTTCCTGGGGCTCGCAGTAGAGTGGGCGGAATGGACAATGGAACACTCACAGCACTGACAGGTGGAGTTACGCACAGAGCTCTCCCCACAAGCCCTGCCCAGGACCACACAGGAGCTTGGCATTCAGGAGGACCTGGGAGTGGATCTGATTCTTTTCTCCTTCTCCTTCTAGGCTCCAAACCTTTCAGGGGGCTTCGCTAAAAGACACCCAACCTCGAATTAATTCCACTCCATTACCAGTTTCCCAGACTGTGCACGTGATTTCAACAAAGCCGGTCAGGTCTCAAATGGAGTTCATTATAATGGAATTTTACCTGAGGCAGCCCCTCCCCCACTTCTTAACATCATGGCACCCAAGATATGGGTGTGCTTGCCAAAGAGGCTGGGCAGAAGTCACTTCCTGCCCCTGGCAGAAGTCCGGAAATTCAGAGCCGTTTGGAACAAAGAACTCTGCCCCGAAGGTGTTTTCCAGCATCTCCCTGACCAGACTGGAACTGCCCCATTCACCCTCGTACCACCTGCTGCGTTTTTTCCAGCCCTCCTAGACAGGAAGGAGAGGAGGGAAGACTGAGCTGAATGACCAGGACACTGCAGGAAAGGCAATGTGCAAGTGAGGAAGAGAACACGCATTCTGGACTTAAGCCTGAATTTAAATTCTGGTTCTGATTTAGTAGTTCAATGTCTTTGGGCAAGGAATTTAGCCTCTTAATCTCTGTGAACCTTGGTTTCCTCTTCTGTAAAATGGGTATAATATTACCAGCTTCACAGGATTATTGAGAGGCATAAATGAGAAAATGCATGAAAAGCACCAAACACAGTACCTGGAACATAGTGAGTTATCATAACCATTGGTTATTACGATTGTCAGCTATTACATAATATAGTAACCTCACAAAGGCCAAAGGTTGGTATAGAAAGAGACACTGGGTGGAGCCGGGGTGGAGGGATGGCTGAAGAAGGTAGAACCCTGTCCCTGATCCCAGCACAGGCCTGGGAGCCAAGGCGAGGCCCAGGGCAGAAGCACCTGCCTGCCTGGAGCTGACAGGCACAGACTGGATAGGTAATTACAAAGTTGAGGGCTGGGGTGGCCCATGCAACTGTCCAGCCAGCCACATTCCTTTGTCCTGTGGGTGGCTGGGTGGTGAGTATCTGGCTGTTTATGTGGCTACCAGGATGGTGAGTGTGGTCAACACCTCTTTTCCCCAGTAGCTCCAGCAGGGTATTCGACCTTCAAAGGGAAAGGGACTCTCTACAGGCATTTGGCTCCTTTTCCCATGGCATCACCTCTGTTGCCTCCACCCCAACCCTCCAGCTACCCCTTGCTTCTCAGGTTAAACAAGTCAAAAGGCCAAAGAACAAGGCCAGACTCTGAAGAGATGGCCAGTAGAGATCACTAAACTTCACCCCATCTCACTGGAGCCCTTAAATGATCAAGAAGCCCAGGACAGATGTGAATCCATCACTGCCCCAGCCCTGTGTGCTTTGATTAGCCAGCCAGACTCATGGTTCTTACACTTCCATGTCCTTTTCTCAAAATTGATGTCCTTTTCTCAAAATATATATTCCTCCTAATCCACTTATGAAAATGCAATTCAGTAGGTATTAATTGAGCACATAGTATCGGCTCACTGCTGACACCAGGCTCTTGGTTGAACTGAGAAGACCACCAAGTGTTGGAGAGGATGTAGAACCATGGGATACCTCAAGCACTGCTGATGGAAGCCCAGAAAGGAAGGGCTTCAACTGTACATAGAGGCCCAGCACAGAGCTCTCAGAGTCAGGCTGTGGCATGTATGTGGTCACCTGTGCACAGTGCAGCAGACAGGCACACACATGAGCCAGAAATTGGGTCCCTAGGTCATGAATAATACAACTCTTATAGCTAATCATTATAACTGTAGAAACTCATCTAATACAACTTTTTCATTTTAGAAATGAAGCCCATATCAAGTGTTGGAAAGGATGGAGAACAATGGAAACTTTCAACCACTGCTGAAAGTGTTTTTTGGAACAACCACTATGGAGAGCTGTTTGGCACCCTATAGCAATGCTGAACATAGAATTCCATGGGAGGCAGGAATTCCAACCCTAGGTATGTGCCCTACAGAAATTCTTGTGAGTTTCTCATGCACCAGAAGACAAGTATAACATGTACACCCCTAGCAGTACTGTCCTATCGTAATAGCTCAACTGGAAACAACCCAAATGTCCATCAGTGAGAGGAGGATGTACAAATCGTGGTGTATTTTTCCAATGGAATACTACACAGCAGTGCAAACTAATGAACTGCAGTGGTGTGCATCAACATGGATGAACCTCAGAAAACTCATATTGGCTCAAAGAAGTACATCACAGAGAATACACATGTATGTGAACTCCAAAGCCATGTAAAATGAAACAATATAGTGTTTTGTAAAACATACATAAATGATAACTTACAAAGAAAGCAAGGAGACAATTAACAGAAATTCACTTTGGGTTGGGGAGTAAGGAGGGGGAACGCAAATGGGGAGAGGCAGAGGGGCCTTTTAAGGTGCTGCGAATGCTCCACTCTTAACTTGGGTGGTAGGTTCAGGGTATAGGATTCTTTAATATATACATAAACATATAATCTTGTGTATATGATATATCACAGTTTTTAAAATGAACAAAAAAGAATTGAAGAACCCAAGCTGCAGAGAAGCTAAGTAACCTTCACAAGCTCATCAGCTAACACATAACAGAGAAATCAATTTGCCAAATCTGAGTTTAGTCAGGTGCCAGGACAGGCACTCCTGAATTCTAAACGGGCCTCTCAAGGACAGGCTTCTGGGCTAGAAATTTTGAAAAGAAGTACAAGAGTCTTTTTTTCCCCACTTGTAAATTCCCAGTGTCTTGAGTAGTACCTGGCACACAGTAGGCTCTTGGCCCATGTGTACTGAATACACATGCCTTTCAAGGGCCTACTGTGTGCCAGGCACTTGACTTACATCACCTAATCCTCACACAGCCCTACAAGGGAGCTATTGTTATACCCGATTTACAGGTAAGGACACTGAGATTTGGGGATATTAAGAAACTTGCCCAAGGTCACAGGCTACAAAGTGATCATGCCAAGATTTGAACCTAAGAGTCTAACTCAGACCCTGGGTTTCTCCTGTTCTGCCAGGCTGCTAGCTTCTAACAGCACTACCTAAAATTTTAGTTATCTACCAAGGAACCCTGGGACCCACAGGGGGTGGGCAGGCTGAGCATTTTCTCTTCCTGTGACCTCTGTCTCCAGGCTCTGACAGAGCAGTTTGTATGGCCAGGCCCAGGGCTGGCAAGCTGTGTAAAGCAGTGGTTACAGGCTGACTCTGCAGCCCTGGGCAGGTGACTATATCTCTTTAGACCTTGGTTTCCCCACTATGCCTGCTGGAGAGGATAACTGTACTTACCCCAGAGAGAAGCTATGAGGATTGAAGGAGACAAGTAAAGCAATCAGCACGGGGCCTGGTATGAGGCTATCAGAGGAGGCTAGAGTCCATTTCTCCTTCCAGTTGGGCTAGGTTCAGGAGTCCTTAAGGGATAGCCAGGAGAGGGAAAAGGTAGGCAAAGTGAGAATAGCTCCCCATTGGCCAATGGGACAATCAGCACATAGTAGGTTTTCAATAAAGAGGCTTGTTTGAAAGATTGTTTCCTATTTGCCTTCCAGACTATTAGAGTCATATTTGATTCCATACAATTTCTCTGCACAGTCCTACCTCCCTTGGGTTCTTGTTTGCTATTCTTAACCTAAGTAAGGTGACCGAGACTGCCAGAGAGGCACCAAGATCTAAAAGTGCTGGCAGAGGGAGCCTCCTTCTGAGAGGCCACTGTCCCCAGAGTAACCTTTGGGCAGTCCAAGCTTGCTCTCAGGTCAACTTGTTCAAACTAGTTAGTACATCTAACCCCGCAGCTCACAAACATTTATTGCAGGCCTATAATGTGCAAGACAGGCACTAGTGCCCTGTGGCCATCCCATGAAGGCAGAGGTGGGAGAGTTCCATGCAGGTTAAGAGCATGGGCTTCTGCAAACCTGAGAGGGAGTCCTGGCTTTCCTCCTCACAGGCTATGACAGCTTGGCATGTTGACTAACCTCACGGAGATTCCATTTCCTCATTTGTAAAGAGAACATAACTGGTTCCTACGTCACAAGACTTAGTGATAGGTCTGGGAGGCACGTAGCACAGCACCTGTTACCAAGTGATTGCTCAGTAAGTAGCTGAAGCTACAATTCCAGCACCAGCAGATGGCACACACTGGATGTGTCATCAGCAAAGCCTTGGGCCTCATGGGTATTCCACAGTGCCTGGAATGTCCCACCTTGCATAACACCTCCAAGCTTCAGGTTGTCATCAGAAGGCCAGTGAGAGGCAGCAGTTTCTCAGGAACCAACCACCGAGTCTGCCCAGACTACACTTTCCCGCGAGTTGCAGCTGCCCACACCCTGCTCAGGACCAGGACTCTCCCCTGTGCAGAATGAGGACTTTGTATGGCATCTGGTTCTGGGAACACTGCTTAGTCTATTCCTTGGCACAGGACCTGCAGGGCAGGTTTGCAAAAGCATGACACACATTCCGACTCACAGAGTACTGACTGCTTCTGCCTTCCACTCCTGCTATTTATCGACGAGACACCCCCATCCTCCCCTAGCCAGCCTTGGGGTGGGGGTCTCACCACCTCCCTTCCCCACAAGTCACTTCAAAGACATCACTTCCCAAGAGATCTTCACTTGCCCTTTTCATTTGTTGACAATGAGAATGACTTCCTTCCTGGCAGAGTGACTGAGAGTCATCGTGGCGGCTCTGCTCCCTCCACCCCTATGCCCGATCACCCACAGGCTGCACCTCTGGGGAGCCCATCCTTTGCACCTGGGCCATGAGGACCCAGGACCCAGAAGGCAGGACAGTTTCTCTTCCACATGTCGCCACAGCAGGATAGAGGCACTGCCATCAAGGCCTGTCACTTGGATTGAGCAAGAACAACCTGTCCCCACCCTGGACCATTTCCCCAATAGTCAGACCAGACCAAAGAGGCAAACTCTAGCGTCCTGGGGAACTGACAATGTCTCCTACAACGCAGCTTCTCCCTGGCTTTGGCCTCCACTTTGCTTATCATTTCCCAGGAACCTGATTACAGGTGACCTATGTCCTTTATCAGTGTGGGCAAGGTTTGCCTACCCTTGCCTTCCTGGCTACTTACCTGCTTTACAGCCAGACTTTCTGTGGGATAGTGTGTTCCCGAGAGGTCTGGGAAGCTGGATGAACAAAACAAGGAGGCTGCAGATATGGAGGAAAAAGGAAGAGGAAACGTGAGGCACAGTCTTGGCTTCACTATGAACCCCAGTTTCCCCAGGGGAAGCTGAAGAGGAGCTGGCAGACCTTCCTGTCCCTGTCTGAGGTCGGGGTGGGGCAGGAAAACCAAAGGTGAGGCCAATCACAAGTCAAGGGTGAAGGGAAGTCACAGGGTGGCTGGGAGCAGTGCTGCCCTCAGGGAAAAGACAAGAATTGGCTGATAACACCAGGGAGCAGTCTAGGGTGTTGGGGTCTGTCCTCAGAATTAAGCTACCCCTGCTTTCCCTTGAGCATTAAGCCTCCCCCAACCTCATCATCCCCTCATCACTGCTGTGACCTCTGCTGAGTTTGGAGTGATGATCACTAGGATGATTAACATTCCATTTTTCCCTGGAGAGTTTGGGTTTATGTCCATTGTCCTGGTATAACCATGCATGGCATCCCCTTTCACTCTCATAAGTATCCCAGTTTGCAAGATACATTACACAGGCACTCTTTCTAGCATATCCAGGAGGGCACTGACACAGGAAAAGGTTAGGGACAAATCAGAGGGAAGCAGAACAACAAGCGAGGCCTTGGTGACCAGAGTGGCAGCCAGGCTGGCTTCAGCCCAGCTGGATCCTCTCAGAACTGGACAATACTGGAGGGAGAGCCTGAGAACTGCTGCCCACCCTGGGGTTCAAATTGTCTTGGAGTCAGGGGCCTAGTCTGGTGGGTTCCGCTTTCTGCCATCCCTCAGAGGGCCTGGAGTCATGCTGGGCACACAAAAGGCTCTTAATCAAATCTGGTCAATTCCTTACTTTCCTCTAGCTGCATCCAAAACAGAATTGCAGCAGGAACAAATGGAAGCTGAAGCCCTGTAATTCTTTATTCAGCAACACACCAAATGTCATCTAGGTGGTCCTCCTGTCTCTGGCTCTCTGGCTTCTAGGACCTGACTGCTGCAGAGGCAACAGCGAGTTTCTAGCAGAGATTCCAGATGCCCATCCCAGCCAGGACTGGCCTCCTTAGGATGTGGGGTAAGGAATCAAACAATGGGAACTCCCTCTCCTGTCTTAGATAACCACCTGATGTAGTAGCCACCTGATGCAGCCCACTCGGCCCCAGGCCTTTCTCCATTCACAGCCTGGACACCTGCTATCTGTTCTAGGGGTAGAGTGTAGGGGTCCAAGAGGTCCTCTTGGAGCTTCCTCTGGGACTTAGTTACAAAAGAGATCAGTTCCGAGGTCAAATAGGGAAATACTACTGAGAAACCATAAACACAAATTATCAGGGCACCCCAAACAGCACCCGACCTTCCATAATGTTTGTACAAACAAAGTCTGATGGCCTCTGCTGAAGAGGAGCAAAGGGTTGGAAAGGCTTTCTAACTCTCATTTTTTTCCCTCCTTTCTTACCCTATTTTCTAGTTCCTCCTTTAGCTTGGTAAGGGTCCAAGTCACAGCTGATCAGGACCAGCCAAACCCGAAGCCATGGGACCCAGCCAGAGCACAGACTGTGAATTCCCCAGCTTTTTGCAGTTTGAGTCAGCCCCACAGCCGGATTGGCCTCCCAGGACTCTTCTCAAATGGGTCCAGAGAGGCTACTGAGTGGGGGCCATGGACTCTGCAGGGAGGGCTACTTCTGCTCAACGATTTCTGGCACCCAAAACAAAAGCCAGGGAGAAATGTACAGTCTTACTACCTCCTGGTCTGGCTGCATGCCAGTCCTGAAACTGTTTCAGAAAGACCCACAGTTTCCTCCAGCACTTGGACAGGGAAGGGACGGCAGAAGGTCTCTCAACACAAAACACTCTCAGTTCATAGAATTGAGGCTCCAGTGTTCAGATAACCCATCTCTACCTCAGCAAACCACCTCCAATCCCTAGCCTGGGTTAAAGCCTTCTTTGCCAACACCATGACTTCTCCGGCCCCAGACTTTCCCGATTTCTTTTGCTCACCCCTTTCACTAGCAGAGACGGGCCGCTAATGAGACCACTAGGCAGAAATGGAATGAAGGGCTGGAAAAGCCTGCAGTGCTGGGATGTACCTCTTGATCCTAGGAGAAAGATGAGACGTAGATTTATCATAAAGCCACTATCCCTTCACAGTCACCTCCTGCTAGAATCATCCCATAGCCATTCCATAACCACTGCTGTATTGGGTATCTGAGCCCCTGCCCATGAGGAAGACCACCTTCCAGCAGGTAGTTGGAGCAGAGCTGAACTCTGCCCAGGAGTTTCTGCAATGCTCAGAAAATGCCTGCCCAACTGCTTGCCTGGGCTCTGGCCCCTTTGGCTTCAACTGAGCCCAGACAGGAGGCTGACTCACTCACCGCACGCACAGAGAAGGAGGAGGAACAAGAGGAGGAGGAGGAGGAGGAGGAGCTGTGAGAAGGGCCTGGACTTGGAGACCCAAGGCTCCCCCAGCCCAGGCTGGGTCTCAGACTCTGGTCCTTGGGTGAAGAGGAGGGGCAGTTGTCCACTGGCCCTGGAGATCACAGGCTGTTCCCTCCTAGATACTTCTGAATCTTCCTCACCACCACCACAGATGGAGGGCACCTCACTTTCCAAACAGAAACTACTCCTTCAGCCTCTTCCTCATTTAAATGCTTGCCCCTGAGTTTCTCTGAACATCTATTGACAGGCTGTCCTGAAAAACTAGGGCCAATTAGGTCTAAACTCATTAGTAGTTCAAAGAAAAGTTAAAAAAAAAAAATTACTTAAAAGACCCAACTCTACCATCACAGGCGGACCATACCTGGGCCCTGTAAGAAAATAAATAAGGCTACACGCCCTCCACTCCAGCAGTTTTGAACACCATCCACAGCCAATCGCTCCTTTTCTTATTCCTCCACTCCATGCCAAGGCGCCCGAACAGAGGAAGGAAACAAATGCTTCTTGTTGCCCAAGTGCTGAGCACTGTGCTAGCGGAGCATTTCTCCTTTAAGCTGCTTAAGCACCGAGGATGTCGCCGCTCCGCTCGCCAGCCTGGCACGAACTTCACCTTTCTCAAACCTCAGTGCCCCTTAGCGTCCCAGCCTCATGGCACTACAGCCCCGACCTCAGTCGCCAAGTTTACCGCTGGGACTTAGATTCCAATGCTCGCACCCGGGCTCTCAGGCCCCGGTATCCCCGACGCCCCGACACCGAGTCCCTATCCCGAAACCCCCTTCCCCGCTGCTCCCGGGTCCGCACCTGGTCCGGCCGCGGGGTGGACAAGCTGTTCCGCGCTCCCGGCGCCCACGGCTCGGCTGCCGCCTTTTGACAAGCAGAGACAGCCCAGCACCTGGCCCCGCCTCTAGATCAGGCCCCGCCCCGGCCCCGGCCCGGCCCTCCGCCCCGCCCACAGGTCCAGTCTTCTCCTGCCAGGAGCTCGGTTGACGCTGCAACCATCTTGACTTGGAATCAACCACCCTACAGGCCACGCTGTAGCCTTAGAGACTCTACTTCGTGAAACTTTCATCGACTGTCGTCCATAGTGCAAGGCACGCTTCTGCCCTCTGTGGGACAGAGTTGTCGATGTTTATAGGTGCGGATTCCCGCTTCAGCCGGCGTTAATCGGGGATGCAGCCCCCCACCCTTCCTGCTGTGGTTCTACCCAGCCTGCTGCGGACGCCCGGGCCAGGTGCGTCCCCTCCTCCTGAGCTGACCCGGCCAGGACTTCGTCGTCCGCGGGACGCTGGGGGGCGCCTGCCGACTGGCACCGGCGGCTAGCTCCGCACGGGTGGGAAATCCAGGGCTCCGCTCGCTATCCTGTTACTGCTGCAGAACGCCAGGAAGCTCAGCCTGATCCCACAGATTAGAGTGAAAGATCCCTAGGGGCCGACGTGGAAACCGGAGTTGCATCATCGCTCCCACCCAATATCACCTTGGCAGCGACCGCGGCTTACCACGTTTCCGGTCTGTCGCGAATCTCACCCAAGGGAGCTGAGTCTCAGCTTCCCTGGTCCCTGGTCCCCAGTTCCCCCTTCCTCTCCTTGGCATCGGCGTGAAGGGAAAAGATAAAGAGTACGTCCTGAGACCTGGAATTGTGGATGACTGTGGAAAATTCACCACAGAAAATTTTGGCTAAAAGTTATTCTCTGCTTCCCTTTGACTACGTGATAGGCACAGCTCTAGCTGCTAGAGGAGAGCTGAAGAAGCTGGGGTTCCCTCTTCTAAGAACTCGCTGTGCAGTGGGAGAGTGTATAAATAAATAGCAATTACAACATAATCTTCTGGAATAGAAATGCCCACAAAATCATCCAGCAGTGGATGACCTCTTTTAGCCAGGGAAGATACTGCTATTCGCCTGTTACAGAGGAGGAAACCGTGGCTCAGAGGGACAAGGTGAAAGGGTGGAAAATTGAAGCATAGAAAGGTTAAGTAATATGCCCAACGTGACTCCGCTAATCAGTGAAGGACTAGTGCTAGAGCCCAGCAAATCTGCCGGTGCAATGGTCTCTGAACCATTTCTGAGACAGCCATGCTGGACTACATAATAACCAGCCCCTCACAACTCAATAATGGGGTTAAAAGAAATAGACTGAGATAAAACAGAAGGAAGAACCTCCAACAGTGAAGTTTGTTAAGCGCTGAAACAGTTCATTATGGAGGTATCATGGAAACTTTCTGAGAAGACTTAAACAAAAGACAGAAGAGAGGCACAGCCTTTGACTGAACTTGGGAATGGACCATTTATTCTGAGAAACAGATGAAGTGCCCCTTTAGAGGTCCTGCTAGTCTGATGGATGGATTCTCTACCCGTAATGAAAGTAATAGGAAGAATTCCCTTGCCCAAAGCATCGTGGGAAAGCTAGAGGTGATTCTTATGGGAAGAAAAGCATAAGAGGAAATTTCCAACTGCTAATACCTTGGGACCTTCTCTGGAAGTCCCATGAGCCTCTGAAAGAGGTTGAGCACTCAGAAGTCACTTTTGTGGTGCTTGATTGGCCTGACATCTTGCAAATAAACCTTATCAAAAGATGGTGGATGCTTACTAAGTATTCCATAGTAATTGACAGTCTTTTTTCACAGCTCTTTGTTGGAGGAGAGGTACTTGTAATTCATATGTGTAAACTGCTTTATAGTATAAAAAGAATTCTTTGGAATATCTTACTTGATCTTTATCACAGCCTTTTCAGACATGAAGAGTAAAAAATAATGTTCCATTGTACAACTGATGTGCAGAGTTGTCAAGGTTTTTACAGCTGAGGAGTATCAGAGCTACTGGACCCAGGTCTTCTCTCTGCACATCCCACTGTTTCATGCTGCCTCTAAAAAACAAAAAAAATATTTCCATGCATGCACTTTTCACAGAGTTGGAGAACTCAGAGGTTCTGCATTTGGCAGATTGGCAAGATTAGAGATGTCATCATGGTCCCCAGCACATGCCGTCATCAGCCCCATCACCTTGTCTCTAACCATGTTCTTCTCATATTCCCCCAATACCTTAACTGTTCTCTCTCATCCGCCTCTCCAGATCCTCTCCTCTTTCAGGTCCTGCCTGTTCCATCAGGCTTTTCCAACATCTCCAGGCTGAAAGGAACTGTCAATTCTCTGGTCTTTGTAGCGCATGCATTGTCTATATTGCATGATTTGGCACCTGATAATGAACCATCTGGTATTTACATTGAACAAAGATAGATTTTGTTTTGCCTGTTTTGTTCTTAGAAGGAAGGTTATTTTGTGAAAGTAGAAAAGCAAGATCATATGAGATTCACTTCTCCTGTGTTCTGCTGTAATCCATAATTGTCTCTGGACCCTACTTCTCCCTAGCCAGGTATACAACTGGAAAGGGAGGTTGCTATCCCACACTATGTTCTCTTGATGCCTTGATGACAAGCACCATTCCTGCACTACAGAGTTAATAGTTTTAAATTCCTCTATCTTGACTTCTCTATAAACCATGTACCAGAACCTGTGCAGAAGACATTAATTTTTCTTTTCCCTGAAGTTAACATTTCTCATATTCTCACTTATCCGTGGGATGGGTAGTAGTCTTTATTGGGATGTACAGATTGTTTTTTGTCAGTACTCATCTCTGCCAAATTACATCAGGGTATATCTAGTAAGCACTTGCTTGGCTAATATTAGCCAAGTCTGGTGGTGTGCTAGATATCCTGCTATAGTGCTATAGACTCAAAAATCTGTATAAAAACAAGAGTCCTTCCAGGTGCATCTGACTTTGATGGAAAGATTCCAGAGGCGCTAGGCTGAGGATTTCATTTCATTCATTTCATTCCTGTGCATTTCATTCCACAGACTCCAAAGAAAGGCAGGGCCTGGTCTCTTGACCTCTCTGCCAGGCTCTAGGTACCTGGGGATGGCCTGGGCAGTTGTGGCTGCAGTCAGGCCATAGGACTGCAGCCTGTCCTCATCTCTGGGCTTCCCTTTTCTGCAGCCTGGCCACTGTCCTCGAGGCTGGCTGATACTCTCTGCACCTCTTGCTGTTGTGTCAGAGCTTGAGTGGGTCACTTTGTCCCTGTGAGGCTCCCAGAGACCCTGTCCCCATGGACAGAGGTTTTTTGAGCTGCCTAAAGATTGCTCTGCAGGTAAAAATGTGCCCTTTGAGCTCTCTCTGGAACACTCCCATCTAACTGTTTGTTTTTCCCTTTTTAGGGCCATTTTTCCCCCTTAAATATTTTATGGTTATGGGCACAGTGGGACTGAAGGGAAGCCTCTCTTCAGTAAACACCCAGAGAACATTCTGAGAGACATGGGCATGGAGTTAGAAAGACAGAAGGGACCAGGCCATCTTTTCAGTTTTTTCCCTTGTTTTAGAGATTTTTAAAAAACACACATTAAATTCAGAAAGATTAATTCTTTTATATTTCCTAACCCTTGTTAAGACAAAAAGGTTCAAGGATAACTCTCCTTATTTATGTTCCAGATGGTAAAAATAGAATGAATAAATGTAGGAAGCTGTAGCAATGAAAGCAAACCAAGGGGTCTTCCCAGGACAGTGTTTTTCAAATTTTTAACTGCAACCCATAATAAGAAATAAGTTTTTATTGTGACCTAGTTTACTCAGGAATATATATAAGTTTCCTGCTACAAAAGATGTTCTACAATGTTTTCTATTATTTTCTCTATCCTCTTTTCCTTCCTTCCTCCCTCCCTCCTTCCCTTTCATTCCTTTTTCTTCCTTCCTTCCTTCCTTTCTCTCTCTTTCTTTCTTTCTTTCTCTTTCTTTCTTTCTTTCTT
>NW_012114611.1:3279311-3289527 GCF_000951035.1 Colobus angolensis palliatus | reverse complement strand
TTCTTTCTTTTTCTTTCTTTCTTTTTTTCTTTCTTTCTTTCTTTCTTTCTTTCTTTCTTTCTTTCTTTCTTTCTTTCTTTCTTTCTTTCTTTCATGTCTTTCTTTCTTTCTTTCTTAGTTCCTGCCTTCCTGCCTTCCTGCCTTCCTTCTTTCCTTTTGGGATCCACCAAATTTATTTCACCGTGCATTAATGGGTTGTGACCCAAAATATAGTATTAAAAATCCTACCCTGCACAGTGGCTCAGGCCTGTAATCCCAGTACTTTAGGAGGTTGAGGTGGAAGGATTACATTGAGGCCAGGAGTTTGAGACCAGCCTGAGCAACATAGTGAGACCCTATCTCTACAAAAAATTTAAAAATTATCCAGGCGTGGTAGTGCATGCTTGTAGTCCAAGCTGCTTGAGAGGCTGAAGTGGGAGGATCGCTTGAGCTTGGGAGGTCAAGGCTGCAGTAAGCTATGATCATGCCACTATGCTTGAGGCCTGGGCGGCAGAGTGAGACCTTATCTCAAAAAAAAAAAAAAATTCTTGCCCTAGATCATAGGCTAGGCTGACTTTATTGTTTGAGTAGCCAACCGACAGAAGACTCCATCCAGGGAATTGATGGAATCTTGCCTTTCTGAATGACAGAACAATTCCCTCTCACCATGGGACCCCTTCACTTAGAGCCTGGAACATGAGATTCACAGAAATACATTTGAGAGACCATCAATGGCTTATATGTAGCACCCTCAGAACCCTGCAGGGGATACATGATGATTCTGGTGATTCTACCTCCAAGAGTGCATGGTCAGGGTTAGGTCACTGAGGCAGAATGTATCCACCCAATGTTTGTTTTTGTACTTTACTCAACTGATATATTACCACTTCATCTATTTTCCAGGTTTGGGGAGTTCGTTTAGCCTCAAGATGCCTATGGCACCTGAGAAATCTTGACTGTTCCAGAACAGAACAGAACAGAACAGCTCCAAGGAGTCCTGTGCAATGCCATGAGAAGTGAATGCACACAGACCCAGCCTGCCTGAGAAAGAGTAGGGCACCGCCAGTTATTCACTCCAAATCCATCTGGCTCCAGGGCTCCATTCCCAGTAGCCCAGCTCATGTCTTCTTCCTCAGGGCTTTTGGCATTTGTCTTTCCCACCTGCTCCCACATCTTCGAGCCCCAGGCTGCCAGCCTGCTGGCCCGCACACAGCGTCTGCTGGCATGGTAAAGTAGAGCCTAGAGGTCGAACAGAGAAAGGTTTAAACTCCCACCTGCACCTCCAACCAAACACAGCTCAGAACTCTCTCCCAGGCTCCTAGGTATTTGCTGGGCTCCTGTCCAAATCCAAGCAAACAATGATGACTCTTCTCCAAGCCCCAACCCCAACCATAGAGACCAGCAAAATAGACTAGAGGCTCAGGGTCCTTTCCCATCTATGATTAACTATGGCTGTGGGTTTTGCAACCACCAAGATTACTCTTGTAGGGAGATGAAGCAAGCCTCATTCCCAATGCCTTTGGGGAATTCTTATTCTGCTCTTCTGGGGACGAGTGTCTTGTGGAGGAGCCCACGGGTGGAGATAAATGGAGGGGCTCCATGGCATGGGAGTCAGTATCTTGGGAGCAGGTGAAAACGGAGTTAGTGTCACATTGCAGTTGAAGAGGTCAGTAGAGAAAACCTGATTGTTTTTGAAAGAAGCTCCCCATCCCCAGAGGAAAGTTTTCAGGGAAGACGATTGGGCAATGACCTCCTTCATAGCAATGAGCAGAAGCCCCACAAGCCTCATCTTGGGCATGCCTGCTTGTTTCTCCAGAAGAACAGGAAGGACATTCCGTAAGCAGCCCAGGAATGCGTTAAACAACTCTCCCCTGGGGCCCCAACTCCAGAAAGATGTGGCTGTTGACAGCCCTTCTCCTTTGCCTTTGACCTCTGGCCTGGGACAAACATACTACCAAGCATGGCTGCCCTTTGGGTTGTGTTTGCCTCATTGTCCTGTGTCGTTAAAAATGTTGCCATTGTTAAAACTGTTGTTTCGGGTGCCCACCTCCACTTCCAGCTGGATTTGCTCTGGACTGCATGATAGTGGTGGTGTGTTGCTTTGTTATCATCTATGTGTCCAACAGCCAAGAAGTTGTCTGTAAATGTTTTTAATTTAAAAACCCTATTGCAAAAAAAATTGTGATCCCATATATGAATATTATTTTCAAAGTACTATCATTAGTTAATATCTGAAGTCACACTACACAGGGTGAGATTCATCATCAACAGTAATGAGTGGCTTCAATTCCATGGAAACATTCATCTTAGGAACAGGAACTAGACAGACTGGCTCAGAGACACCACATTGCATTCTCTTCCTCTCTGGAAAGTCTCACTCTAGGACCTGTAGCTTCTGTATTTAGTATAGTCTGGCTGGGGGCCTTGTCTTTAGCTGGGCCTATCTACACTTGGATTTGAAATATCCCTACATTTGAAATAGAAAGGAATTGGATTGGTAATCTCCATGTACCTGACAATGTCCCTGTCTGCCTTTTTTTTTTTTTTTTTTTGAGACAGAGTCTTGTTCTGTTGCTCAGGCTGGAGTGTGGTGGCATGATCTCAGCTCACTACAACTTCTGTCTCCAGGTTCAGGTGATTCTCCTGCCTCAGCCTCCCCTAGTAGCTGGGATTGCAGACATGTGCCACCACACCCAGGTAATTTTTTTTTTTTTTTTTTTTGTATTTTTAGTAGAGATGGAGTTTCACCTTATTGGCCAGGCTGGTCTCAAACTCCTGACATCAAATGATCCACCTGCCCCGGCCTCCCAAAGTGCTGGGATTACAGGTGTGAGACACCACACCCAGCCTTCCCTATCACATTTCTGCAAGGCTCCAGGGATTTAAACTACAGGGACAGTGGGGGCAGCAAGTCAAGTTTATAGTGTAGTGGTAAAGAGCTTGGGCTTGGACTGCTTCTGATTGGTCAAATGATGTTGGGCAAATTATTTGATCTCTCTGAACATCAGTTTTGCCATCAGTAAAATGGGAATAAAAATAGTCATAGAGTTGCTGACTTCATAGGGTTGTTGAAGATATTAAGTGAAATAGCCTATATAAAGCCTTTAGCACTGTGCCTGGTACATAGTAAGTTTTCTGTGTAGTAATTAGCAAAGCTCCTTAAAACTGTCATGGCCCCTGGAGTTTCAACAAGATATTACTTCACATCTCTCTGGTTAGGGTGGAAGGAGGAGCAAAGGAAGGGGATATGAGAGGTAAAAGGAAAGGGAGTGCTTGGCCTGACTGTGATGTTTTTAAATATCTGTAGGTCTATCAGCTATACTGTCACCTATTCTTAAAATGGCTTTGCTTCTGATACACAGACCCATTATTTTTGCCCTTTGCCCAAAATATTTTAGACGTAGCCTAATTTCCTGGAGGTCCTTGACTTGAGGTGGGTGGCTCTGATCAGCTGAGAGAACCAGTGACCTCCAGACCCTAGGGTCTTATGAGATATTGGCATCATAAAGCCTTTACTGATTGCCTCCAACAGGCCACTTCCTCTTTTGATAAGTAGGAAAAGGGAGGCAAGTCCATCTCACAAGATCTAGAAGAGAATTAACTGGAAAGAATTGCCAAGGGTATAGCTACTGTGCATCTCAGGAGGTCTGCAAACTCTCTGAGATCTGGGTTGCCCATTGCTGTGTAGGGGCACAGAGTCAGACCCAACAGTGGGAGCTGTTTGCACCAGGGCTACCCAGGAGCATTTGAAATTTTTAGAGTAAAGCATTTAAGATAATGTTTTGTTTTATGCCATAAAGATAAAGTTGTGCTTTATGCCAACTGTATTCCATATCCAGGAAGAACTCTGTCCTTTGGGGGCCTTATCTCTTGATTACGAAAGGTGAATGGCGTTTTTGTTGTTGTTTAAAGAGATGGAGTCTCACTATGTTGCACAGGCTGGTCTCGAACTCCTGGGCTCAAGCAATCCACCTGCTTTGGCCTCCCAAAGTCCTGGGATTAGCAGCATGAGCCACCACGCCTGGGTTATGCATGGGATTTATAGTCCCTTTTTGAGGGTAAAGATGAAGGTGAAGCCTTGAGGATATGTGAAATGTGGTTTGTACTGCAGAAAAATTGTGTTTTCTTTCAACTAAAGATTGTGTTCAGATTGCTTTTTGAAAGCCATTTATAAGCAGCAGTTGGTACTTTAAAAGTCACGTGGGGAGGCTGCTAGGATCAATGCAGTTAGCAAAGGTCCAGGCTGCTTCCTTCTTAAGAAGGCCGCTCTCAGGCAGCTCCAGGAGTCCTGTTTGGTACCAGAGCCAGTTTGCTGGCCAGTTTGCTGCAGCTTACACCTATCATAGTGAAGACGTCTACACTTCTGTTGTCCACTTCCACCAAAAGGTACATCAATTCTTTAAGCAGCTCCATGCAGCTAATGAGCACACCAGGGACATGAGGAGGGCCTGACGATGCCCTGGTGGCGTGAGCAGATCCAGGTAGCATTTGTGGATTATCGTGGAAGGCAGGATGCTGATATCCACAATGCCGTAGACCTGGATTAACTCTCCACGCTGCAGTCTGGCCTTCTGGCTCTTGCAATAGATGCTCAAATTATTTGGGAGGATGCCTCACAACTTCCCAAAGTGCTCCCAGAAACATCTGCCATGGATCTGCAGCCCCAGAGTAAGAGGATCTCAGGAAATTAGAATCACAATTCTCTGTGACAGTGCCCTGCTTGGCATCTACCAACTCATATTATTTTACAGGTTGTTCGGTTTAAAATCTAGTCTCTGAATCTCTGGGGTTAGAAGCCAGAACAGCGCTTACTTCTGGGAAGGAGGCCGGAGATAATGACTAGGAGAGAATAGGAGGGGGTTCCATGGCAGTGGTCACATTCTACCATGTTCCATTTGTTGAGCTGCAGTGGACACCTACATGTGTTGACTTTATGATAATTCACCACCGTGTTCTATACTTAGCATTTGTGCACTTTTCTCTGTATGTGTGATAGTTCCATTAAAAGCTCACTTAAAATAATCTAGTCTATGAAGCATTCTCGAGAGACTGACTCCACAATGTGGAGAGGAATTTTATTCCTCTCATTTTACAGAATGGGGAAAGTGATGTTCAGAGTGACCCTCCCCACAGGGGCAGCATGAGAAGCTGGGCCGTCCCCTGCAAAGATGACCCCTGGGTGATGGATGGCACGGCGACAGCTGGGTCAGAAGCTCCTTTAGGGTGAGCACTGTGTCTTTGTATCCACCAGTGCCTAAGACAGTGCTGTATGTATAACAAGGGCTCCATACACTATTTGGTGGTCAAGATCCTTTTCAGGACAGCTGAAGAAACTGAAGTCTGAGAAGCTAAATTCTTTGACCTGCCTAGCTTATTTAAGTAGAATCTAAGACAAGATCCAAGTAGAATTCAAATGGTGCTCTGGGTCTGGGATTACCAAGGGTCTAATGCCACAGGTCTTTGATCAGATTAAAACAGACATACAAACAGGACAGGCTCTCCTGGCCATGGCTATCTGCAGGAGAGGGTGTGTTGGCCACTTTCGGGTCATTAGGAGAGGAGCCTTTCAATTCTTCACCTGGCCACCACCATGGACCTCCCGTCAACCCCTATTTCCAGGAGAGCTGCCCCTCAGTTGGGGTTCCTGGAACCTCAGCAGGCAGAACTCTGAGTGACCACTACCAAGTACAGAAAGAATGAGTTGAACAGGCCAAAAAACATGATGAAGAGGGTTTTCATCCCTTCTTCACGGGCCTCACCTCAGTTGACCATTTTACCCTTTTAACTCCCTCTCCCCGCACTTCTGCTCTATGCAGACAAGCCAAGTTCTCCCTCTTAGAGCCCTCTTCTATCCTCCCTCTGCTCCCCCGTTCACCTCCTTTACCTCTGCTCCTTATTCATCAGCAGGATCCTCATCTGTTGAGTGGCGGAGCTTAAGGGCCATGGAGAGCTGATGGTCAATGAGTCTATGACTTGGACCTGCTCAGGTAAGAGGTCAACATCCCAGTTTCCAGTACTGTCCTTGACATTCTCCCTTCCTTTCCCTGCAGTGAAACCTAAAACCTAGGTGAAGAGGGGTGAGAAAGAACATTTAAACAAGTAGTTCAGGTGCCCAGACATGAAAACACCCACTGTCGGTTCCTGGCAGTGCTAGGATGGAGATTCTGGGTCATGTGCTGGACCTAGAACAATGCATCACAACAACTGAATATTTTCTCTTTCTTTTCAAGACAGGGTCCCATTCTGTCTCCCAGGCTGAGTACAGTGGTGTGATCTCAGCTCACTGCAGCCTTGACCTCCCAGACTCAAACAATCCTCCCAGCTCAGCCTCCCGAGTAGCTGGGACTACAGGTGTGCATCACCACACTCAGCTAACTTTTTGTATTTATTTGTAGAGACAGAGTTTCACCATGTTGCCCAGGTTGATCTCAAACCCCTGAGCTTAAGCGATCCTCCTGCCTTGGCCTTCCAAAGTGCTGGGATTAGAGGCATGAGCCACCGCGCCTGGCCTCTGAATCTTTTTTCTACATCTTGGAAGTAATCTCAATGATATCCCAGTTCCCTGTCCTCTTTTCTTCTTCCCAGGAATCTTATGCTTAATCTTGATAGGAATTACAAGTGAATCCCAGAAGCAATGTCGAAATTCCCACTGTTGTTTCTTGGAGACAATTGAAGAAATTCAATCATTTCTGCCATATTTAGGGCTGAAGCCCTAGAGAATCAAGAGTCTTGACATCACCTTTCCCTTACCGATCTTTCCCCCCATTCCAGGAGTCTTAAACTTTGGACTGATACGGTCTACACTGTCGGTTGTAGCAGTGCAATCTGGGCCAATAGAAAGGCTGATTTGGTGCCTACAGCTGGTTTACTTCCTTATCAAAGCTCTGAAGTGAGGAGACACAATTCTTGCTTTGTGGTTACTAGTAGCCTCCCTCTAATCTCTTGTTATCTTACTGCATTAGATGATCCGTTGACATTTAATCTGTAGTAATTAAGGATTTATTGCCATGTTTCTTTCTCAGAAAACAGCATACACCCTTTAAGTAGAGGGCATTTAGGGTCAAATGGTGTTGGAACTAGAACAACTGACAAAGATGTGTCAAGATAGCATTACCTTCATCTTAAACTCAGCTTTGAAAAAGATGTTTCATTTCTAATAGTAGAGTGGATTAGGCACCCTGAATGATCCTCCCAATTGAAGCAATAATTTTCTAAAAGCTTAAATTTATCACCAGGCTGGCACCAAAGGAAGAAATCTGCAGAACTCAAAATGAAGCGAAAACAGGAAGAGAGGTCAGTAAGCCAGGACCAAAGCTTACCTTCACCTGGTGAGTTCCTGTAGAACCCTGGGAACCTTGAGCTTTCTTTCACTTTAATGGCTTTGCAGGGCATGGGGACGGGAGATAAAGATCAATCTGCATAAGCTGGGCTCCAGGACTCTCTGTGTAAGGAGAATGAGAAATAAACCTGCACAAAGAAGAGGACAGCAGGGAAACTGGCCTGGGTCATTCTGGATGGTCGGAAAACTAATAAATGTCCCCTTAAAATTCACAACCACAAGGTGTCTATCCAGATTTGCAGTCCAAATTTATATGCTATGTGATTAAAGAAAAAAAAACACTCTCAAACATAAAATTTAATTTAAAATGATCCCAGGTTATTACTACTCAGATAACTAGTGGAATCAAATATAAATCTTCTCTGGCCAGGCACAGTAGCTCATGCCTGTAGTTCCAGCACTTTAGGAGGCTGAGGTGGGAGGACTGCTTGAGCCTAGGAGTTCAAGACCAGCCTGGGAAATAAGGTGAGACTCCATCTCTACAAAATAAATACAAAAATAAATCTCTGCAGGACATCACCCCAGTATTCAAAGATTTGCCACAGATGAAATTTCACAGATAATTACAGCTCACAGTCAAAGTCACAAAACACGTGAAAATAAAGCACAATGAGCAGAAACAAGCCCACAAAAGATTCAGATATTTAAATTCTCAGATACAATATAAAGTAACTAGTTTTAATAGGTTTAAAGAAATAAAAGAGAAGTTCCAAAAATGGGCAGGTAACAAGCGATTATATAGATCACCAAGAAGACTCAGAAAAGAACCAAAAAGGATTTCTAGAAATAAAAAGTAATAAGGGTTGAATCTTTTTGTTTTTGTTTTGTTTTTGTTTTGTTTTGTTTGAGACAGAGTCTCTGTCTGTCACCCAGGCTGGAGTGCGGTGGCGTGATCTCGGCTGACTGCAACCTCCACCTCCCGGGTTCACACCATTCTCCTGCCCCAGCCTCCCGAGTAGCCAGGACTACAAGTGCCCGCCACCACACCCAGCTAATTTTTTGTATTTTTAGTAGAGATGGAGTTTCACCTTATTGGCCAGGCTGGTCTCAAACTCCTGACATCAAATGATCCACCTGCCCCGGCCTCCCAAAGTGCTGGGATTACAGGTGTGAGACACCACACCCAGCCTTCCCTATCACATTTCTGCAAGGCTCCAGGGATTTAAACTACAGGGACAGTGGGGGCAGCAAGTCAAGTTTATAGTGTAGTGGTAAAGAGCTTGGGCTTGGACTGCTTCTGATTGGTCAAATGATGTTGGGCAAATTATTTGATCTCTCTGAACATCAGTTTTGCCATCAGTAAAATGGGAATAAAAATAGTCATAGAGTTGCTGACTTCATAGGGTTGTTGAAGATATTAAGTGAAATAGCCTATATAAAGCCTTTAGCACTGTGCCTGGTACATAGTAAGTTTTCTGTGTAGTAATTAGCAAAGCTCCTTAAAACTGTCATGGCCCCTGGAGTTTCAACAAGATATTACTTCACATCTCTCTGGTTAGGGTGGAAGGAGGAGCAAAGGAAGGGGATATGAGAGGTAAAAGGAAAGGGAGTGCTTGGCCTGACTGTGATGTTTTTAAATATCTGTAGGTCTATCAGCTATACTGTCACCTATTCTTAAAATGGCTTTGCTTCTGATACACAGACCCATTATTTTTGCCCTTTGCCCAAAATATTTTAGACGTAGCCTAATTTCCTGGAGGTCCTTGACTTGAGGTGGGTGGCTCTGATCAGCTGAGAGAACCAGTGACCTCCAGACCCTAGGGTCTTATGAGATATTGGCATCATAAAGCCTTTACTGATTGCCTCCAACAGGCCACTTCCTCTTTTGATAAGTAGGAAAAGGGAGGCAAGTCCATCTCACAAGATCTAGAAGAGAATTAACTGGAAAGAATTGCCAAGGGTATAGCTACTGTGCATCTCAGGAGGTCTGCAAACTCTCTGAGATCTGGGTTGCCCATTGCTGTGTAGGGGCACAGAGTCAGACCCAACAGTGGGAGCTGTTTGCACCAGGGCTACCCAGGAGCATTTGAAATTTTTAGAGTAAAGCATTTAAGATAATGTTTTGTTTTATGCCATAAAGATAAAGTTGTGCTTTATGCCAACTGTATTCCATATCCAGGAAGAACTCTGTCCTTTGGGGGCCTTATCTCTTGATTACGAAAGGTGAATGGCGTTTTTGTTGTTGTTTAAAGAGATGGAGTCTCACTATGTTGCACAGGCTGGTCTCGAACTCCTGGGCTCAAGCAATCCACCTGCTTTGGCCTCCCAAAGTCCTGGGATTAGCAGCATGAGCCACCACGCCTGGGTTATGCATGGGATTTATAGTCCCTTTTTGAGGGTAAAGATGAAGGTGAAGCCTTGAGGATATGTGAAATGTGGTTTGTACTGCAGAAAAATTGTGTTTTCTTTCAACTAAAGATTGTGTTCAGATTGCTTTTTGAAAGCCATTTATAAGCAGCAGTTGGTACTTTAAAAGTCACGTGGGGAGGCTGCTAGGATCAATGCAGTTAGCAAAGGTCCAGGCTGCTTCCTTCTTAAGAAGGCCGCTCTCAGGCAGCTCCAGGAGTCCTGTTTGGTACCAGAGCCAGTTTGCTGGCCAGTTTGCTGCAGCTTACACCTATCATAGTGAAGACGTCTACACTTCTGTTGTTCACTTCCACCAAAAGGTACATCAATTCTTTAAGCAGCTCCATGCAGCTAATGAGCACACCAGGGACATGAGGAGGGCCTGACGATGCCCTGGTGGCGTGAGCAGATCCAGGTAGCATTTGTGGATTATCGTGGAAGGCAGGATGCTGATATCCACAATGCCGTAGACCTGGATTAACTCTCCACGCTGCAGTCTGGCCTTCTGGCTCTTGCAATAGATGCTCAAATTATTTGGGAGGATGCCTCACA
>NW_012114611.1:3266847-3277336 GCF_000951035.1 Colobus angolensis palliatus | reverse complement strand
AAAAAAAAAAAAAAAAAAAGAAAGCTGCTAAGGAGAAAGATCACCTACAAAGGAATGGTGAATAGACTATGACTGACTTCTCAACGGCAATAATGGGGCCACATGAGAGAAGGATATAGTAGTATCTTCAAGGAGCTAAAAGAAAATGACTATGAACCTAGAATTTTATATCTATTTTAAAAATGAGAGCTTAACAAAAATATGTCCTAATAAAAATTGAGAGCATTTACAACTAAGAAATATTAAAGAAAATTCTCAAGAATTTTTGGAGTTTTTATTAAAGAAAATTCTAAATAATTTAAGCAGAAGGAAAATGATCTTAGATTGGCCATCTGACATTCAAGAAGGAATGATGAATATCTTTATTCTAAGATCATCTTCCTTCTGCTTAAAAGTCATAGTTACTGTTTTAAATGATTAATATTGGTTAGCATTTACGTAACCAATATTTATGTGTGGTAAGGAAAGGCTAGAACTAAAAGAATAGATATTAAAATCATCTGGGTTGTACAGATTGGTGTTAAAGTATTCCAAAATCCTTGTAGTGTTTAGGAGACAGGTGCAGGTATTGATTAATTACAGACTTTATTAGGGTAAGAATGAATATAAAAATAACTAGGAAAATCATCACAAATAGATATAGAGGCTGCACACGATGACTAACGCCTATAATCCCAACACTTTGGGAGGCCGAGGCAGGTGGATTACTTGAGGCCGGGAGTTTGAAATCAGCCTGGCCAATATAGCAAAACCCCGTCTCTACTGAAAAATATGTGGTGGTGTGTGCCTGTAATCCCAACTACTTGGGAGGCTGAGGTGGAGGCTGCAGTGAGCCAAGATCATGCCACTGCACTCCAGCCTGGGGGATAGAGCAAGACTCAGTCTCAAACAAACAAACAAAGAAACAAACAAATACATGTAGAGTATATAATTTCAAACCAAGTAAAGGGGAAAAAAAGAGGTCAATGAAGGTATATTTAAAGAAAAATAGAAAAATAGAGACAAAGCACTTAAGATGGTGGTAGCAAGAAATCAAAATATGTCAATAAATATAATAAATTGTAATTAAGTACATGTTTTATTAAAGAATGAAGATAGATTGGGTTTTTTAAATTTCAAATACATGTTATTAAGTCAATTAACCAGGAAGCTAAAATAATTCTAAATTTGTATACATTTAATAACAGTATTAAAAGTATGGGGCAAAGTGACAGTATGATAAGAGGAGAAATTCAATATTATAGTGAGTGATTGTAACACACAACTCTAGAGAAGTGACAGATTAAGGGGACAAAAAATGAGTGAGGATAGAAAAGACAATTAACAAGCTTGATTTAATATTCATGTAAGGAACGTAACATACAAAAATTAGAGAACATTCTTTTCAAACTCTACATAGAATGTGTGTAAATGTTTAGGAAAATTGGCCACATGTTCCGCCATAAAGCTATTCTCAACAAATTTAAAGGATTGCTTTCATCCTGATTGTATCCTTAGACCCCAATTTACCTAAAAAGAAATAAAGTCAAACAGGATAGGTCAGGTGATGCTGTGGTAATAACATCAAAACTTGAGTAGCTTGATTGACACAACAGAGGTTTATACGTTGCTCAACATGCAGACAGCCCTCCAGGGCAGCTGCTCTCCACCTGGGTCTCAGTGTTCTAGACTAGTCTGAACTGCTGGCACTTGCATGTCAACATGTATTTCCCCAATCCCTGTGGAAAGGGAAAGAGCATGGAAGATCACATGCTGTAGTGAAAGCATTTAATTGTATGTATTTAATTGATCAGAGTAAGTCGCTTAGCCATAACTAACTTCAGGGGTCAGTGAGTAACCCTTTCATATGTCCAGGAAGGGAGGAGAACTGGAAATACTGATGAACATCACAATAGTCAATAATAAAGAGTTCAGGAAAAACCCTTTCCAACCAGAAATTTTAAATGTATTTCTGAAGAATAAACCATAGAGTAAAAGAGAAAATACTCAGAATATAATAATAACAATGCTATATATTGAAATTTATGGATGCAACTAAAATGGTACTTAGAGGGATGTGTAAAATACTAACACTTGCTTAGCATTTACTATGTGGCAGACATTGTTTTACTTACTCTACATGTTTTACCCATTTAAGTTTTCTTTTTTAAAATGGGGTCTCACTCTGTTACCTGGGCTGGAGTGCAGTGATCATAGCTCATTGCAACCTAAATCCCTCCAGGCTCAAACGATCTTCCCACCTCAGCCTCTACAGGCATGTGCCACCATGCCTGGCTAATTTTTGTATTTTTGTAGAACAGAGTTTTGCCATGTTGCCCAGGCTAGTCTTGAAATTCTGAGCTCAAGTGATCCGCCCACCTAAGCCTCCAAAAGCGCTGGGACCACTGGCATGAGCCACCACACCCAGCCTTAATTTTCATAACAACCCTTGAGGCAGGTATAAATGAGGAAACTGAAGCACAAAAAAGCTAACTGAAGTCACACAGCTAGAAGTAGCAGGGCTAGGAATTGGACTCAGAAAATCAGGCTTTAGAGTCCACGTGTTATAGTTGCAAATGTTTACATTAATTTTTTTTAAAGTTCAAAATTAATATGCTAAGCATCCTATTTTAAAAAGTTAGGGCCAGGTGCAGTGGCTCATGCCTATAAACCTAGCACTGTGGGAGGCTGAGGCAGGCAGATCGCTTGAGCCCAGGATTTCGAGACCAGCCTGGGCAACATGGTGAAACTCCATCTTTACAAAACATACAAAAATTAGCCAGGTGTGGTGGTGCACACCTGTGGTCCCAGCTACTTGGGAGGCTGAGGTGGGAGGATAACTTGAGCTTGGGAGGTTGAGGCTGCAGTAAGCCAAAATCATGCCACTGCCCTACAGCTTGCACA
Source organism: Colobus angolensis palliatus (assembly GCF_000951035.1). Lineage (NCBI taxonomy): Eukaryota > Metazoa > Chordata > Mammalia > Primates > Cercopithecidae > Colobus > Colobus angolensis. The sequence continues at coordinate 3,274,453 of NW_012114611.1, read as the reverse complement.
ACAGAGTGAGACTCTGTCTCAGAAAAAAAGAAAAAGTTAAAGGGTTGTGCTTGGTGCCTCATACCTGTAATCCCAGCACTTTGGGAGGCAAAAGTGGAAGGATCACTTGAACTCAGGATTTTGAGACCAACCTGGGCAACATAGTTCATGAGTGCGTATTAATGTTTTTAACTGTCATCCAGAACCCCAAGGTTCATTCTAGCCTTGTTTTCTTGCTTTTCTGTAACCTCCCTCTCCCATAGTGAAAACTTGCTTCTACCACCCATGTTTCATAAATCAATATTCATGATAAACCCAAATAAATATCAGTTAGTGACTGAATGAGCAAATGAGTAGGGGAGATTAGATAAATCCCCTCTATAGGAGAATTTCAAACAGCTTACATAGAGACCAACCCACTCAAGGAGGTGGAGCATCATTTCCTACTCTGAAAGTGTGGTGTGCATGCTGTTATTTCCTTTCACAAGCACAGTATGGAAAAGGGTGAGAAATGTAACTTTATAGTGAGGAGAAGTAGCAAACACTACCACAGTCAGGTGGTCAAGGTGAACATTATTGGTGATAAGTTAACATTAATAGCATATGCCTTTGATATGATATGATGAAAATGACAATTTACCTCTGTAGTCTTCTTCCCTAAAACACATACTTCCTGTGTAACTATGAAAAAAAGAGATCAGACAAACCCAAGTCGAAGGACATTCTAAAAAATACCTGACCAGTCCTCCTCAAAACTGCCAAGATCATAAAAAACATGGAAAGTTTGAGAAACCGTCAGTCTAGAGGAGCCGAAGAAGACATGATGGCTAATATAATGTGGTGTCCTGGATGGGATCCTAAAACAGGAAAGCTAAAGAAATGCAGATAAAGCAGGGACTTCAGATAATAATCATATAGCAATATTTGGTCATTAGTTGTCACAAATGCACCATCATGATGTAAGATGTAACAATAGGGGAAACTAGGTGTGAAGTGTATATAAGAACTATCTTTAATATTCTTGCAACTTTTTTTTTTTTAGAAACAGTGTCTTCCTTTTTTTTTTTTTTTTTTGTGTATAGAGTCTCGCTCTGTCGCCCAGGCTGGAGTGCAGTGGCCAGATCTCAGTTCACTGCAAGCTCCGCCCCCCGGGTTTACGCCATTCTCCTGCCTCAGCCTTCCTAGAAACAGTGTCTTTCTATGTTGCCCAGGCTGATCTCAAATTCCTGGGCTCACACAGTCCACCCACTTCAGCCTCCCAAAGTGTTGGGATTCCAGGCATGAGCCAGCAGCTGAGGCATGGCCTCAACTTGTCTATGAATCTTAAACTATTCTAAAATAAAAATTTATTGAATGTTTTAAAAGGGGGATTTCTTAAGCAAGAAAGAAAAGGAGTAAACCGAAAGACTAACCAATTTGACTATATCACCGTGGAGAATCTCTGCTATAAAAAGACAATGGCCAGGCGCAGTGGCTCATGCCTGTAATCCCAACAGTTTGGGAGGCCGGGGCAGGCAGATCACTTGAGGTCAGGAGTTTGAGACCAGCCTGGCCAACATGGTGAAATCCCATCTTTATTAAAAATACAAAAATAAGCCTGGCATGGTAGCGGGCACCTGTAAATCCCAGCTATTCAGGAGGCTGAGGCAAGAGAACCATTTGAACCGGGAGGCACAGGTTTCAGTGAGCTGAGATCGTCACTGTGACACTGCACTCCAGCCTGGCTGACAGAGTGAGTGGAGTGAGACTTTGTCTCAAAAAAAAAAAAAAAAAGACAACAAAATAGTGAAAAGATAAGCCAAAGAGTGGAACAAGATAATTGCCACATGGTTAGCCAACAACAGATCAATACCAAAGATATATAAAGGATGGCTATGAGTCAATCATAAAAATATAAACTATTACATAAAAAGATGAGCAGAAGATTTAAGTAGGCATTTCACAGTAAAGGAAAAACAAATAATCCATAAACATATGAGGGGTAAAAGTCCTCATTAGTAATCAGGGAAATGCAAATTAAAACCACAATAAGATATCATTTCACATCTCCCAAGTCGAAAGGTCAGTCAACTCAAGTTTTAGCAGAGATGTGGGGCAGTCATAACTCTCATCTGGTAGGTCAGTTGGACCCACCATAAAGAACAGCTTATCTCTGCCTAGTGAAGTTTAGTGTGCTCAGACCTTATAACCCAAAAATTTCACTCCTAGTTATGTACTCTGGAGAAACCTGTTGTTCACATGCACCAAGAGACAGGTACAAAGCGTTCACTTAAAAATTGTTTATAATAGTCAAAAAACTTAAAAATATATTCGTCAATGGAATAATGAATAGATAAGTTGTGGTGTGTTCTGAAATGGAATACTATATGGCAGTGGAAAATGAAAGAACTACAACAACTCACATCCACATGGGTGAATCTCACAAACATAAAACTGAGAAAAGAGGCAAGTGATGGAATATACACAGAATGGTTTCATTTATTTAATGTTAAAAACAGGAAAGATTAGAGAGTCTAGTATTTAGGGATACAAATACTATCATTATCTCCTGAGCCAAAATGTGTTCAGCGCTATAAGAAAGTAATGATTTCCAAATATTCTTAAACATGATTTCACTACTCTTCACATGCATCCCCAGAGACCATAGACAGTTTTAGGGCTGGATAAGTACAAGTTCAAAGACACTGAGGAAATTTACTAGTCTAAAACCCAATCACACAGATGGCAAAAGTATAAAGAGGATGATTAATACAAAGCTTGGGATAATGGTGAGCTGTTGGAGGAGAAAATGCAGGGTGCTTCTGATGTACTGGTGTGCTCCCTTTCTTAATCTAGGTACATGGATTTTCATTGCAGTATTCGTATTCATATTTAACTGTGTGTGCAATCATAGTATACCTGTTTGTGTATCATGTGTGTGCCTCAATATTCAATGATAATGAACTTGCTAAATAAAAGGTATACTGAGGAGCCAGCCATATAGACAGATAGCTGTGGCGGATGTGAACTGGGAACAATTAATATGCAGTATCCCTTTCCTGTTTCTTCTCACTAAGGTTGACTTGATTATCCAGTCTACCCAATTTATCGTTTTGAGTTTTTATTTAAAGGTCTTTTCACTTTTCATCTGGTTATTCCAGGTAATTTTCTGCGTGGGCCTTTGTGTTGTCATGCGCTGGCCTTCCTGGCCATTCCTAGACTCATGCTTCCTCCAGAGGCTGCACAATCAGATGTGCTCTGCTGTGTTCCCACCCGGACTGCATTTGCTGATGCCTGGACCTCTCTCTGGGTTCCCAGGCCTCGGGCTCTATTTTTCAAATCTGTTCTGTCATCCAAGGCTAAAGCTCTCCATGTTTCATGTGAACTCCTGGTCGCCTTCTCTTGTGGGAATCTTGCCCACTCACAAGCCCCCAAGTCTTCTTATTGCTCTGCTGTTTGTGTTCTTTTCATCTCAAGACAAGAAAAAAATTCAGTTCAGAAGTCTACATCCAGACCTAGGATAAAAATATTCCTTTTCCCTTCATCACCTTCAAATTCAACAAGTTAAGTATCAATGTTTTGCCTCCACATTTTTGGTAGTATAAGATAATAATGAAGATCTATGATTCTGGACTCAAACTGACCTAGGTTTAAATCTCAGGTCTGCCAATTAACAACTATAGAACTTGAGCTGGTTATTAAACCACTTGAATCCCCAACTTTACCTCTGTATAATAGAGATAATATTTTTCTACCTCATAGAGGTGTCATAAAGATTAAATTAATTAATGCACAAAAAGCACCTAGAAGGTTGCCTGAAACATGGAAAGCACTCAATACGTTAGTTATTACTTTTTAAAATCTTAATTATTACAAATTTGCTTCAGGAGTTGAGTTCTCCCTCATAGTGAAATGATTTCTTGTTAACTTTCCTAGCGTGAAATGGTCCTTCACCCAGATTTCTACCCTCATACTGTCACTTCCACTGGTTTGAATAAAAAATGAAAGTCCAGGAAGTTAATCTAAAATCTACCCAGGCAGATGAGAAGCCCGTCCACATCCTGAAAGGCTGCTGAAGGGTCAGAATTTTTGATACCCTTTTTCAGTGACTCCTCACAGTCCCACATTCTTCTGCTAGTCTTGAGGGTCTTCCCAATTGCTTATTTCAATTCCTTTTAGGAGGCCCATCGCTGTTCACTTAGGTCCTTCGGTAAGCATAAGGAATGACTGGCCTTTATCTTTAACTCCATGATAATGGCTGAAAACTCTCAGTCTCCCTTGCTCTTCTTTTACCCACACAGAGGACTCTTAATCTGTTTGTCCTCCTTCCTCTTTTTCTGTCATTCAGCCATAGTGACTTGTGAACTTATGTAATAAAAAAAGCCAACAGTCAAGAAGCAAATTGGCATTAAAATATTTAAAACTTATGAAAACAGTTATCTACATAAATAGCCTTTTATAAAGTTTTAAAATAACCTTTGACCCACCCAGGCATGTTTTGTGATTCAAAATTTTAAAAATAAAAAAAAAAAAAAGAAAGAAAAGACAATATTCTCCCATCTGCTAGATGAAGTCTGCAATTTGGCTTCAGAACTTTACTCCGTTAGAGCACAAATTCCTTCAAGAGGATATGAACATTTGGAGAGGGATAATACTGCTGGCTCTGGTTTGGCAAACTGTGTTCCACAGCATACTAGCTCTATGGGATGTTAATAAATACTTTCATAACAGAAATAAAGTTATATGATCAAAAAGATTGGGAAATTTTATTATGGAGAAAGTAAATACCTTGCGGTAGCCCACAAAGTCCTGTTTGATCTCACCCCTTCCTACCTCTCAGGTCTCACCAAACATGCAAAAGTTTACTTGAGCTTCAGCACCTTTGCATATGCCAGTCCCTCCACCTGGGATGCTCTTCCCAGATCTTCACATAACTGGCCTCCTCTTCTCATTCAGGTTTCTGCTCAGATGTCACATCCCAGAGAGAGTCTTTCCTGCCCACTCCATCTAAGGTAGACATCCTTACCACATCACTCTTTATGGCAGTCTTTATCACTATTTGAAACTGTGAGTTGTAATTGTGCATTATCTGCTCTTCCAATTTAAATTAAAAACCATATAGATTTCATTTATTGCCATCGGTCTGGTGTCTAGAATAACCCTGGCACACTGTAGGAACTCTGTAAATATTTGAAAGAATGGATGAACCAATATTAAGTAGATTTCTTCAATACAGGACTTCTCAGGGTCTTCCATGAGCAAATCTGTATCAGAACTCTTCAAGCAAGAGACATAGTATGTGGGGTTTTCCAAACCTATTGGAAGTATACCTTGAAGCATCAAGTGGGAAATTTTTCCATTGCTCATACTTTTGGAGACACTGCTTTAGGTTTTATACATGACTTTGTACCTAAATGAATTTTAGATTCTGTCTGAAAGCTAGTTTAGAGAATAAGAGAGTTGGGAGGACTCCTGAGGCTATAAACAGAACAAAGATGTATAGATAATGAGACTGGGAATGGAAAAGATCCTGGAAGTAAGTAGTAATAAGTAGATGGAGAATTTTGCCCAAGATTGCCCCAATATCTAGATGAGTAGATCTCTCTTGGGATATATCTCTGAGGCTGGGCACAGTGGCTCACACCTGTAACCTCAGGACTTTGGGAGGCCGAGGCAGGTGGGTTGCTTGAACCCAGGAGTTCAAGACCAGCCTGGACAATATAGTGGGATCCCATCTCTACAAAAAATACAGAAATTAGCCGGGCATGGTGGTGCACACCTGTACTCCCAGCTATCCAGGAGGCTGAGGTGGGAGGATCACTTGAGCCCAAGGGGTGGAGGCTGCAGTGAGTTGTGTTCACACCACTGTACTCCAGCCCGGACAATGGAGCAAGACCCTGTCTCAAAAAAAAAAAAAAAAAGATATGTCTTTGAATTAAGGTCTTTCTCAGTCCAGTTGTACCTAGCATTAGACCCATTTGCTTCTGCTGAAGTTTTATTTATAAACAGAAAACTTATCACCCTCAACAGGGACTGAAATCAGGACAGACTGAGAACGTGCTGAGGAGGTTGTTGCATCCACTTTATCTTCTGTGGGGGAGATACTGATATGCCTTTGCAAATATGTCTTTTTAAATGTCTTCACTGCTTTTACCTGGGCAGGAGAAAGGTGAACTGGGAATCGAGAAAGGCTCATGGGCTGGAGGGAGAGGAAGCTGCTATCTTGGGGGAGTTAAAATAACATTTCATCTTTGTCTTGGATGAACTGTAAACAAGTTCAATACTTTAATTTGGTTGAAAAATAGCTTTTCTAAATGCTTCTAAATTGACTTAATAGTTCAGAGAAGAGAACATGATCTTTGCGGAAATAAGCCTCCAATTAAACCATGTACTAGCTGCAGAGGTATTATGATTGAGTTTAAAATGCAGGCACGATACATTTTTTTTTTTTTTTAAGAAAAAGATGCAAGAAACTATCAACATTGATGGGCTTTAGAGAGAGAAACATGGGTCAGGTGAGGGATGTGTTGAGGGAGATTTTTACTTTTCATCTCATCTTTGTGTTTCACTTGGCTTTTTACCATATACACATACTACTTTTTAAAAAATGTTAATGCATGAAAAGATTGTACTTCCCTATCTAGGTCACCCATCTCCATTTTCGTACCTGGGTCTGGGGTAGGAAGAAGCAGAAACTGGAAACATGAGAAAAGAACCAGCAAGGGTCAGCTCAGAACTCCTACAAGAGGGGCTGCACATGGGGCCCAGCTGGGCCACTGGGTTGGTGCTACTTGCCTTATCTGAAGGAGTGCGTCTAGCCATGCCTTATTACTAAAGAAAGAGAAGGATTATATTAATGGGATCATTGCCCCGACTCCTCAGTTGATGGCATAAAGGCAAGAAATCTAATAACCTATTATCAAAATGTATGATTTTTCCAAATGGAAAAGGGTTGGACTTATCTCATCCCCCTAAAAACCTTGGTGCTAAACTCAGGGATCTCGCCTGGTTCATATCTGCCTGAAACTGAAAACATTCCCATACCTCCAGAATTTGTCCTTCGTGGCTTGTCCTATTGTCATCTGCCCTGCGAGAGAAGGAATGACCACCGGGCTTACCTATTGAGGACAAACCTCTTGAATTGGCTCTTTTGAATTGATCATGCACTTTGCTGGGAAACAAAGGTATAAAACATTAGTTCTTGGGAGTAGTACTGCCTCTGAGAGCAGTAAGTAATAAGTGCCAAGTCTGAAACTTTTTCAAACCAAGTTTGAAGAGGAAGAAAGAGGAGAAGGAGGAGGAGGAGGAAGCAGCTTAAGAAAATGGATTGAGGCCGAGTGCAGTGGTTCACGCCTGTAATCCCAGCACTTTGGGAGGCCGAGGCGGGTAATCACCTGAGGTGAGGAGTTCAAGACCAGCCCGGCTAGCATGGTGAAAGATTGCCTGTCTCCACTAAACAAAAAAAATTAGCCAGGTATGGGGGCGGGTGCCTGTAATCACAGGTACTTGGGAGGCTGAGGCAGGAGAATTGCTTGAACCCGGGAGGCAGAGGTTACAGTGAGCTGAGATCGCACCATTGCACTCCAGCCTGAGCGACAGAGAGAGACTCTGTCAAAAAGAAAGAAAGAAAGGAGAGAGAGAGAGAAAA
>NW_012114611.1:3252359-3266620 GCF_000951035.1 Colobus angolensis palliatus | reverse complement strand
GAAGGAAGGAAGGAAGGAAGGAAGGAAGGAAGGAAGGAAGGAAGGAAAGAGAAAATGGATTGATTCCAAGTACCCTCAATATCTACAGAAATGTGACCCTTCAAACCAGATGACCTTTCAGGTCCTTATCATTATGTCTTGGGTCTCGGTAGCCTTTTTCTCTTCCCTTCCTTCCTGACTCCTTCCTTGACTCCTTCATTCCTTCCCTCCCTCCCTCCTTCCTTCCTTTCTTTCAATAGATGTTTATTGAATACCTACTAAGTGATGGGCATTGGTGCAATAGAAGATACAAAGCTGAGAAACATACAGTTCCTACTCTCAAATACCTCATTAATACATCATAAGAGGTCTAGTCAAGAGTCAGTGAAGCTCTAGGAGAGCTGTTAATTCTGAGTGAAGAGACCAAGAAGGCTTCATGGAGGGGTTAACATTTGAACTAAGGAGAGAAAGTGAGATAAGTAGATTTTAGGATGGCCCCATGATCTTCACACCCTGGTCTAACTCCCATGATTATATGGCAAATGGAGATTATCCAGGTGGATCTGATCTAATCACATGAGCCCTGTGAAAGCAGGCATTGTATCTGGCTGGTGATAGAAGAATAAGTAAGAGACTTGAGGCATGAGAAGGGCTTGATATACCATTGCTGACTTGAAGATGGAGGAACCACAGGAGAAGCAATGCGGATGGCTTTACAGACTCGAGGGAGACCCCAGTGACAGCCAGCCGAGAAACAAGAACCTCAGTCCTGCAGCCACTGGAACTGAATTCTGCCAACAGCCTGAATGAACTTGGAAGCAGATTCTTCCCCACAGCCTCCAGAAAGAGCCTACCCAAGCGACATGAATTTTGGCCTTTTGAGACTCCAAACAGATAACCTAGGAGGGGCCACCTGGACTTCTGGCCTACAGAGCAGTGACTTAATACATGGATGCTATTTATCATTAGGCTGTGGTACTTATTATACAGCACTAGAAAACAAATGCAAACGGTTTTCTATTCAGAGGGAAGAGCATGAGCATGATGATACGGAGCACTCAGAGACTTTAGGGGAGAGCAAGGGGCTCAGTATCTTCAGGCATATCAGTGTATCAGTGGGAAAGGAGTGGCATGGAGAGTCTACAAAGCTGTTTGAGTCAGAATGGGAAGTCATTTATTTTCATGTGTGTTAGGGAGTTTGGGCTTTATCCTTGAGCACCATGTTCTACCTCCCCTTCCCCTTGGAAGCTACATCACCTCCTGCCTGGCATGGAAATATCATCTGTCTTTCTTTTCTCTTTTTTTCCTTTCTGTTTATATCTGTGTGTATCATCTTGCCCTTCACTATTTGCACTTTTCCCCTTGAGGTAAGAGAATCCCCAGGAGGCCTGCCTGCCAATGTGGTGAGACAGCTATGGTGGGAAGACAGCTGTGCAGTCATGGCAAAGGCAATGTCCTCCTGCCCAAGTCCACCAGCATCTACCACCAGCTCTCCTCTCCACAGAGGGACTGGCTGATGAGGAGAGAGAGTGGAATCAATGTCTACAAATGGGAGGAATGGAGTGGACCAGAGCCTGGATATTTCATTTAGACAGCAATGGTAGTGAAGCTCTGAGCACTGACACAAGGATCCCAGTGGTCATGCAAGTGCTATCTGTTTGGAAAATGAAGGAGGTGAGATGTATCCATCAGGGCCCTAACAGAAAATACAATTCACCCCAGAGGGGTCAAATGAAGAAACCTTGAAGAGAAGTCAATTGACAGAGGCATAGGCAAGGTTAAGGGAATGAAAATGGACTGTAGGAATGTCAGGAAATCATTACCACCTTGATCTCAATGGCCCAAGGGATGAGGAAAGAAATAGCAACCAGAACCCAGAGAGAGCTGGAACCATGGAGAATGGGACGCCTGGCAGGAACTGCAGTCACTGCACAGAGACTTGGCCCTGGAGCAAGGAGAAGGAGGGAGGAATACTTGGCCTCCCTTTTCTCTGGCCCTTGGATCCCCTGAAAGTGCCTCCCCTGCTGGACCCCGTCTGAAGCCATTCAGTGAGGGAGTCCATGGAGGCATAGTCCAGAGAGCCAGCCTTCTGGCACACAGAACAGAACAGAGAAAGATGAGAATGGATCCGAGTGGGAGGTGGGAGTGAGGAACAGAGAATAACCCGAGGTAAGGGAACCAAGAGGCTCATTGGCCCTGCCATGATGTTGACTTTGCCATGACCTGGGCCATGTATGAACTCAACCAAGTCCACTTTTGATGCTGGCACCATTGCTATGGCTATACCCTTGCCAGTGGTACCCAAAAAAGGAATGATCTGAAAGAAGAAAGGCTCCCATGACAAGCGAAGCTCATATCTTGGCCCTTTGGTTTAGGGACCCTCTGTGAGTACAGCCACCTCCCGTGACAGGAGAAGGTTTGGAGGAATAAACGAGTGTATCATATGTCATTGTGGGAGCCTCTGGTCAAGGGACATTAGGGGCTTCCCAGAGATCAGAGTCTGAACTATTTAGGATCTACATGTTCAGAGTGGTGGGAAACCATGCTTGGAATTGTGGGCTGGACTGACCATTTCTGCCAAGTCTGTAAGGCTGTGTTTTGGAGGGAGAAGGGCAGCAAAGAGATCACAAAAGGGAAGGATGTGGTTAAGCCCTTCTTTAAGAGCACAGCTTGTTATCTTTGGGGTCAAGAAAATTATAGGGGATTGATAAATTTACTAGAACAGCAAGAATCACACTGGGTTTTTTCCAGCTTTAAATAACGACATTCTTTTCCCAAAATATCTTCCTTAGGCTTAGAAGGACCCAGGAAAGTTTCTGACCAACCCAGATGTAGTCCAGAGAGCCAGTCTCCTGGGACACAGAACAGGACAGAGAAAGGTGAGAATGGATCCGAGAGGGAGATGGGAGTGAGGAACAGAGAATAACCTGAGGTAAGGGAACCAAGAGTCTCATTGGCCTAGGCATGATGTTGACTTTGCCATGACCTGGGTCACGTATGGACACTTAAAAATTAATTTTGGTGAAGAGCTGCAGTTAGTGCTATTAGGGAAGATGGAGCCCTTCAGTGACCCAAATCCTGCTACAGACACCACGAGGCTTCCTTGTCCAACTCAGACAACCCCCTGCCTCCTCTCAACATTTGGCTCTAAAAGGTTACGTATTATCTCTTATCTCTTGCTCAACCCCAGAGCTGGCCTCAGCCACTGGGCTCACTGAGGTGAAGTTTCTCCAGCCCCGTGGGACATTAAGGACCGGGTCTATGACTGGGGGCAGAGATGAGGCAGACTGAAGTCCTCAATAAAGAGCCAGAGGACATGTTAGCCGCAAAAGGAGTACATATCCTATGGCGAAAGTGCAGTCTCTGCTTCCTGCAGATAATTCTGTGTGGCCTGGCCCAGGACAATGGGACCTATCCTTCAACCTCAAACAGCTAGTTCAGGGCACTTCTTCCCAGGAACTCAACTTGTTTACCCTGTGGCCCAAATTCCCTCTTGAGCCCAAAGAAACCCCTGCAATACAAATCTGGCCCCAAACTTTCACAATCAGACACTCTTCATTGGGTCTCCAGACACAGGGACACTAGACCAAGATGGGATTGGGAGGCCCAGGTCAGTGTGGCCAGCAGGGAGGGGGGGAGCTGAGCCCAAGACCATGCTGCCCTGTGGCCTCTGCAGCCTGCCTGAGACCACAGGCGAGACACACACATAGGCATCATTGCCCAGGCCAACCACTTCCTCCATGGCTCCCCAGGGCTCTCAGACCTCTGAGCTTGGCACAAAGCCTGCAGTGAGACCTCTGGACCTGTTAGTGAAGGCAGGAGAGGTGGGTAGGGGCCTGGGGCCTGAATGACGGTGGGTAGCCATCATCAGAGCCTCCCAGGTTTGATGTCCAAAGACAAACCAAGGGCCAGATGTGACTTAGCGTTTATTAGTATCATTGTCAGCAAGACAAAGCACTGTCTACAGGCGACCAAAAGCTGAGGATCTCTGCCCACCATCAACCCCTCCATTCTTGCCCTAGCCCCCAACTCCAAGCCCCAAGGTGTTCCCTGGAGCAGATTCTGCCGCCTGGAGGCGCCAGGTGCAGGAGCTTTCCCTATCAACAAGCCAGCTTTCAGTTTCCTAAACTCACTTCATTAGGTTCAGGTCTGCCCACCCACCCCCAGCCCAAGCCCAATTACAATCTCACCTGCCATGGCGGTAATCAGTAATTGTGCCAATTACTCTAACCGCCGGGTGCTGAGGAGGAAGAGACCCACCCACGCACTGCTGCTGAGATGCTTTCTTCCAGAGCTCTGTTTGCCTACTCTGAGTGGGACTGATATCTAGGTGCTCTCTGAGAACTCAATGTACCTTCTGCTCCTGACAACTTGCCTTTCCACCCCCATCAGAGGAGATAGGGCCCGAGGCAAGTCAAGGGGGGACAGAAAGCACTTCCACATCTCCAAGATGCTGCAGACAAACCTCAAGTCTGTTCTCTGCTGAGCAAGTGGGTAACATAAGGGTGATGTCTGCACAGAGTGCATCAGGAGATCTGGGTTTGTGTTCTACATGCCTGGGGAAAACCTGAGATCCAGGGGGATAAAAGGATCCTGGAATTAAGACGCATGCCACTCTGTGCTGTGGGCTGCTGCCCCCCGCCTGGAGTTCTTGTTGCCCTGCTCCCAGGGCCAAGAATGCTATCCTTATCTGGTTCTGGCCATCCTGGCCAGCCTTAACCAGGTAGTGCTAGGTGGCTTGGTTATACCACAGCATGCTTGGGGATGAACCAAAGTGAAGGAAGACATTACCAAGTGAAAAGATGCCCCAGTTCCCGTTTTAGGTGAGAAGGCTAAAGAGTTCCTGCTCCAGGTAACAGCATGTGTGGAAGCTTTGGTCTCAGCTTAAGCAGTGGAAAGTGCTGTACAGATGCGCCTACCCACACTGGTACTGCCTTTTACCCTATCCTTGAGTACTGAAAACTAGGATGATTGGCCAAAGAGCATTGTTTAGGGTATCATTTTCAGTCAATGATTTGTGAACATGTATTTTTAATGAGGTTGTCAGGTTCCTAAGCACAGGTTATAGTTTCTGAGAACCCTCTTGTTATCAAGTAAATCTGATCCTTTCTATCATTTCTCACTAACGGAAAGGCATGGAATGGAAAGGAAGGAATGGAACCAATCACAGTCCCAAGGAGAGTCTCTGATGAGCTGGTCTTTGGAGTCTAACAGTTCAGTGGCGGTTGAGTGATGGTGATGGCCCTAATGATACTAAAAAGTCCCCTTCATTACACCCTTCAAATCACTCCTTCATGCAGGCTCCTGTTTCCCTGGGTCCCTGCACTTCACCTGGCATCTGATTAGGCCCTAAGAGAGCTCTTGCTGGGCTAACGGGTAGTACAGCATTGAGAACAGGTGTGTGCTCTTCTGTTCCCAAGGTCTCTCAGGCCTCTGTTGATGTAGCTGTATTGTACTCCCTGCACACTCCTCAGGTGCTACACGAATGCCAGGGCCCTTGCCTCCTACCATTCAGGGCTCTCAGCCTCACTCTTCCCCAGACCACAGACTCTTATGCCTCCTCCACAGTTTCAAGCTCCTAAGCCACTAAGGTGGGGATGTGAGAAACGATACCACCTCCCCAGTCAAGCCCAAGCTTACCCTTCTGAGGTCTAAGCTCAGGTTGGTTGGGAAGAGAGCTGGAGACTCTAAACGCAACCCTGCTATGGGCAGGAAACATAGGACTCACAACGGAGTAACTATGCTGCTGCTTGAATCTCTCCCACTCACGCCATTAGCTCACCTGATCAGGGTATCTACCTATACCTCACCTTTCCCCACTTACTACATCTTTCCCCACTTACCTACTCCCCAAACAAAAATATTTGCTTTTCTGACTTCAAAGAAAAGCTGAGATATTCCTGCCAATGAGATTCTTTTTTTTTTTTTTTTTTTTTTTTTTTGAGATGGAGTCTCACTCTGTCGCCCAGGCTGGAGTGCAGTGGCCGGATCTCAGCTCACTGCAAGCTCCGCCTCCCGGGTTCACGCCATTCTCCTGCCTCAGCCTCCCGAGTAGCTGGGACTACAGGCGCCCGCCACCTCGCCCGGCTAGTTTTTTTGTATTTTTTTAGTAGAGACGGGGTTTCACCATGTTAGCCAGGATGGTCTCGATCTCCTGACCTCGTGATCCGCCCGTCTCGGCCTCCCAAAGTGCTGGGATTACAGGCTTGAGCCACCGAATGAGACTCTTCAAAGCAAATTCCTCCCTATCCAGTTATACTGAAGCCAGCATAGGAATCTGCACACGTGTGTGTATGTTTGCCTGTGCATGCAAGGAGGGAGGGTTGTGGAGGAAACTATGGGATGGGAGAAACCACAGCAACTCAGGGAGAAGAGGACAGAGGAAGATTCAGGTGGACAAAGCCTGGGAGAGCAAAGGGTTGGCTCAGACTTGTAGATGCCAAGAGGGCTCATTTTGCTTACTGAACTGAGTGGGGTTCAGTAACCAGTTGAGTATTGACTACTGAACTGAGTCAACTCTTTTGTCCATCCCTCCTACATGCTGAAGGACATGGACACCCCAAGTAAATTATCCTCCTATGGCTGTGCGCAGTGGCTCATGCCTGTAATCCCAACACTTTGGGAGGCCAAGGTGGGCAGATCGCTTGAGGCCAGGAGTTCCAGACCAGCCTGGTCAACACAGTGAAACCCTGTCTCTACTAAAATTGCAAAAATTAGCCAGGCATGGCAGTAATCCCAGCTACTCGGGAGGCTAAGGCATGAGAATCGCTTGAACCCAGAAGGCGGAGGTTGCAGTGAGCCGAGATCACGCCACTGTACTTCAGCCTGGGCAATGGAGCAAGACTCTGTCTCAAAAAAAAAAAAAAAATCCTCCTTTGGATTGTGTGAGCCAAGCAGTAGGGGATAGAAGTACCTGGGACACGTCCAGGGCTAATAGATGCTGGTGGCATACTGGATGACTGCACTTGAAGTGGAAGAGAACGGTAAAATAAGCGCAAGATGAGGTCAGTTCCAGGGCCAGGGAATTTGACAATTCCCAGGCAATTCTCTCAGGAGAATTATGAAAGAATAATTCATGTTCATTTTCCTGGGAATGGCAATGACATCTTCAGTTCCTCTGGATACTTCCGGCTTAAAACCTGGGCATACTAAGAGAGTCACTGTGTGTATAACGTATCTGCTAAAGGATAGAGATTCTCAGACTGGATTTAAAAAGTCCATCTATTTTGTTCATAATCCGTAACAACACAAAAATGTTTTTAGCGGAAATGATATTTAAAAAAAGGTTGCTGTAGCAATATTAATATCAGAACAAACAGAGTCTAAAGCAAAACAAACAAAAAAACACCCACAAGCATTATAGGAATAAAGAAGATCATTACTTAAAGATATTATATCAGGAAGATACAATACAATAAGACTAAATCTGCACGCATTTAGCAATATAGGCTTGAAATACATTAAGCAAAAATTGAGACAATTATAAGGAGAAATTAACGAATACACAGAGTAGGAGATTTCTACTCATCATTTTAGAAATAAGAAGCTTAAGAAGCTAAAAATCAAATAAGAATAGAAATAATTTGAACAAAACTTATTAAGTCCTGAGTTGTTAGATGTATATAAAATCTTACTCCCCAAAATGGACAAGACACACCTTTTTTAAGAACAGATGACAAAATATTTATAAAAGTAAATCGTAAAGCACTTCTCAAAAAACACCCAAAAAAGTTTATATGTTCTGTGACCATAATAAAGTGAAATAAAAATTCAATTTCAAGAAGATAAATAAAGTATTTATTTGGAAAACTTCTAGTGCTCCCCTAAATGATTTAAACCAAAGAAATATAATTATGGTTATGAAATTGTTACAACCAAATAATAATGAAAACAATACACATCAAAATTTGTGGATGCAGTGAAAATAGTTTTTTTTTTTTTTAATTTTGAGATGGAGTCTCGCTCTGTCGCCCAGGCTGGAGTGCAGTGGCGCGATCTCAGCTCACTGCAGCCTCCGCCTCCCAGGTTCAAGCAATTCTCCTGCCTCAGCCTCCCAAGTAGCTGGGACTACAGGCACGCATCACCGTGTCCGGCTAATTTGTCGTATTTTTACTAGAGATAGGGTTTCACTGTGTTAGCCAGGATGGTCTGGATCTCCTGACCACGTGATCTGCCTGCCTCGGCCTCCCAAAGTGCTGGGATCACATGCATAAGCCACCACGCCAGGCTGAAAATAGTTTTTATAGGAAAATGTATGGTTTTAAATGTGATTAGAAAATAGGATTGAATGTTAGTGAGCTACATATTCAATTCAAAAACTGAGAACGTTCAAAGAAAGTAGAAAGAAACAAAAAAGCAAAACAATGAATCAGGAAACAATAATGACAAACTCGAAAGTTGGGTTCTGAGAGAATTAATAAACCTGACAAACTTAAAAAAAGCAAAAAGCAAGATTTATCTAGGAAGGAAAAGGAATGAAAGAGGGGCAGAAAGAGCCTTAAAGGCAAGTAGAGGTACTATTTTTCTGTTTTGTTTTTTGAGATAGGATCTTGCTTTGTCACCCAGGCTGGAGTGCAGTGGTATAATCATGGCTTGCTGTAACCTCAACCTCCTGGGCTCAATCAAGGATCCTGCCTCAGCCTCCCGAGTAGCTGGGATCACAGGCACATGCCACCACATCCGGCTAATTTTTAAATTTTTTGTAGAGACAGAGTCTCACTATGCTGACTAGCTGATCTCAAATTCCTGTGCTCAAGCAATTCTCCTGCCTTGGTCTCCCAAAGCGCTGGGATTATAGGCGTGAGCCACTGTGCCTGGCCTAGAGGTACTGTTGATATGATAAAAGCCTGGAGGATATTATGTCCATAGAAGGCAAGTCCCCCTCTCCCTTTCCTGTTGGCAATGTGGTGCCCATGTCTTAATTATCTTTGTATCTTCAAAGGTTGGCAGCCTGGTACATAATAGGTATTCAGTGGGATTAGTGTATAGAATCAAATCCCCTTCTTGAGTAGGTTGTCTATGTCCCCAATATTGGAGTGAACAGAGAGTCAAGAATTAAATGCTGCTATTTGTTACTGACATTAAGAAAAGAACAAAAGTTGACTGGGCGCGGTGGCTCACACCTGTTATCCCAGGACTTTGGGAAGCTGAGGCGGGCAGATCATCTGAGGTCAGGAGTTCCAGACCAGCCTGGCCAATATGGCAAAACTCCATCTCTACCAACAATACAAAGAAAAGAATTAGCTGGGCATGGTGGCACATGCCTGTAATCCCAGCTACTGGAGAGGCTGAGGCATGAGAATCGCTTGAACCCAGGAGGCTTGAACCCAGGAGGCAGAAGTTGCAGTAAGCCGAGGTCTCACTACTGAACTCCAGCTTGGGTGACAGATTGAGATTCTGTCTCAAAAAAAGAAAAGGACTGAAGTTTAAGAAAACTTAAAAAATAATAATCAGAGAAAATCAAAATTATCTTTATAAAAATACTCTCATTTACTTAGATGAAATTCGCTTGAACAAGAAAGGAAGGGGTAGTGTTATAGCTGCCAGGGAGGGTGTTCAGTGCCAGGACACACAGGTCCCACATATGAGTTTCAGCTGCCATGACTGTCACATGCAGGAAGCAGATCAATTATGGTAGCTGTGCCCAAGCATCTTCATGGCTAAGAAAGTCGGACCTGCCAGATTCTCACATCAGTCTACAAAATCAAAGGACTTAATCTTGGCTTTCACAGACACACTCACACGGGTCAGGAGTAAGATCAGGAACACAGCAAAGTTTGAGTGTTTCTGACTGCAAATGGAAAATGGTAAGGCATACAGATCCAGGACACTGAAGACTAGGATCTCAAAAATGTGACCCTTTCCAGGCACCTAGCCCTGAGCCATTCCCTTGTGGTTCTGACTGCCATCTTGACTTTGTACCCTGTGGAGAGTTCACCCCAAGTCTTATCAGGCATTGCTAACTCGGTTTGAATCCATATATCAGATGATTTCCTGACATGAGCATTTGACGGGGGCAGGTTGGGTGGAGTGAGCTGAGGGCACGGGGGCAGGAAGGCATGAGGGCACTGGCTGCCTGAGGGGAAAAACTGGCAGGGAAAACTGCCTAATGCAGAGTCCCACCCGGGGCCAGCCCTGAGCATGTGGTCAGCTGAAGGGAGAGCCCACAAGCTGGGAGAGACAGGAATGCATTCTAGATGCCCCAGCACAGCTAGAAGCCATGTGGCCTCTCTGGGTCAGGGCCAGGAGCACAAGCAGACTAGCAATCAGAGAGCGGAGGGAGAGACACATAACATCTGGCTCAGTAAATAACAGCTTCCAGACAAACAGCTTCACGTGAGTGCACCACGGAACGGATGCAAGGTTGTGAGCTGCTATCACTCCATCAGCCCCACTCGCCATGTCAGCAGCACGCAGCCACCAGGAGGCTTTAACAGCAAAGCCCAGCAACCTGAAAACAATCCTAACAAACATTTGTAAGGCACTTTATGATGCAGAGGTCTTTCAAATACGTTATCTCCCTTGAGTCTCACAACATCCTCCAGAATGTATGTATTTAAGACTTTTAAATTTTATTTTATTTTTATTTTTTATTTTATTTTGCAAAAGAGGAAATTGAGGCTCAGCAAAGATAAGAAACTAGGTGCAGGCCTGGGACTTCTAACTCCAGACCTAATGTGTTTCATGCCTTTGCTTTTCAATGTGTGATCCACAGACCAGCAGCATTGGCTCACCCTAGAAGCTTGTTAGAAATATGGAATTGCAAACCTGGACCTCATGAATCAGAGTCTACATTTCAACAAGATCTCCCGGCAATTCGCATTTTACATGCACATGAAAGCCTAAGAAGCATTGTTTCTACCATATCGGACCACTCCTTGTAAGCACTGGCTGATCTGCCTGGGTCATACACTCTTAGGGCATCTTAGCATTTTACAGCTGGAAGGCAATTCTCAAAAGCTCTTCGGCCCACCCTGTGGTAGGACAAATAATGACACTGACACATTTGCAAAACAAGTCCCTAGCAGAACGAAGGCAAAACCCCAGATCTCTCTTTTGACTCAAAAGGCTTCCATTGTAACTGTTCTCTTCCTATTTCTTTATGTCTTTATTTTCACATTTGTTGCTTTATATTTGGGATTGTGTTTTTTTTTTCTTTCTGTAACTGGCGGGCCAGTTATGTACAATTTAGGCTAATAATAAATTTCATTGCATTTTCTGAGCACGCATTAATAGAGAATGAAACAATAACAAGAACAGAAGCAATAATGGCCTTTTCTAGCATGACCTCCTTCATGATAGGTAGCTGCAGAAAACCAGCCTAGTATGAAAGATCAGTCCTAGATAATCTGGGACAATCATGGAGTTGCTTACAAATATACATTAGATGTAATAATATGTGGAGAGATCTACTTAATAATAACGTGTGGAGAGATACCTATGTATCTGCAAGGATTTAGGCCACCCTATTAAAAGGGCACCTGGCGAGCACAAGTGCAGGACTTTGGCACTTTTCCGGTTAACCTGCTAGATATAGATGGCCAAACCAGATCATTCAGGCCAGTGGTGATTTTTGAACCTAAATATTCTGGTTTGGCTGTTTTCATTTGTAAAATTAACCTGATACTTGCCAAATCACAGCTTCATTCATGCTCTATGAAGAGAAAAGTAATGCTCATGTGAGTGTGAATGCACATGTGATTTAATATGTGTATTTACATATAACTCAGCTTTGTTGAAATGAGATAATATGTACTCAGACATTCAGCCCACAAATGGTGTGCAATTCGGGTATCTAATCCTAATATCTCTAGGAATGTTTGAGGTGGGAATGGAGTTGGGCTTATGTTTCTTTCAGTCACTTCTGGCTCTAAGTTCCTGCTTCTATGGAATTTTATCTCTTTTTTTAAATGTCTTACCTCTTGTGGACATTTCCACCTCCACCTCCATTGATTCAAACGTGTAATTCAGCCCATATTTCTTAATTTCTCTAAGATGTTACCACAAAGACCAGGCGGTGTCTACTGCATGTGGACTACTGTAGAACTGAAAGTAACTGAGGGGCAGTTCTCTGCTGCATAACAGAATCAGTCATAATGTTGATTACTATAATCTTTGTCCTCAAAAGTCTTTCAGCTCTTTCCCCTCCGCATATTCCCACCATGGGGAATACTTGGACTCAAGCCTCCTACCATGTTGTGGCTCCTTCCTCTCCAGTCTCCTTCTGAACTAACCATCCCTCACCCACAAATACCTATGCTGGTTATCTCTGTCTCAGTCAAAGCCCACTCCATGCAAAGACTGCCTTCCACAACCCAAATGGCCCATCATGGTGTTTTTCAACAAAATGCTTGAGGAAGAATTTTCCCTGTCAGTGACAGAGGCTCCTTTCCCAACACACCAACACCTTGTGTTACAGACAGCAGTCCGTGTGCTAGTGTGTACATGTGAATGTATGTGCAAGCATGGGTGAGAGCGTATGTATGTACAAGTATATGTATGTGTGACTGTGTGTGTGCACGTGCAGGGAGAGCCCTAAGAACTAGATAAAAAGTTATTGGGAAAAGGCACAAAGTAGATGTTTAGACTCATTCGTTAGGTGTTGGATCCAGAGCTAGGAAATCCCACATGTCAGTCTTATGAGGGTCCCAAGGAGAGGATTCCCTATACCCAAACTGCATCTGCTTGAAAATTAATTAATTATTTAATTGTGAAATGACATAGAGATGATGCAAAGGAAAATAAAGAGATAGAGCCACGGGGAAATGGAAAGACAGAAAAAGAATTCATTGAACAGCAAGTTCCAAGGTCATCTTGATTCTCAGAGACCTGGGCTACAGTGACTTGCCACACACGCCACTAGGAGGGACAAAGTTAGGTAGGAGTTTCTACTTCTTGGGCATGGAAGACCGTGGGGAGGGAGAGCAAGGTGAGCTATATAGCCTCTCCCTCCCCAGAGATCTCTGAGGCCCAAGATAGTTCATCAGTAAAAATGGAGCCAGGTCCTGGCCTTCCTGGAGGGAGAAGGAGGGCAAGGATGAGCTCTCAAAGCCAAATCTAGTTTAAGAGATTTCCAAGCAAAGGAACATGAGCCCAGCTGCACCCCCAGAGTTAGAAGGATTGGCTTCTTGAAGGTTCGGGGAACAGGATGGGTTAGCTTTATTTATTTATTTATTTATTTGTTTATTTATTTATTTATTTATTTTGAGACAGATTCTTGCTCTGCCACCAGGCAGGAGTGGAGTGGCACAATTACGACTCACTGCAGTCTCAACCAGCTGGGCTCAAGAAATCCTCGCGCCTTAGCCTCCCAAATAACTGAGACTACAGGCAGCACTCCCCAACATGCCTGACTACTTTTTTTTTTTTATATTTTGTCGAGACGGGGTCCCTCCATTGCCCAGGCTGGTCTCAAACTCATGGGATTAAATGATCCTCCTGCCTCGCCCTCTCAAAATGCTGGGATTACAAGTGCAAATCACTGCACCTGGTGGAGTTAGCATTTCACCAGCTCCTTCTCTCACACTGCTTATGTTTCCCAGGGTTTAGAGCCTCCAGAGGAGTGAGGGCCGTAGACAACACGTTCAATGTCACACATGTTACATGGAGATGTAGGCAAGACCAGAACGTCAATGGACATGTGCTAATGGCCTTCCCTATTGTACGTCCAGGCAGCCCTGCTGGGCCCCAGCATAAAGAGGCCCTTGAAGCCTGTGCTCTCTGCCCTTGTTGCAGGGCAGCACTGCCAAGCCCAGAAGAATCCTCCCTCTACTTACCTCCTCCAGCCCCACTAGATCCTAATCTGGCTTGAAGAGCTGTGCCCCTCCAATTGGGATGAGTTCTTCAAGGAACGAGAAATGGAGACTGCATCCCAGCTCCATCCCTGACTTCTTGTGTAACCTTTGCTAAGTTGCAGAATCACCTGAGCACCCATTTCCTTGTTTAGGGAATGGCAGTAATAATGACTACTTTGTGGGGTTGTTTTAGGATGAAATGGAGGGTACCTGACTTTGGTTTGGGGGACAGTGGAACCGGTTATGGCTTCCTCCAGGGCCACATCATGTTGCCCAGTGCTCAAGCACTAAGCACTTGAGGGCAGGGACAAGTCTCACTTATCTCTGTGCCCTTGGTACCTGGCACAATGCCCAGCTCATTCTATGGTATCCAGTATGCATGTGTTGAGCTAAATTTGGCAAGTCAGAAGGTCATGGAGAAGGAAGCATCTGACAGGTTCTGTCTGTCACCTTCAAAGGGCAAGGACCTGAGTCCCCACCCCCACCCCA
>NW_012114611.1:3188594-3252309 GCF_000951035.1 Colobus angolensis palliatus | reverse complement strand
GTCTCTCAGCGCTTCCTCTTCCCCTCATTTCTCTCTTGGGCCAAGGATCACCCTGGGAGTGTCCCATACGGGTGTGCTGTGATGATGTGCCCTGCTCTTGCCCAATTAGCTTCCACAACTGCTCCACCTGACCCCAGGGCTCTGCACACTCCCTGGGCCCCATTACTCCATCAGGCCTGGACCCCCTCCCACCACACCCTCCTCACTCACCTAGTCTCCAGATAAAATATAGGATGCCCAATTAAATTTGAATGTCAGATGTACCTATACTAAAAGGAATTATTGTTTATCTGAAATTAAAATGTAACCGGTATCCTGTAGTTTTATTTGCGAAGTCTGGAAAGGCTACTTAGGCAGTGCCCTTCTACCAACCACAGTCTTCCCTTCCTCCATACCTGTCTTCCAGTCCCACCAGATCCTAAATGACCTTAGCAGCTGGGACCATTCATTAATTTATTCATTCACTCATCCAACACATTTTTATTGCACACCTACCAAGCACCAAGCCATCTGCTAAGCATTGGGGTTACAATGACGGAAACATCAGACGTAGCCCCTACCCTGTGGAGTTTACATTCTGGAGTGAACAGCAAAGGTGAAAGTGAAGAAACAAATAAATACAATTATTACTAAGTACAATCCATGCTATTAAGAAAAGAAACTAAATAGAGGACTGAAATAGAAATTAGAAGAGGAGGGCTGGTTTGGACAGGGCAGTGAGGAAAACTTCTCTCGTGAAGAATGAAAATGGGGCCAGTTCAGTGTGTGTGTGTGTGTGTGTGTGTGTGTGCGTGCGCGCGCGCGCGCGCACGCGCACATTGGGGGAGGATGGGATTCTAGGCCCCATGGTAGGGAAAGAAGCTCGACTAGTGGGAAATGAAAGACTCAAGCACCTGGCCAATGATACAGGGTATAAGATAAGACTGGGAAAATGGGAAAAGTGCAGAATTACTCAGGGCCTCACAGGCTATGGTAACATTCCAAACACACACACATGCATGTGCACATGTGCACACACACAGCACATATGCATGGGCACACTGAAAGCTTCAGGAGAAAAGAGATCATGAGCTGAAAGCTATTAAAATACCGTTCTGGTTGTTTGTTTGTTTGTTTGTTTGAGACAGGGTCTTACTCTGTCACCCAGGCTGGAGTGCAGTGGTGCAATCTCAGCTCACTGCAGCTTGGACCTCTCAGGCTTAAGTGGTCCACCCACCTCAGCCTCCTGAGTAGCTGAGACGATAGGTGCATGCTACCACACCTGGCTGATTTTTTTTTTTTTTTTTAATAGGTGAGGTCAAGCTATGTTGCCCAGGCTGGTCTGAAAGTCCTGGCCTCAAGTGATCTTCCCCAAAAGACAATTCTTCATACTTCCTGGAAATTGAAATGGAGGAGCTGAGGGTTGGCAGCAGGCAGGCCAGTTATGAGGCCACTGTGGAGTCCAGGTAGGAGAGGATGGTGGCTTAGAAAAACCAGGGCCATGGTGGCCATTGAGATGAATGGTGGAAAAGCAAGTGCATTCTGTGTGCGATCTGGTGGACTGGACGGTATATTGGATGTGAAAGGTAAGGCAGCACCAAGGACCACAGTCTTCAGCAACTAGAAAGATAAAGGTGAGGCAGGTTAGATTGGGGGTGACAGCGAGGAATCAAGGGTTGTCATCTGGATGCATTACGTTGAAATGTCTGCGAGGCCTCCAACAGAATTGTCCAGGGGAACTGCTTCTGGGAGTCAGAACGCAGAGGAAGAATGGGGTTTGCCACCATACAGATGGTGTCTAAACCACAGAAATACGGCAGAGGGGATGGCAGTACCAAGTCCATGCAGCACTGGCTTTCCAGTCACTTTGAAGAGAAACCTGCCAAGAGGCCTGAGAAGGAATCACAGACAAGGCAAGAAGGAACCAGAAGGACAGCGCCACATGAGGGGAGCAGAAGGGAAAAGAGAAGGCCTCGGGAGAGGAGTCAGTTGAGTCCGGGCTGCTGGGAGAGGACATGGGAGGCACAGAAGCGCTCCTCAGGCCGAGTTTCATGTGAAGAGCTGCAGTGGAGCAGTGGCTGGGACTGAGAGAGGAAGTAGAGGCAGCAAGTGGCCCTGCTCTTGTGAGGAGGTTGGCTGTGGAAGGGTCAGTGCGATGGACTGGCAAAGATGGATCCTGGAGAGGGATACTTTTAGAGATGAGAGGTAGAGCATGCTGATGGGAACGGTCCAGGAGAAAGCAGGGTGGGGTTGGAGGTCAGGAGAAGATATGAAGGACAGCTGAGGCACCCTCCCCCTCAGGTGACCCCCCCCTCGCTTTCCTTCACAAAGGCGAGGGAGCCATGGCCCTGGGACCTGGACTCAGGCTTGGATGGAAGGCAGAGGCCCAGGCCTCGCTAGGGTGGAGAAAGCCGTGGAGGGGAGGACCTGCCTTTGCTCTGGAAATAGAAAACCAACACTGGTAACTGAGTAACTCTTGGAGAGGGTTGCAAAGGCACTGGCAAAATCTGAAGGAACAAAAAAAACCTGTCCCGCTTGGGCAGCGAGGTGGATCGGATGTAGGCGGTGCAGCGCCTGACCTGCAGGGGCCACAGGGCTCTTCCCAGTCCTGCCCGGCCACAGCCAAAAGTGATGGTTCCTGGGAGGCAGAGCATCGCTAAGAAAAGATCAGGCGCTCAGCCCCAGGCCGGCAAGTCCCATTTCCTCTACCCACCGCCACTGCCTGCTCCGACTGCAGCCTGGCGCACCACCCGGACAGACAGACATACGGACAGACAGACAGAGGCGGGCCTCGCAGTCAGCCAGCAGAGAAGGCCTGCGCGCGGGATCCAGCAAGGCCAATGCCCTGCCTCCCTCCAACCACCGCCCACCCTTCTCTGACCGCCCCAGCGCCGGATCGCAGCTCCCCTCCCACACCCCTCCCACCCGCAGGGGGCAGCCTTTACTGCCATCCTCTCTCAAACCTCCCTCTCCTGCGGCCCCAAAGCGCGGGCTACACACCTGCGTACCCCACACAACTGCGCACCCCACACACCTGCGCACCCCACACACCTGTGCACCCCACACACCTGAGCACCCACACATACCTGCGCACCCCTCACACCTGCACACCCCACACACCTGCACACTCCCTCACACCTGTGCACCCCTCACACCTGTGCACCCCAAACACCTGTGCACCCCACACACCTGTGCACCCCACACACCTGCGCACCCCCTCACACCTGCACACCCCACACACCTGCGCACCCCTTCACACCTGCGCACCCCCCACACCTGTGCACCCCTCACACCTGCACACCCACACACACCTGCGCACACCCTCACACCTGTGCACCCACAAACACCTGCTCACCCGCTCACACCTGCACACCCCACACACCAGTGCACCCCCTCACACCTGCGCACCCCTCACACCTGCGCACCCCTCACACCTGTGCACCCACACACATCTGCGCACCCCCCACACCTGTGCACCCCATACAGCTGCGCACCCCCAACACCTGTGCACCCCATACACCTGCACACCCCCTCACGCCTGCACACCCCACAAACCTGTGCACCCCGACACCTGCGCACCCCATACACCTGCTCACCCCCTCACACTTGCGCATCCCACACACCTGCACACCCCACACACCTGTGCACCCACACACCTGTGCACTCCCTTACACCTGTGCACCCCCTCACATGTGCACACCCCACACACCTGCGCACCCCCCACACCTGCACACCCCTCACACCTGCACACCTCTCACACCTGCACACCCCCTCACACCTGTGCATTCCTCACACCTGCGCACCCCTCACACCTGTGCATCCCACACACCTGCATTCACAACTGGATAGCAGGCTCCTGGGAGGAGCTTTCTACCAGCGTCTAGGAGTCCCTGAGTGACAGGTTGGGCTGCGGGTGAACACAATGCCCTCTTCCTTTCTGCCTCAGTACCGCTGTCCTCCCTTGCTTTGGGCAGGGCCCCTGCGTCCCTCTCTGGCCTCACCCCTGTCCCCAGGCTCACTGCCAAGGTCTCAGGAAGCAAAGGTGCGTCTCCCCCTGCAGCAGACCACCCTGGCCCTGCTGCTGTCCAGTCCCCAGGCCTGCCCTTCTCCACCCTGCGCCAGGACAGCAGGGCCTTCAGGGAAAGGAGGGGCCAGGCTGCAGGGAGTGGGGCTGGGCCTGCCCTCCTGGGGAGGAAAGGAAGGTGAGAGTCAGTGACCTGAGAAGTTTCCATGAACTCTGGCCATGAGGGAACAGGGGGGCACCAGGAGGCTGGGCCCCACACAGCCGGAGGGAGCCACCTGGCAAAGTGGTTTCCCTACCATCAATTTCTAATTGGATCTTGAGGTAAACAGACACACCGGACCTGCCCTGAGGAAGGAGGCAGGTTGGGAACTGCTTGCCACCATGGGCATTAGAGGAGCCAGAGGTATCTGGAGCAGGGGGTAGGGATCAGGGCTGTGGACAGCCCGGCCGTCCATCCTGGGCAAGGAGAGATGGCTTGCCCAGGAAGGACGGTAAAGGCTGTTCCCATCCCCACTCCCACTGGCGCTGTTAAGGTACTGTCTGTTGATGGGTAAACTGAGTGCATGTGAGTGAGAGAGAAGGGGTCATGGTTGGTCTAAGGAAGCAACCAGCTCAACACCTCCAGCTGCTGACTCGGCTGCCTCCTGTCCCCAGCCCTCAACATCTCCTTCCTAAGCCGACGGGAACAAAGACGCCGCCAGTTTCCAGTTGTAAAAGTTGGAGGAACAATCAAGAACAAAGATCAAGGCTTCACATTTTCCATGACATTGGTGCAGGGGCGGGGACACCATGCCTACCTGGCACAGTCCCCATTCCCCATGCCCTCTGGGAAGCAGGAAACTGCCATGTGGGCATGGGCAGTGCCAGCCTCTCCATTAGCATGGCGCCTCCCCTGGGTCGGCCTGGGTGGCTGTCTTGGCCAGGCCAGGCTGTCTCCGCAGAGCCTCCTGAACTCAGGGTCCCTCAAGCCCCAGTTCCTCCCATTTCTGGGAGATCAGCCAGCCTCAGAGGCCAGGAGCTGGGAAGCAGGGAGCCCACCCAGGAGACTCCCAAACCCGTAGCACTATACAGAGGTCAATGGTCAGAGGGAGAAGGGCAGGGGGACAGCAGACAGAGGACTGGAGGTATGGACTTGGGGGTGGGTGGGGTTGTAGAGGTGGTGAGGGAGCAGAGTTCTGGAATCCATTTGCAAGATGTCAAAGGGCAGCTGAGACTGGGCTGCTTCTCAAGGTATGGCTGACATTGACTAGTCTCCTTGTCCTCCCACCCCTCTGGCACCCTATTCTCGCAGTTTCTGGGGGAGCTAGGCACGTAGTGATGAGTCCACCCAGGTAAACAGATGATGATACATCTGTTTAATGGAGTACTCTTCAGCTGTTAAAAGTGACATAAACCCATTGATGCTGGCAGAAAAAATGACCAAGGTTTATTAAGTGGGAAAAAAAGGTGAAAAATGATATGTAGATTATGATACCATTTTGTTAACAATAAACCTAATACTACTACATTTGGATATGTGTATCTAAATCATGTAAATAACTATATATGTGAATGTACTTGAAAGAAGTATACACAGATAAATATGAAATAGTTAAAGGAAATTATATCTGAGATAATTTAGACTTAGAGAGA
Organism: Colobus angolensis palliatus; assembly: GCF_000951035.1. Classification (NCBI taxonomy): domain Eukaryota; kingdom Metazoa; phylum Chordata; class Mammalia; order Primates; family Cercopithecidae; genus Colobus; species Colobus angolensis. Next base: position 3,246,674 of record NW_012114611.1, on the reverse strand, counting down.
CATTTGTATATGAATTTTTATAATAAGCATGTATGATTTTATAATAAAGAAAGAAGGTGAGGGCAGAGAAAATGGTTCGGAACAATCCAAGTCAGTGGATAGATGTGGACATGCCAGGTACACATGCACACACACACGCACACACACACACATATGAACACACATACACACATGCACACACATTCACATCTACATGTACACACATTCACACACATGCATATATGCACACACATGTACACACCCATGCACACATGTGCACACACATGCACACACCCCCACATCCACACACATGCACACCCACACATGCACACCCACACACGCACACACACACACACACCAAGCACACCTGGCCCACCAAGGAGGGCACACCTAGTGAATCTGGCAAAACTTGGGCAGCACTTGGCTCAGGCACATACCCACAATCCTGGGTTCCCTTGGCATGTGTCAGAAAGGGCCCAAGGCTCTCTCAAGTCACTGATCCTATCTCAGGTCCGCTCAGCTCCTCTAGCTTTCCCAGCCTCCAACTCATCTCCCTGGGAGCCTTGCCATTTCTTGCCAGGTACTCAGGAACCAGGATCCTATTGATAAAGCCAGGAGAGTCAAAAATTGCTGGTGAACAGCACCCCTCCTGGCTATGAAGGTGGCCTCCCTCTTCTCTAGGGCACTGGGGTGCTATCTGCAATGCTGGACTGTCCCAGAGTTTCCTGTGGATTCTAGTTTGACCAAGGAACACCCTGGGAAACACCCAGTCAATCCAAAACATGATCCTGGTTCTGACACTCATTTCTTCTCTGGTATTGGACTAGTTATTTAACCTTCCTGAGCATCAGTTTCCTCAACAGTAAAATAGGAATAATAAGGTGATTGTGAAACTCAAAGATGATAATATCTAAGAAATTACAGTCTTTAGAAGACAAACAAGGAAATGATGACACAAACTTCAGGATCCCAGTTCCCTCAGGGTGGGGCAGGGGTTGTGATCAGGGAAGAACACAAGGCTTCTAGAGTGCCAGCAGTATTCTATGACTTGACCTAGGCAGTGAAAACCTAGGTGTTTGATTTATAATTATTTATTAATCTGTACATATATATTTAATATACATATGCTATGTTTCACAGTAAGAAAAAAAAAGTAAATACTTTGGACATTTTCCTGCTCAGTATAAATGTAAAAGTAGTAGTAGGAAGTGCAAATTCCCATCTTCATACCCTCAGAGGAGCATCTGGGACTCTAAATTTCGCCTGGTTTCCCAGGGAATTGAAAACAGGTAGACAGTGGTAGGGCTGTGGCTGAGTTTGCTGGATGGCAAGGATCAGCTAATGAGTAGAGATTCCAGTTATAAATTCAGACCAATGTCGTTTTCCTTGCTGGTGGGTGCCCAGGAGGGCAGATGACTTTCTGAGAGGCTGTCAGTCTACTCCAAACAGCCCTACCTCCTTGTGGTCTCTCTCCCCCACAGACTGTTGAGGACAGCGGCCTCATCTCCCCACTCTTGAATTCTTGCCCGGGGTGGTCCTCACCCCTGCAAAGCTCCCTGGACCCCAGACAGGCCCCTTTCCACGACTACCCACCACCCTACTCTTCAACACAGCCCCTTTCTTGGGCCTCGGCACCCCACCTTGCTGGCCCCAGACAAGGACCTTTGCCTTCCCCAGCCTCCCAAACCCCCCACATCCCCAGCCCTTCCTCTCTTGCTATGGGTTCCCCTAGACTTTGAGGAACACTCTGCCACTGAGCACAGGCATCACCCCCTTTCATCAGCCCGCTGACTTGGCAATCTCCCCACAGTGAAGGTGGAGGGAGCTCTCAGGAGAAGCCAGGACAGAGGCGGGGCCTCCTGCCCACCCAGGCCCTGGACCCTGGGCATCGGGCAGCCCTCAGGACTGAGCCCACCCTGCCATCGGAGGCCACAGGAATGTCCATGAGGGCCTGGCCAGGGAGCTGCCCAGTGGTCATCAACGCCCTCCCCCCCACATCTGACTTGCTCCGTGTCTCTCTGACTCAGCTTCTGTTTGACTCTGTGATTTAGTTTCTCTCCCATCCTTGATTTTCTGTGGGTCTCTGTCTTCACAGTCCCCAGCCTGCACAAGGGCAGCATGAGCCTTTCCTCCGTCTGCATGTGGGGGGACCCTGGGCCTCTGGGCCTGGCAGTCTGCCTGCACCAGGGTCCGCTCTGTCCAGGAGGTCTCCCCAGCCCCACTTAGGGAGGTGGCTGAGGTGAAGAAAGAAGCCGAGGGCCTCGGTGGCAGAGCCGGGCTGAAAGGAAAGAAGAAGCTGATGAAAGCAGGGCGCTGGAGGACGGGCTGTGGAAGGGCGTGGAAGGGCAAAAGGGAACTGCGCTGTTAGTTGAATGGGCGCGTTGGAGGCAGGTGGGGATGGCCGAGGTGTTACATAATCAGAGCTGAAAAGGAGTTGAGTTTTGGAGAAAAACAAGATCTTAGGGGAAATAAAGTTGGATTACAGGGATGGGCTCCGATACTAAGAAGTTCTTTTCAGTGTCTAACCTCAATCCTGCCTGCAGCAGAACTAGCTTTCTCCATGTGTAGCTCTTGCATCCTGGAAACTCACGCAGGGCATAATGTGAAAGGAAGCGCGAGAGTGCTTGTGAAGGGCAGAGAGTCTTTCTCCTTGGCCTGCGAAGCCACCACAGTGTCCCATCCCCACCGCCAACCACCTGATAGCTCCCCAGTCCTTGGCATGGCCCAGAGACCAAGCTGTTGGCAGTGGCAGCTCCTGGCTGTTTAGACAATCTTCCTTTCACAAGTTTATTTACTATTCTTTTCCCACCTCTCCACCCCTTCCCCACCAGCTGCTTAAAATATTTTTCAAACAGAAAAATCCAACCACAGCTGGAAACCAACCCTAAAGTTAGTCCGGAACGTGGGAGCTGCCAGGGAAAATTGCTGGGGCTCAGGCTGTGGGAGGAAGGGCCTGAGCCGCGGAGACGGGCTCGCTCTGCAGGGGCTTGCAGCAGGGCCACAGATGCAGGGAGAGAGCACTGAGCACTGTCATCATTCTACAAACAGTCAGCAAGAACCGGCTGCGCACCAGGCCCTGCGCCAGGACCCTGAGGGACACAAACCGCCTTAAGAAAAAGGGGCCGACCCCATTCTCAAGAAGTTACAGGCTTAATAAGGAGGTAAGGCATAGACACAAACTCTCCAGTGGCAATCATAGCATGCACTTATAGGGTGTTTGCCATGTACGACGTCCTGACCTAAGCACTTTACATGTAGTAATTCATTAAAAACCCTCATAAGCCCTGTAAGAAAGGTACTCTTATTATTTCCATCTTATAGAGGAGGAAGCTGAGGCACACAGAAGGTAAGAAACTCTTTAAAAAAAAAAAAAAAGACAAGAGTTGCACTCTGTTGCCCAGGTTGAAGTGCAGTGGCGCAGTCATAGCTTGTTGCAGCCACAACCTCCTGGGCTCAGGTGATCCTTCCACCTCAGACTCCCAAGTAGCTGGGTCTACAGGTGCACATCACCAAGCCTGGCTAATTTTCACTTATGTTTTATTTTTGTACAGGCAGGGTTTAACCATGTTGTTCAGGCTGGTCTCGAACACTGGGTTCAAGTGATCTGCCCACATCAGCCTCCCAAAGTGCTGGGATTACAGGTGTGAGCCACCGCACCCAGCCAAGAAACTGTCACACCACAATACAACTAGTAAACAGTGGAGTCAGGATCTGGGCCCAGGGAATCTGTCCTGAATCCATCTTAGCAGCTATGCTATGCCACTTCTGTACAGTCATGCAAGGGGAGAGGCAAAACCCCATGAAAGAAGCATAAACAAATTAACATAAGAACTCAAAGAAGGGAGAGATTGTCCCTGGCAGAGGGTCAGAATCAAGGAGTGCTCCCTGGAGGAAGTAACGTAGAGCAGCCTCTGCAAGGATAGTGGGGCTTCTGAGCCTGTACTCAGGGGCAGGGACGGAAGGTCTACAGCAGAGATCACTAAAGTAGGAGCAGAGACAGCACCCAAGAGGTCAGCTGCTGGTGTACAGCACCACCCAAAAGCCTGTCCTCATGGCAGCCCAGTGCCCAGAAGGGACACTGGCCCAAGGAAGATGTCCAGGCAGGCCAGGCTCAGCCACAGTGGAAGAGCAACTCAGATTCATGCTCCAGCTCTCCAGCACCCTTGGCCTGTATCATCTCCCTGCACCTCCTATCTGCTCCATTCTCTCACTCTCACCACTCATCTGGGTCCCCTTGCAAACCTGTTCATGGGGAGAGTGAAAGACAAAACTACAACACTTGAAAAACTCCTTATAATACAAATATTTGGTGGCATCTAATTTAGACAAAAATCACCCAGCTGTCTTGTTTGGGCAGTTGGGTCCAGTAGAGTGGCCACAGAGCCGAGTGGCCACAGAGCCAAGTGGCCTGAAGCCTCAGGAGATAGGCTGGTGGGTGTGTGGGCAGACTCTGCCTCTCCCTGTCCGGCCTGTACTTGGCTGAGATGCCAGGTCATTTGACATCTCTGGGCCTCAGTTCTCTCAGATGTGATGATGAAGAAATATGAGCCCTTTCCCAGCTCTAGACCGACAGCTCCAATCATAGCCTCCAACTGCAGACATCTACCTGTTCCAAGATGCCTCCCGATCCCTTCCTGTCCCACCAGGCAAGAGCAGGTCAGGCCAGACCCCAGCCCACTGTTTTGGGTAATCCAGCCTTGGGTGGGTTCCTTCCCTTTGATCCTGGCTGCCTCCTGATCCCTTCAGTGGAGGGAAGCAACCTCCAACCTCTTGTGGATTTGGGGTTTTTTTTTTCAGAGATGGGGTTTCGCTGTGTTGCCCAGGCCAGAACGCAGTGGCTATGCATGGGTACGATCATAGTGCACTGCAGCCTCGAACTCCTGGGTTCAAGCCATCCTCCTGCCTCAGCCTGCCAAGTAGCTGGGAGGACAGGCGCGCCTGGATCCTCCTGTGGATTTTAAGAAAGGAAGGAATTACTGGAGTCTGGAGGCCTGGGCCGGGCCTCCCACGCCCCCTGGCGGAAGGAACAGAGCTGTGTCCAGAGCTGCATTGGAATCTGTGGCCAACCTTCCCACCACTCTCCTCCCACCCCTCCGGTCTTTTCCTCTGACCTTATTCATTCACCCTTAACTGCACACGCTCTGGGTGCCAGGCACATGCCACGAGATGGGGCATGGAAGTGACTGAAATTGTCCCTGTCCCAAGGTCCTCTCTGTTCACTCAACTCTGTTCAATTCATTCAATAAGTATTTATGGAGCTCCTCCTCTCTGCCAGGCTCTTCTCAAGGCCGCAAGGACACCATTCTGCCCTCACAGAGTTTAGTCTAACAGGACCTATCGCCTGCTAAACAAACAATCATCATACAGTAGATGAGCCACAGGTGCCAGAGAAGAGGCCAAGAGGAGACATGACAGATGCACCAACAGCAGCTCTCACACCGAGCAGGGGGCTGGAGGAGCAGAAGAGGGTGTGGGTGCGCACGCGTGTACGTGTGTGTGCATGCTGGGGGATGGTGGGAGACGGATTTGCAGAGATGGCAGAGCCACGTCAGGGCTGGGATCAAGTAGCTGTATAGGATCCCTCTAGGCACAGGAAATGGGGTATGGGGTGGGGCAGGGAGGAAAGAACTTCCCACACCAAGAGGACAGAGAGAGGAAGGGCACAAAGTGTCAGCATGTTCAGGAAGCTACAAATAGTTTGCTGTGGTACAAGTGTGTGGTCAGTGACAAGGAGGCAGCAAGAGGGTGGAAGAAGCCTCACAAGTTGTATAAGGGGCTTGGGTCTGATCCTGGAGCTGTGAGGAGCCCCTGAAGGCTTTAAGAGACAGAATGATACGACCGCTTCTGCTTTCAGAAAAAGACCACTAGACCAGTGGAGTGTGGAGCGGGGCTGGGAAGGCAAGTGGCCGGAAATGGCATGGTGCTTGTACCCCAGCTGTGTGACATCAGGCAAGCCACATCACTTATCTGAGCCACAGAGGCCTCATCTGTTAAATGGGGGTGCATCTGTCAAATGGGGGTGATGATACTCAGTCTATAGACTTGTTAAGAGGAGTAAATGAGATAATATGCAGAAGTGCCTACTATGGTACCTGACACGTAATAGACACACAGTAAATTATATACATATGCATGTGTGTGTGTATATATATACACGCATATGTGTATATACTATATATGTATACTATATATATGTGTATGTGTGTATATATATTACATCAGAGAGCCTACCAAGAAGGCTATTGCAATTGCCTAGGCAAGAGATGCAGAGAACCTGAATTCAACCATTGTGGAAGGTGAGAAGAAGGGGACGTCAAGAGCTGTTTCAGACAGTTGCCCTTTGGGAATGGGTTGGATATGGATCTTGTCTTTCTAAAAACATCCCAGAGTTCATCTCAGCCTTTTGTCCTCAGGCACTAATCCGTGACCCGTGCATACTTCATCACCTTCCCGCATTTTTTACTGCTCGCTTTATATTAGGTGTACATATGCTTGTTCAAGGCTTGTCCAATTTGCAGTTTGTCTGGCTCAGGCACAGGATGCCTGGAGTTCAGGCAAAGGCCCTGCTGCTGGCTGAGCCTCTAGGTAGGGATGTCTCAGGCAGCAGTGGACAGATTCATGGAGGTTTTGGATGACAATCAGATGAGGATCTGTCCAGCCACCACGTTCATCCTTGAAGCTAAGATTGAGAAAAGAAGTGCTGGGAAAGTTGACCATGGAGATCGGCTGGTGCCTGGGTTTCATCAAACACTCATTGCAGAGTGAAAATCTAGGAAGCCCATCTCCAGCCTACCCCTCAGGCACAGCTCCCCCAACTCCCCGGCCAGGCAGCCTTCCTCCCACACCTGCCTCCAGGGTGCCAGCTCTTAACATAGGCACCACAGGTACCATTCGGGGGGTGCTCCAGCCCCCCTAGAGGAAGGGCAAAAAGGGGCAAGCAGTTTTTGTGTGTGTGGCTGGATCACCGTTTAACCTACTTAGACTGTGTTCATCTGAGGTTGCCAGTGGCGGAGGGACTTGCGGCAATTATGAAGGGCTAAGACCCCCAAAGCCATCTCATGGTGTTGTCACCCTCTTCAGGCCGTACTGAGCCTGGGGCAGTTGTTAATAGTGTCAGAGGCAGCTATTAGTCTCTGTGGTCTGCAGGTCCCCCTTTAAGAAAGTTTGATTATGTTCATTTTAAGATGTTAGTTTGTGTTTTGGTCTTTCCCCAATACCTGTCCCCTGTTCCAAAGGGATAACTCAGTCCTCTAGATTTCTTTGGGGTAGAAATTTTTTTTTTTTTTTTTTTTTTGAGGCGGAGTCTCGCTCTGTCACCCGGACTGGAGTGCAGTGGCCAGATCTCAGCTCACTGCAAGCCCCGCCTCCTGGGTTTACGCCATTCTCCTGCCTCAGCCTCCCGAGTAGCTGGGACTACAGGCGCCCGCCACCTTGCCCGGCTAGTTTTTGTATTTTTAGTAGAGACGGGGTTTCACCGTGTTAGCCAGGATGGTCTCGATCTCCTGACCTCGTGATCCGCCCGTCTCGACCTCCCAAAGTGCTGGGATTACAGGCTTGAGCCACCGCGCCCGGCCCGAAAGACAACCTCTTGAACTGTCTCTCTTGAATTCCTGGGCTTACTCAAGAGATGATATCAGGTGTTCAAGATGCTGTTGAGCGAGGACAGCAAGGAGCGAGCAGGGTGAGGGGAGAGGAAGCTGAACCCTGCCCTGGCATCACCGTGGAGAAGGGTCAGGGTCTCCAAGGGGCATGACTGCATGGGCATGTTGGACCCTGCACACCAGCTTTACCAGCCTGGGCCAAGGTTCCCAGGTCACAAGGAGCAGTAACATGATCCAACACAGAGGTCTGTGGGACAAGGGACAAGGGGGAGATCAGCATGACATGGTGAGAGGCCCTTGCATACCCTGCCTCCTGGGCTCCAAGAAGCAATTCTCCAGGACTCCTGAGCGACGGTGGGGAGGGGGAGGTAGCCTCAGTAATGGAGGAGATTAAATTCCCTGGGGCCAGTCAGGATGGGGCTCTGAGTTAGATTTAGGTTGGTTTAAATTTTTAAAAAATAAGACCTCTTTTGCCCTCCAGGATTTGTGGAGGAAGATTCATCCCTCCAGCTGCAGCCAGGACACTTATTGGCTGTTCCAGATGCACCTGTGAGACAGGTGAACATGGGCCCAATGCAAGCGAGACCCTCCTTCCCCGGTCCCACGGACAGCCTCGTCAGGTCCCTCAAAGGAAGAGCTGAGAATGTGGTTTTGGGGACCACCTTGGTTGACTGGCTTCTGGGTCCCCTTCACAAGGTCGTGGTGAATTGTCAGTTCCTTGATGTTGTGCCAGACCCCTATTAACTTCAGTAGGGAGCGCACCAGGTTCAAGAGACCGAAGAAGAGACCCCGAGCCAGCATACGAGACCAGGGGCGTTATTAGCGGGAAACTTACAAATGGGGATGTTCCCATGGTGGCGCGCTGGGCAGAAGAACCACAGCCACTTGTGAAAAACATGCAGTTTACAGCATTTTCACTTCTCACCCTGCCCCCTAACAGCCTCCACCTGGCAGCCTTCACTTAATCCAAAAGAAAGGGGCTCGATCCCCTGTACGGCCATGTCCCACTGGACAGCAGGGAAACTCGGACGTTCTCATAGATAAGAAATTAATCTCCAGGTCGGCCACTCCCAGAATCTTTAGCTCAGACTTCTGAACTGCCTTCAGGTGCATCTGCTGTACAGGGTCACTCTCAGGGTAGGCTTGAGTTATCACTCTCAGGTGTGTCTACCATACACTTGAACACATAAGCTCCCTGCGCCCTCACTGTGTCTAACCTGTCCCAGCAGAGCTCTCTGCCTCCAAGTGCACCCACAGGTGCAGACCCCTGCCTGGGATCTTCTCTACATAGACACCCTATGTGCTACTCCTCCAAGAAAAAGTCTGTAAACTCTCTTTCTGTGCCCATTCTTCACACAAATTAGCACAGTAAGGAAAAAAGAGACAACTTGGGAGCAGAAATCCCAGTGATCCAGTTTGGACCCTACCACAATAGTTAAGACAAATCAGCTTCCGTCTCAGTTTTTCCACCCATAAAATGGGAATAACAGCTGCCTCACATCAAAGGAAGTGCCATGTAAGTGGTAAAATGCTCTAAGGTCATAAGGAGTTTTTAAAAGCAAGGGACCCTATTCATTTAGAGAACTGAACCCAGAACTTCAGAGGGTGAGACTGTTTCCTCACTCTAGACATATGAGCCAGAGCTTTGGGCTCTAAGATCTCTGATTCACGTAAGAATAAACACAGAATCCATTAAATAAGGTTTGTGTGCCTCTTAAGTCCACTCAGGTACTACAGTGGCTGCAGCAATGGGGTTATGACCTGGCTCAGCCTCCAACTCTCCAAGCTTTAGCAAGTCCCGATCTTTTGGGAAAGTGCACCCAATAAGGAAACAACTGACTTAGTTCTGGTCCTGATTCTTTCACTCACTGGGTGTCATTTGACCTCAAGCAAGCTTTCTCAAGCATGGAATCAAGAAAGTGGGGACAGAATGAAGACCATGAAGAGCACCTCCAACTCGAATTCCTCAGTCACCCCACCAGTGCAAAGGCAGGTCACGACAGCCCTGAAGATCCTCCTGCTTCATCCCGTTCCTGCCCACGAGTCCAGGAAGGGATGCAGAGCTGGGGAGAGCTAGTCGCTGACCTGCCCCTGGCCCCACAGGGCCTTTTAGGACCAGCAGCCCTTTCCGGCCTGCACCGCCCTGGCCCTATAGGGCCAAGAGTACATGCACGTGGAGAGATTGAGGAGGCTGGGAGCACAGGAGTACACAGCTGGCCCCCTCTGCCCAGGCCCACCCGGAGAGCCCCAGTGAGCTCACGTCTGCAGTAACCTCACTTCTCATAACTGCGACGGTGAGACACGCCTGCGAAGCCAAGCCCAGGTGAGAAGTGATGGCTGTCTCCTCAGGAATGTGCTGCCCAATTAACACTGCCTCCCAGATGGCTCCTGCGGAGGCTAGGACTACTCCCCCAGGGCGGTGCTGGCCAGCCTCCAGACTGAGTCATTCTGTGAGCATTTATTGAGGGCCTACTATGCATCAGGCATAACAAGGAGGAATAAAAGCCACACTGGAGAGTACAATCTGTCTGTCCCAGACACACTTTCGGAGACAGATTGTCAGAGAGCCTCAAGAGCTCTACTGGTGAAGCCCCCAGACCTCCATCACCCCAAAGCCCTCCCACTTCCTGACCACAGTTGTAAGCCCTTAACTTGTTTCCCTCTTTTCAAAGCACCCACAGTTCTCAATCTCCTTCTAGGCTCCTCTTCATCTTAAGCTGTATGAATCAGGCTGCTGCCTCCTCATTTTCCTGCTTCTGGGACAGTCTAAACCACCCACTGTCCATCCACAGACGTTAGGTTTATTGCTTCCTGCCCTTGGCAGGGTGTCCAAGAGAGGCCACAAAGTGAGGCAACACCCATGTGTCTAGAGGATGGGCTCTCACTAGAGGTGCTCTTCAGGTTAATTACCTATAGAGGCAGGTCCTCAGGCAGGAAAGCCTAACTTGGAAGATAGGCCTCAGTTAGGCAAGGGGCCTCCCTCTCAAAGGGCATGTGCCCTGAGGGCTGAAGTTGGAAGAGGTTAGAAACCTCAGCGTGGCCTCCATGGTATATGGTCAAAGCAGTCATTCTTCTTGTTATAAGATCCAGTCTTTTATCTTTACTAGCTCTATATCTACATGTTAGGATTGCATCCCACCAGGAAAAAGAGACACCCCAAAGACCAGGCTTACATGATTTTGAGGGGCTATTTGTCTCATTTAATGAGAGCTCAGAGGTTAGGCAGTCAGGCTCTGACCATGGCTCCAATGCCATCAGGGGTCCAGGCTCCTTTTACCTTTCTACCCAGTCTCCCTTAGCATGTACTTCTTATCGTCACAAGATGGCTGCCCCATCTCCAACATCAAGTTCAAATTCCAAGCAGGAAGATGAAGATCAAAGGATCAGTTGAGTCTCCATCCCTTTTAAGGAGCTTTCCTGGAAGTTCCACACAAGTTCTTACACCCCATCCGCCAGAACTGTGTCACACAGCCACCTCTATTTGCAAGAAATAGAGACTGAGAACTGTGTTTTTAGTTGATCATTTGCTGCCACCAACTACATCAGATTTGGCTAAATGAGGAATAAAAACTGGTATAGAACTTGTAAAGAGAGAGATGTGTAGGAGCAAAGGGAAAACTGCCCCCTTTTCCTGTGAAGGGGCTCCCACTTGGTCACAAGTCAGGCTCTCAATGACTTAAGACAAGACGAGAGGGGGACCTCGTCCAGTTTTTATTTTGGGGACTCAGTGGTTTTTCTAAGTAGACACTGGACTGGTCAGAACCACAAAACTGACCAGTCTGCAAGGCTGAATTGAAGAGCAGGGTTTTGGGGTTTTAGGTGTATGTTCTACCTTATGGTACCCACTTTATGGCATAAGAACACAGAAAGACAAAGACAAAGGAAAACAGGATTTCCGGGAGGAAAAAGGATCAGATAACATGAATATTCATTCAAAAAGTACACCAGAGTTGCCATACCCAAGACTAGTCACACAAATGCTTTTCTCCCATTAATCAAGATTTAGGAGAGAAAAAGGCAGTGATTTTTACCATTTGCTCAACCAGATTCCACAGAAAGAGAGATTGAAAGCCTGGCTGGTGAAAATTTCTTACCCTTCTGCTGACTTGTGAGGTCCTGAGTTCTTTTCATGGAAGCTTCCAGAGGAGCAGAGCAGCATTGATGTGCTGCTCACAGTGCCAAAACTTTAGGGGAAGTTTGCTGAAAACCAACTGAAGAAAGGCAGATTAATAGAAGAAAAGGCATACAAATTTTATTAATATGCATGGAAGGGGAGTGGGGGAAGAGGGAATCATAGAGTGATTAGCTCAACCCTGCAATGGGGTATAAAAGTTTATACACCCTCAATATGATTTGGATTTGTGTCCCTGCCCAAATCTCATGTTGAATTGGTGGAGGGGCCTGGTGGGAAGTGATTGGATCGTGGGGGCTGTTCTCATGATTGTGAGTGAGTTCTCATGAGATCTGATGGTTTAAAAGCATGTGGCACTTTCCCTTCACTCTGTCTCTCCTGCTCTGCCATGGTTAGGTGTGCTTGCTTTCTCTTCACCTTCTGCCATAATTCTAAGCTCCTGAGGCCTCCCACCCATGCTTCCTGCACAGCCTGCAAAACTGTAAGTCAGTTAAACCTCTATTCTTCATAATTACCAGTTTCAGGTAGTTCTTCATAGCAGTGTGAGAATGGATTAATACAGAAAACTGATGCCAAGAGTGGGACATTGCTATAAAGATACCTGAAAATGTGGAATCAATTTTGGAACTGGGTAACAGGCAGAGGCTGGAACAGTTTGGAGGGCTCAGAAGAAGACAGGGAGATGTGGGAAAGTTTGGAACTTCCTAGACACTTGTTGAATGGTTTTGACCAAGATGCTGATGGTGATATGGACAACGAAGTCCAGGCTGAGGTGGTCTCAGAAGGAGATGAGGAACTTATTGGGAACTGGAGTAAAGGTCATTCTTGCTATGCTTCAGCAAAGAGACTAACAGCATTTTGCCCCAGCCCTAGAGATCTGTGGCACTTTGAACTTGAGAGGGATGATTGAGGGTATCTGGTGGAAGACATTTGTAAGCAGCAAAGCATTCAGGAGGTGATCTGACCTGGCTGCTCCTAACAGTGTACAGTCATATGTGTTCACAAAGTGATGATCTGAAATCAGAACTTTTGTTTAAAAGGGAAGCAGCACATAAACGTTTGGAAAATTTGCAGCCTGACCATGTGGTAGAAAAGAAAAACCTATTTTCTGGGAAGAAATTCAAGCTGGATGCCAGGCATGGTGGCTCACACCTATAATCCCAGCACTTTGGGAGGTTGAGGAGGGTGGATCACCTGAGGTCAGGAGTTCAAGACCAGCCTGGACAACATGGTGAAACCCTGTCTCTACTAATAATACAAAAATTAGCTGGACGTGGTGGTGGGCACCGGTAATCCCAGCTACTCAGGCGACTGAGACAGGAGAATTGCTTGAACCTGGGAGGCAGAGGTTGCAGTGAGCCGCGATTGCTCCACTGCACTCCAGCCTGGGCAACAAGAGTGAGACTCTGACTTGGCAAGGGCATAGGGGCCGGGATGGAAAAAATTCAAGCCAGCTGCAGAAATCTACATAAGTAAAGAGGAGCTGAATGTTAATAACCAAGACAATAGGGAAAATGTCTCCAGGGCGTGTCAGAGATCTTTGTGGCAGCACCTCCCATCATAGGCATGGAGGCCTTGGAGGAAAAAATGGTCTTATGCGCCAGGCCCAGGGCCCCTGCTGCTCTGGGCAGCATCAGGATATGGCACCCTGCCTCCCAGTCACTCCAGCTCCAGCTGTGGCTAAAAGGGGCCAAGGTACAGCTCAGGCTGTTGCTTCAGAGGGTTCAAGCCCCAAGTCATGGCAGCTTCCATATGGTGTTGGGTCTGCAGGTGTGCAGAAGGCAAGAGCTGAGGCTTAGAAGCCTTCACCTAGATTTTAGAGGATATATGGAAATGCCTGGATGTCCAGGCAGAAGTCTGCTGCGTGGGCAGAGCCGCCCTCATGAAAAACCTCTACTAGGGCATTGCGAGGGGAAATATGGGGTTGGAGCCCTTACAGAGTCCCCACTGGGGCACTGCCTGGTGGAGCTGTGAGAAGAAGGCCACCATCCTCCAGACCCTAGAATAGTAGATCCACTGACAGCTTGCACTGTGCACCTGGAAAAGTAGTAGGTACTCAACACCAGCCCATGAAAGCAGCCAAAGGTGTTGTACCCTGCAGAGCCATAAGGGCAGAGCTGTCCAAAGCCTTAGGAGCCCACTGCTTGTATCAGCATGCTCTGAATGTGACACATGGAGTCAAAGGAGATTATTTTGGAGCTTTAAAATTTGGCTGGGTCTGGTAGCTCACACCTGTAATCCTAGCACTTTGGGAGGCCGAAACATGAGGATTGCTTGAGGCCAGGAGTCCGAGACCAGCCTGGGTAACATGGCAAAACACCATCTCTACCAAAAAAGAAAAAAATACACACATACAAATTAGCCAGGCATGGTGGTACATTCCTGTAGTCCCAGTTACTTGGGAGGCTGAGGAGGGAGGGTGGTTTGAGCCTAGGAGACAGAGGATGCAGTAAGCTGAGATCATAACCCTGCACTCCAGCCTGGGCAATGGAGCCAGACCCCATCTCAAAAAAATAAAAAGATTTAATGACTGCCCTATTGTGTTTCAAACTTGCATGAGGCTTGTAGCCCCTTTGTTTTGGCCAATTTCTCCCATTTGGAATGGGAGTATTTACTCAATGCCAGTACCTCCATTGTATCTTGCAAGGAACTAAATTGTTTTTGAATTTGCAGGCTCATAGGCAGAAGGGACCTGCCTTGTCTCAAATGAGACTTTGTCAGAGGCATGTGAACCAGAACAACTCCATCTTGAATAGGAGCTGGGTACAATGAGGCTGAAACCTACTGGGTTGCATTCCCAGACAGTTAAGGCATTCTAAGTCACAGGATGAGATGGGAGGTCAGCACAAGATACAGGTCATAAAGACCTTGCTGATATAACAGGCTTCAGGAAAGAAGCCAGCTAAATCATACCAAAACCAAAATGGCCATGAGAGTGACCACTGTTCATCCTCACTGCCACATTCCCACCAGTGCCATGACAGTTTACAAATGCCATGGCAATGTCAGGAAGTTACCCTATATGGTCTAAAAAGGGGAAGCATGAATAATCCACCCCTCGTTCAGCATATCATCAAGAAATAATCATAAAAATGGGCAATCAGCAGCCCTCGTGGCTGCCCTGTCTATGAAGTAGCCATTCTTTTATTCCTTTACTTTCCTAATAAACTTGCTTTCACTTTGCACCGCAGACTCACCCTGAATTCTTTCTTGAGCGAGATCCAAGAACTCTCTCTTGGGGTCTGGATCGGAACGGACCCCTTTCCTGTAACAACTTTGGACTTGGACTTTTCAGTTAATGCTGGGATGAGTTAAAACTTTGGGGGACTGCTGAGAAGGGATAATTGTATTTTGCAATGTGAGAAAGACATGAGATTTGGGAGGAGTCAGGATAGAATGATATGGTTCGGATTTGTATCCCTACCCAAATCTCATGTTGAATTGGAGGAGGGGACTCATGGGAAGTGATTGGATCATGGGGGCTGTTCTCCTGATAGTGAGTGAGTTCTCACAAGATCTGATGGTTTAGAAGTGTGTGGCACTTTTCCCTTCACTCTCTCTCTGCGGCTCTGCCATGCTAAGATGTGTTTGCTTCCCGTTTACCTTCTGCCATGGTTATAAGTTTCCTGAGGCCTCCCACCCATGCTTCCTGTATAGCCTGTGGAACTGTGATTCAATTAAACCTCTTTTCTTCATAATTACCCAGTCTCAGGTAGTTCTTTTTTTTTTTTTTTTTTTTTGAGATGGAGTCTTGCTCTGTTGCCCAGGCTGGAGTGCAGTGGCGCGATCTAGGCTCACTGCAACCTTCGCCTCCTGGGTTCAAGCAATTCTCCTGCCTCAACCTCCCAAGTAGCTGGGACTACTACAGGTGCCCACCACCGCGCCCAGCTGATTTTTTTTTTGTATTTTTAGTAGAGACAGGGTTTCACCATGTTAGCCAGGATGGTCTCGATCTCCTGATCTCGTGATCCGCCCGCCTCAGCCTCCCAAAGTGCTGGGATTACAGGCGTGAGCCACCGCACCCAGCCAGCATTAGTATTCTTAAGAGGTCCCCAGGTCAGGTGCAGTGGAGGCCAAGGCAGGTGGATCACCTGAGGTCAGGAGTTCGAGACCAGCCTGGCCAACATGGTGAAACCCCATCTCTACTAAAAATAACAAAATTAGCCGGGTGTGTTGGCAGACACCTGTAATCCCAGCTACTTGGGAGGCTGAGGCAGGAGAATCGCTTGAACCCAGGAGGCAAAATAAATCTCAGGACCCCCAAATCATGAAGTCAAGGGAAAAGTCAAGCAACGGGTTCTCCTTGCCCGTTGCCCAGAGCTAATTCATCAAGATAAGGGAATTGCAATAGAGAATTTAATTCATGCAGAGCCCGCTGAATGAGATACCGGAGTTTTATCACCCAAATAAGTCTCCCTGACAATTCAGAGACTGGGGTTTTTTAACGATAATTTGGCTGGTAGGGTACCAGACAGTGGGGAGTACTGATTGATCAGGTTGGAGATGAAATCATAGGGGTCCTAAGTGGGCTCTTCTTACTTCTAATCCTGGGTGGGATTGCAGAACTGGCTGAGCCAGATAACTGGTCTGGGTACTGCCAGCTGGTGCCTCAGAATGCAGGGTCTGAAAAATATCCCCAGCACCGATCTTAGATTTTACAATAGTGATGTTATCCCTTGGAGCAATTGGGAAGGTTTGGAATCTTGTGACCTCTGGCTGGATGACTCCTAAACCATAATTTCTAATCTTGTGGCTAATTTGTTAGTCTTACAAAGGCAGTCTGGTCCCCAGGCAAGAAGGGGGCTTGTTTTGGGAAAGGGCTGTTATCTTTGCTTCGAAGTTCAACTATAAACTAAATGTCTCCCAAAGTTAGTTTGGTCTATGCCCAGGAATGAACAAGGGCAGCTTGGAGATTAGAAGCAAGGTGGAATTGGGTAAGTCAGATCTCTTTCACCGTCATAATTTTCTCATAATTTCTGCAAAGGCAGTTTCTCTGGATGCTCTGCATCTGTGTAACCTCAGCGACTACACAGCTCCTGTGCTCTAAAGAATATTTCAGAATGGCTTCCGTAGCCGGCAGCACCTTCCTTCTCTTGCAGCAGAGAAGTGTTTTGCTCGGGAAACTTGAGCCTTTCCCAGCCTATCTAGCGAACAGCAAAGCATCCTCCGGACTCCGCAGACGACCCCGGCCGGACAGCCAGGCTCGCGGCTCCCCGGGGCTCTCTGCCGCCCTCTCCCGGAACCGAGGGAGCGAGACGGCGGCGACGTTGACGGGAAGGCCTCCAGAGCCGCGAAGAGCGCACGCGCGAGCGCGCTCCGGCATCCCCGAGCGGGCTTGGTATTTGGCGCCTGCGCGCTGAGTGCGTGCCGCTCCGCCTATCGAAGAGGCTGGTAAGTCCTCCAGCTGGCAGGTGGTCGCGGGAGCGGCTGGAGAGGAGCTACTGAGAGTTCGTGCCCTCCAGGTCTGGGACGCTGGCGTTCGCTCCTGCCTGGGCCACTTTGGTGGGCTCAGAGCATCGCTTTTTGCCAGGGGGCGTGACCTGAGCCCGCCTCCTGGGGCTGGGGGGTGGAGAAGAATGGGAATCGTTAAGGCCCGTTATCAGTTTGGTGCCTGTTTGTTGCTCGAGGAAGGCACAGAACTTACAAATAGTGAAGAGGAAGGGGCGAGGCTGGACCAGGTGGGAGTGGGGGTGCCCCAAGTCCCAGGGCGGTGAGGATCGAGGCAGGTGCGCGAAAGGCAGGCCCCGTTCCTCCTCCCCACCCCCACCGGCTGTGAGTGGCGGATAAGAGGGAAGTGGGGAGCAGTACTACAAAATGGGGGTCCCGGTGGAAATCGTACAGCTGTTGGGACCACACCCAGGGCGGCAACTTGTTATTTCTGCGTTTTAAATTTTCTTATAGAAACAAGCGATTGGCCGGGCGCAGTGGCTCACGCCTGTAATCCCAGCACTTTGGGAGGCCGAGGCGGGCGGATCAGGAGGTCAGGAGATCGAGACCATCCTGGCTAACACGGTGAAACCCCGTCTCTACTAAAAATACAAAAATTAGCCGGGCGTGGTGGCGGGCGCCTGTAGTCCCAGCTACTCGGGAGGCTGAGGCAGGAGAATGGCGTGAACCCGGGAGGCGGAGCTTGCAGTGAGCCGAGATCTCCCCACTGCACTCCAGCCTGGGTGACAGAGGAGACTCCGTATCAAAAAAAAAAAAAAAAAAAAAGAAGTGATTTCTGTCGTGGTTCACTGGGGCCGCTAACGTGCACTCTCTCTTTTCATCTTAGGACATGACACCAGTGGCATATCACGGCCATGGGGTCTCAGCATTCAGCTGCTGCTCGCCCCTCCTCCTGCAGGCGAAAGCGAGAAGATGACAGGGACGGTTTGCTGGCTGAACGAGAGCAGGAAGAAGCCATTGCTCAGTTCCCATATGTGGAATTCACCGGGAGAGATAGCATCACCTGTCTCACGTGCCAGGGGACAGGCTACATTCCAACAGGTGATCACGGAGGGATGATTCTCTGATGAGAATCCCAAGGTACCTTTGGAGTTCTCCTGTCTGCCCAGACAACTTTTCTTGTAGGCAGTAATACCATAACAGTCAGAGACAGTGCCCTGGACAGGAGCCAGTTCAACTGACTTAATACACTTGGGCAGTTCCACAACTTCTCTTCCTCTCCTTATTTTGCCAACCCTTTCTTCTTTTCTTCACCTCCACTCTTGTTCTTTTCCTGAGGTTTGGAATATTCAGTTTGCTCTATGTTGTGGGGTTCGTTGACAGGCACATTTCTTTATCGCTGTCACTCACAAGGACTGGGACAGCTTTGCGGGGAAACCATCTTGGAAGCTGCTTTTCAAGGAAATGGACAGCTAATCCTTAACAGCCTAAGGTCAGAAAAATATATCAGGTCAGGAGAGAGAGACAAATACTCAACCTTGGTACAGGATCATCTATTACTATTAACAAGTTGGCCCTCAGAAAATCTTTAACAGTTTAGCTGGAGAGTCACGGAAATTTAGAGCTGGTTAGAACCTTACAAATAATTTACTCCAAAGCTTCCATATGAAAGGCGAGGAAACCGTGGCCTTGAGAGATTCAACGACTCTGCCAAGCCGGTGTAGTAAAGCCAGAACAGGATCCCAGGTTTTTCAACTTCCACGTCACTACGCTAGCAGCACTGATAGATGTTTTATAATTTATGGCACTGTCTTGTTTCTTGTTCATTAGACCCAACATGTGAATTTCACCAGTATTTTTAAAAACGTCTCGTTCCAGAAGAATATTTGTTGTGGCAGGCTCAAGTGAGACATGAAGGAAAGTACTGCCAGCACATGGGATTTACAAAGTAATTGTTTGGCTCTTTTCTAGAGCAAGTAAATGAGTTGGTGGCTTTGATCCCACACAGTGATCAGAGATTGCGCCCTCAGCGAACGTGAGTTACCTTCCTCTCACCTGTTAATACCTACTTCTGTCCCTAATCTCTTTCTATATGTGTGAATGCCAGTTAATTCTTTGAAAAGTACATACGTTCTTATAAGTTCCCCATTTTCCTTATAACTGTTTGCCCAAGCAGGATATCTCTGCCCCCATCACAATCTGGGCAAAGAAACTTGAAGCTGGAAATACTTTAAAGGTCAAGGAATGGAATTAGAAGAAATTGGGAAAGTGGGGTGTTCTGGGAGGTGTGGGCCTGTCTCTGTCCACATAGCTCCTTTCTTCAGCTTCTCTTCCCAGAGTGCAAACAGTGTTCAAAGGAGTTTTAAAAGGTTTCTCCTGCTTCGCTGCTTCTTGACTGGTTTATGGTTCCTGACTCTTGGAACTTCTCTTTCACTCCCTTCTCTTTCCTGGTTTTGTGTTTAATCTTGACACACTGAACCTTGATATCTGAATGCCTGGGTCGGTCATGTGCTGTGTCATTTGCAGTAAGCAATATGTCCTCCTGTCCATCCTGCTTTGTCTCCTGGCATCTGGTTTGGTGGTTTTCTTCCTGTTTCCGCATTCAGTCCTTGTGGATGATGACGGCATCAAAGTGGTGAAAGTCACATTTAATAAGCAAGACTCCCTTGTAATTCTCACCATCATGGTAAGCCTTAGGGTCTCATTCTCTGGGTTGTACACCTGTCAGGCTGGGACCCAGGACACTTACACTTGTTTCCTGACTTGCCCTGATGTAGGCCACCCTGAAAATCAGGAACTCCAACTTCTACCCGGTGGCAGTGACCAGCTTGTCCAGCCAGATTCAGTACATGAACACAGTGGTCGGTACATATGTGACTACTAACGTCTCTCTTATTCCACCTCGGAGTGAGCAACTGGTATGCTGTTCTTTTAGGAACCTTGCCCCACAGGCCTGAGAGAAGAGTAGGGGGCTGCAGGAATGCCATAGCTGTGTCACTTTCCTTTTTGTCTTCTCATTGCTACTTGTAGGAACTGGTGGTGAGGAAAACCTGATGGGCCCTGTAATTATAAATAATTGTGAGAAAAACCAGCTAGCATTTAAGCATCTGGGGAGCAGAATAATTTGTAAGAGAAAAAGATTTGCTACAAATTAAGAAGCAGCAGTGTTATAGCCTGAGGTCCATTGGCCTCTGAAAAGGGAAGAGGTTGGCAGTATCTATTAGAGGCTCAGAGACTGTATTAGGGACAATCTCAGGGAAGTATTTTGTATGTGATGGAAAAATGACCCAAGGTCTTTGAATTGCTAATAACACTGTTCTGTGTCAAGCCTGCTTGGTCACAGACCAGCTCTGGTATCTTATTTTCAGGTGAATTTTACCGGGAAGGCCGAGATGGGAGGACCGTTTTCCTATGTGTAGTAAGGACACTGTTCTCCACGTGTGTGCTCTCTACTGGAGGAAAGGGATTCAAAGTCATACTTCATTGATTGGGGCCTGGTCCTGCCTTAGGTCTCAGCTTTTGGCCTATAGGTTCCCTGGCTTTGGATGTATTGAGATTTATTTGAAGAATGTATTATTATTATTATGCATGTATTGGAAGAATGTATTATTTGATATGTGACGGAAGTGCTGGAACTTCTAAAAGACAACGTTAAGCCACTAAGGTTCCAAGCGCCAGCACTTATATGATGGGTTTGAAAAAACAGAAAGTGGTATGATGCTGTGGGAGGATGAAAACGACAGTGGCAGGGACTGAGAGCTGACGCGCCTTGGCAGCACTGAGGTCGGAAGGGGGAGGGGTTCACCCCAAACAGGACAGTATAGCTCTGCACTCTTCTGCTGAGGCTTTTTTAAAAAAACAAACAAACAAAAAACACTAACTATTTCCATATTTGCTGTTTGGTAGCTTCTTCTGCACGGTACCTGATATCCTGGTGCACAACATAGTGATCTTCATGCGGTGCGTCTCTCTTCCCTATCCTGACGGCCTGTCCGGCCGTGTGAGCCTACCACCTTTGCTCAGGAGGCCCCTGTGTGGCCACAGGGCAGAGGCATCTAGCCCGAGGGGACACCCAATGCCTCACAGGCACAGATACAGTAGACCCTTGGTGTTCTCTAGATGTGGTGTCCACATGCCCTTCACAAATCACCAGTCACCCTGAGCAGTCAAACATTTTCTCCATAAAATGGGTCTAGTTTAACTAAACACAATGTCCCCTCAGAATCCAAATGAGACAGTCGTGAACAGAAAAGCTTTCTCAAGATGTTAAGTACTGAGCATCTGACCAGACTTCCTCTCTAGCCACACAGATTACCACATGTCATGGACCTTTAGGGTTGTTTCTGGAAGCATGACTGTTAAATTTGCAAGTGACAAGACTCTGCTGCCGACATGAAATATGAGGGGTTAGAGCAGAGTGTCTCAGCCTTGGCACTGTGAACATTTTGGGCCAGCCCTTTGTTGTAGGAGGCTGTTCTGTGCATTGTAGGATGTTTAACAGTATTTGTGGCCTCTACCCACTAGATCCCAGTAGTAAACCCTCCATCCCTTAGTTGTAACAACCCAGAATGTCTTCAGGCATTGCCAGAAGTCTCCTGTGGGGTAAAATCATTCCCAGCTGAGAATCCTTGTTTAGAAGGCCACCTCCTGGCACAGTATCTCTGTGAATGTGGAAAGATTTTCTAGCCTCCTGGTTGCATAGCCATAACCTGGTTGCCTGGGGCCCCTGGGTATTGTTGCCTGAACTTGCAAAAAATTTCCTGGGACATTTTTATGGCTTATTTCATCCCCTAAACATAATTAATTCTTCTTTGTTTTCTTTTCCCTAGAACTTCAGTGAAGATTTCCTACATTGGCCTCATGACCCAGAGCTCCTTGGAGACACATCACTACGTGGATTGTGGAGGAAATTCCAC
Organism: Colobus angolensis palliatus; assembly: GCF_000951035.1. Lineage (NCBI taxonomy): Eukaryota > Metazoa > Chordata > Mammalia > Primates > Cercopithecidae > Colobus > Colobus angolensis. The sequence goes on along the minus strand of NW_012114611.1, from coordinate 3,224,658 downwards.
AGCTATTTAACAACTGTTATTGGTTCTTCCACATAGCACCTGTAGAAGAGAGCACAGCATCTGTTCCCAAGGCCTGAGTTCTGTACCTACCCACATGTGGTGTAAGCAGAGGAGGAATTAACTCCCAGCAAACATCCTCCTGCCACTTAGGAGGAGACACCTCCCTACGGTACCACTTATGTTTCTCAGAACCAGCAGAATCACTGCCCAGTGCCTAGCCTGTGTCCAGCAAATAGTTGGCACTCAATAAAGGTTTTCAGAATTTAATACAGATCTTTTCAGCTGTTCTTAGGGCATTATAAATGGAAATCATAACGTGGTTCTAGGTTATCAAACCATGGGGTGACGTGGAGTTAGGACTGTGAGTGAGCTGCAGGCCATTATCAGTGCCTCATCTGTGCAGAAGTGGCAGCAGAGAGGGACCATCCGAATACCTAAGAGAAAACAGACCTATTCAGGATGTGAATTTGTTTCAGCTGTTCCCAAAGGCCTGGGAGCTTTTCAAAAAGAAAGAAGTGTGTTGGCTTATTTTTTTAGAATGTTAGAATTGTTTTTACCAAGAGTCTACATGGGGCTTGATTCACCCTTCATCCATTGGCTGGAACATGGATTGGGGATTGATAGAAAAATAAACCCTGCTTTTGATTCATCTGTGTCTCCTCTGATTGCCTGGGTGTCTTTGTAGGGATCTCTGGAGGAACCGTAGAATAGTTCCCTGCCAAGTGGGTCAGAATGGAATGGGAGGAAAGAGAGTGTACTGATTGTACTCCCATTCCCATGAGTTCCTGTCACAGCAAGCAGCCTCATTTTCCTCCATCTGCCTCTTGCAGCGCGGGGCCACCCTGTTCCCTTCCAGGACAGAGCACTCAGTGCCCCCTGGAGGTTGGAATTCAGTCTTGAATAAGACGTCCTGGTTTGAGGTTGTAGGTTTCTTGGGTCATCTCCACCTGCTCTGCCACCTAAGGTTAGGCTTCAGCCCCAGGATGGCAGAGAATCTAGTTAAGAAGCTTGAGTAGTCAGGTGTCAGAAGTTAGCTCTTTCCATAGCACTGGGACCTCAGGAAACCCTAACAACAATAGATGGTGGCTGGGGTTGTATATTAGTTTTTGTCTCCATTCCCATAGCTTGGTTTTCTTTTTTTTTTTTTGAGACGGAGTCTTGCTCTGTCGCCCAGGCTGGAGTGCAGTGGCCGGATCTCGGCTCACTGCAAGCTCCGCCTCCCGGGTTTACGCCATTCTCCTGCCTCAGCCTCCCAAGTAGCTGGGACTACAGGCGCCCGCCACCTCGCCCGGCTAGTTTTTTGTATTTTTTAGTAGAGACGGGGTTTCACTGTGTTAGCCAGGATGGTCTCGATCTCCTGACCTCGTGATCCGCCCGTCTCGGCCTCCCAAAGTGCTGGGATTACAGGCTTGAGCCACCGCGCCCGGCCATAGCTTGGTTTTCAATATTTGCGTAATGATCTGTATAGTGTTGAATCTTCAAACTAAGGCTAAATTTCATGACTGTTGGGCTGACTTCGACCATAACGGAGGAACCCAGAAGTTGAGGGTTAAGTTTCAGTGTTGCCCTGGATCATGTAGTGCACATGACAGTGATGACTGATGTGGATTGATGATGGGATATCACCACTTACACAAATGTGCACCGTTTCTGAGAATGTTGCCCTAATCAAAACATGCCCTAAACACATGAAGATGTTCACATTGCTACATTTGCTCTTTAGTTTTCCTATTTTCCAAATAGCCTATGTAGCAGATTTTTCATGGAATTTTGAAAAAGATACTCATACTGGTACTTCAGTTTTGAAACATTTTTCTTTTGTGACCATATGCCTTAGTAACATTTCTTGCTTTTGATATTATCTTAAAATCCAGTTGTTATTTTAGAATGACAGCGCTTACATTTTTAAAACATGTAGCAATAAATCCGATGTTATAATACTATCAATTTCCATATCTGTTTACATTATTATCATCTCAGACTGCACTTTGGGATGTTCTGCATAGCTTTATTGTAGTGTCTGTCAATTCTTGAACAAATGCCTGGAATATTCTCTCAGCACCCCCGAATAGAAAGAGGAAGTGGCTGGCTTTGGTGTCATTGTCATCACCATTGTGTTCCCAATGGATTGAAGTTTTCAGAGTGTGTTTCTTGGAGAGAGGCTTTGCTAGCTATCTCTTCTCTGTAGTTTCTGGCTTGGCCAGAAACTATACTTATCTGTACTGTGACCTCTTTCTTATCTCGAACTACTTATCCTGTATCACCTGGTTGAAGAGTTGCTGCATACAGAGATGTCCATTCATTTATTTACTCATTCGAGAAAGTATTTATTGAGTACCTGCTGTATGCCTAGGATTGCAATTTCTAATGCATTTTGTCCAGAGTCATAGCTAGAGTTTAAAACACCACCACACATCTTTTATGCTCACCAGGCCTTATATAGGCCACAGTTTATCTCCACCAACTGTTCTGCAACCCTAGGTACCTCCATGCAGGACCTCCACAATCTCTGGGTCAACTCTCAGGGATTCAAGCCCAAAGAGTGAAAGAAATTATTAAAAGAATCAGCCTATTTGTTTAAAGCACTACATGAATCAATAGGGTCCCAGGTATTTTCTCTGGACAAAATAATCCTTATTCTTTGCCTTGATAAATAAAATTCTTTGTTACCTGGTTAGCACTCCTTTAAGATTCTGTGTTCTTTCAGTTGTTTAGAAGGGAACCCACTTCAGAAGTTCTGTGATTTACACAGTATCCAAGGGATTTGGAAGTAAGTCTTAGCAGGAGCTGAGACTGCTAACTCCTAGTCCAAAGCCTTTGATGCCAGACACTTCCATGGAGATGAGGAGGCTCAAGAGAGGGAAAGCCTGGCCCAGCCCCTTAAAATCAGCAAGCTGGGTCTTTCCACTCAGTCCTGCTGAGTGGAATTTATCCTGAGTCCTGCTGGGGTTGGGAATTTATCTGACAGGTTATTCTGACCAGTGAGACTATCTCCTTTCTGGGGGCATCAGGGATCACAGAAGTTAGTAATGATCCTGGTTATTCTCACCTTCCCCTCTGGGCCAAGGGAGGACAAGGAAGCAGCACAGGGAGCACAGCCCTGCCAGCCAGGGTGGCGATTTCCACCTGACCCTAGTGCAGGCAGAGGTAGAGCTTTCTGTGCACCGCCCTGGGCTCTTCCTTCTGCTTCATGTGGCAGTTACCTAGGGGGCAGCTGCTATTACTTCTAGGTTTGACTAGGCACTCAAGAAGCAGGTGAACTGCAAGGAATCACCTTGATCCTGGAACTTATCTTGCAGAGGTCTAAGCTGATGGTCACAATCTACTGAACTACTTAATTAAGAGTAAGTAGGCTCTGGAGTTTGACAGGTTGGAGCAGAGCTCAACACTCTAGCTCCAGCTAGGAACTCATATATGTCACCTCTCTTCCGACCCTAATTAGCGCTCTTGGTAGGTGGAAGGGTTGTTTAACTTATGAGATAGCTATTCTAGTTATGTGTTTTCAATGATCGTGTTTTCATTTTACTCCTTTGTCATGAACTAGCTCTGATGGGGTATATATTATTATTGTAGATGTATATGTATGTATGTGTATATACATACATATATAAACCTAGGTATATATTATATAATAACATATAGGTACATTCTATATATTATATAATAATATGTAGGTATAGATTATTATAATTATCTGGTGATAATTTATATCATAAATTGAGTATTAATACATACAAATCCAACACAAGTATCTTATTTATTTTTACTATTTAATAGAAAAGCTGTCAACCTTAACGTGGAGGAAGCAGGGGCAGGGATGGGAGAAGGGGACAGAGAAAGGGGTAGCGCTCTGTTTTATCAGCTGTGCCAAATATCTGGAAATTTACTTCACAAAATACTACTGCCCTCTGGTTGATTTGGAGTCCCTCGCCCACTTCACGCATTCCCGTCACTGTGGCCCTCTACTGGAGAAGGGGACAACTTGCTTATCGTTGCCACCTGTCCAGGTAATTGAAAGGCAAGGGACACCCAAGAGGAGGAAGAAATGGGAAGCAGTCCATTCTTAAGCCTGGTGTTCAGAGTACATGGAAACTTTTAAGTGCAGGCCCAGGGAGTGAAGAATGGGGGCTAGAGGGGTGGGGACACGAAAGAGGAATATGGGTGGGGCAGGTCACATTTCCACCTCTCCTTGACCTACAACCAAACGTCTTACAGGGGGACATAAATAGATCACTCAGATTGATTGTGTGCACTTAACCATGGGCCCCTGCAGGATTAACTCCCCTATTTCTCCCTTTCTCGAGGGAGTATCTCCCACGTCTCCGATCCAGCAGGATGCAGCCCACATGTGGTCTTACACCCTAAGCTGGCGGGGCACTAATGTGTCATAGAGCTGTGTTCAGTGTTCACCTTCAAGAGCAATGCCATCCCTCTGGCATACCTCTCTTCCCAAATTTTGGTCTCTGGTCCTGTTCAACAATGGGTTCCACGTAGTGCCAAGGTTTACCAGAGAGGCAAGTTCATGTTTGTGTGAGGCTGCTAACCCCAGCAGTGTGGCTTCAGTGTCCTTACTCTAGGTTGAAAAATCAACAGAAGAAGTCCTTAGGACTGCTATTTGGGCATGCCTACAGAATGGAGGATTAATGGAAAAGAAGCTAAAGAACAAACCACAAGTCAATAGGTACTTTCCAATAATCTTTTCATTTTTAATATCAATTGATGTTTTAAAAAATACAGAGGTGTTTGACACAGAATAGCACCATTGTGTAGGACACACACAGTTCCCGTGCCCGGCACCTGAAGGGGGGTCTTCTGGCCTGGGCTGGGGGCAGTCACTCAGGGGGCATTTGACTCACACCAGTTAGTTTCCTGCCTCTGCCTTGACCCGAAGGTCTTACAGGAAGACAATAAATAAATAGAACACCGAGATTTTATTTTGCAGTCTGCCCAGTTCAGGTCTCTCAGAAAGAGAGGGGAGAAAGTCCGAACTGTGAGAGGGTGGGATGAATGGACATCAGGTCAGGTCAGCCATTCAGTGCAGAGTCCTAGAGTGACTGGGATTGGAAAGTACTTGGGTCCTTTGGGTTTGCAACGGATTGTGTTGTTTCTGGGTTCAGGTTTTTACAAGAAGCAGACTGGCCCTATGTCCACACCGAATTCCTGCTCGGGCCCTCCTATGTCCATGGGTGCAATGTCAATGATGGGGAGGCGTGAGGTCTTCTGTGACCGGTACTCGATGACAGTCTTGCCCCACTTACCGGTGTGTTTCTAGGGGAGAAAAAAGGAGGAGGCTCTGTTCAGTAGATGCCTTGCTACCCAGTTCCAGCTGCCCAGGAGCCCAAAACTGAACAAACTGGCGAACATCAGAGCCTACAAGGTTGAACCACACTGAGGGGGCTCCTGAGACCTCTTCCTGGCTTGCCAAAGGCCTCTCCACTTCAACTCCTATCCTTAGCAGCAGGGCCCTCCTCCACTCTGCCCTTCCCGTCCTTCCCCACTCCCCACAGTGAGCTCCCAACCTGTGACCTCTTCTTCACCCTGTACACATTGTGAGAACACTTCTATAACAGTCACTGGGTTCCAGGTAGGGTTTTATTCCCCTGAGTCAGGGGAATGGAGAAGATGAATGATATGTGCCTCTCCCTCACCTGTCACTCAGCCTATCTTCTCTACATGACCCTCAAACTCATGCCTCTTATGATCTTGTCACTTTAGGACCTGACAGCTGCTGCGGGCCAACCCTCAGCCCTGCTCCAGGCAGCTCAGGCACAGGCAGCTCTTCTCTCTGGCAGCCCCACTCACCGTGCAGTCATCCTTCAGGGCAGTGTATGTGAACCTGCTATTGCCCTCTGCCCGGATCTCGACGTCGTTGGAGCCCTGGATGAGCAAGGCCTTCTTGAGGTTGCCAGCTGCTTCGTCCAGGTAGGCAATGCTATTCTTGCAGTGGTAGGTGATGTTCTGGGAGCCTTCCGTGGATAGCAGGCGTAGGAAGGTCATCTGGACGTTGGCAGTGTTGGGAGCCAGGTTGTCATCTCCATAGCTGAACTGTTGGGGCAGACAGCAGCAGTGTGAGGCCTGGGAGCTGGCATTCAATGGGACCAGGGACTGTAGGGGCTGCCAAGAGTTCATGGTTCAAGGACCTCAAGGGTGCTGGGGCAGCAGGGAGCTAGTTGGATATTTTTGCTTCCAGGAGTGGAGCAAGCTCAGAGGACCTCTTTTCCCACCTCCACGTGGGAAAAAAATACTCTTCCTCCTCTTTCCCTCCTCTCAAGCCCAACAGAAAACTGGAGGAAAATATGGGGAAGGTGCTAAAAGCTTCCAGAGAGAAATAAAAGAAAGAGTATGAGGAGCCATCTCTGCTCATCATCTAGGGCACCCAGGTACTCACGTGGAAGCCACCATTGATGGTTTCTCCAAACCAGATATGTTTCTTCTCCTTGTTCTTGCTGCTCCACCAATTCTTCTTGGGAACGTTTGCTGGGTTGGGGTAGACGCAAGTCTCACCAGTCTCCATGTTGCAGAAAACCTTCATGGCGTCCAAGGTGCAGCCTTGGTTGGGGTCAATCCAGTAGTCTCCTGCAGGGGAAAGAGGCAGCACCCATGGGGGCTCAGACAGGCACAGACACAAAAGCTTGAGAGGGCCAAGCCTGACTGAAAGGGACAGAAAGGCCTACAGGGACAAGGGATGAAGTTCAATGTGGCCTGAAAAGAGGGGAACCTGGAAGGATGCAGGGGCAGGGAGATCTGCATGAGCTAAGTCCAGCTCTAAGGAAGGACACATGCAAAGAGGGCAGGAGCAGTGCCCGGCTGGTGGATGGAGTCCACCCTGAGGTCACCTTGGTCAAGTAGCCATGGCAGGACAGGTGCCAGGGCTGCAGCTTCTCTGCTGTGAAATGAGAGAGGAACCCTCTGGCAGAACCTTCCAGGCCCAGCTCTGCCCTGTAGTAGGGGGCGTCTCCTCCCTTGCTGCTGTGCCTAAGGGCTGACTCCCTGCTTCCCCGGGGCGGGGGATCCTGTCCTCCAAGCTTACCACTCTTCCACTCAGGATGGCAGAGTTTCAGGTCTCTGCAGGTGCGTGCAGGGTTCTTGCGGGAGCCCTCGGGGCTGCGGATGCTCTCAATCTGATTGTTGAGGGACTTGAGTGTGGCATCCACCTCGGCATCATGCTGTCTCAGGCCACCGGCTGCCTGGTCAGCCCGCATGTACTGCAGGGGGTCGGGGCCCTTCTCTCTCTGGCCTAGGCCAGCAAAGGCGGACATGTCGATGCCAGGGCCAGGGGGACCTGGAGGACCAGGGGGTCCAGGATTTCCAGGAGGACCCTGCAGCAGGAAACAGAGAGATCAGCCAGGATTGTGGGAAAGTGCCTCTCCGTGTCCATCCCCATTTGCTAGAATGTACTAGAGTATCCCTCTTCCCAGTCCCATGGGTGGGGCAGAGGTGTAGCAGGCCAGGACCAAGGAAACCACAGCACCATGCCTATTTCTTCCTTAACCCTTCTCTTCAGTTTCCCAGCACTGATCATGGGCCCTGTGAACCTCTGAGGAGACCTCAGGATAAAGGGTGCCATCACTGTTAACTGCAGGTTGATGCCCTAAAAGAGGCCCTGAGGAAAAAAGAGCTCAAGCCTCCCGGATGCTGGAGACACCTCGACAGCAGGGAAGGAGTCAGGACACTTACAGCAGGGCCGGTTTCGCCTGATCGTCCACGGGGACCAGGAGGCCCAATGGGGCCAGGGATTCCATTAGCACCATCTTTGCCAGAGGGACCGACAGGGCCAGGAGGACCCTGCAAGAGAGAGCGGTAGTGAGGAAAGAGTGGTCACCACAGGGAAGGCTGGGGAGTCACCGGGGCTGGGTAGGTGGCTGTCCTGATAGCACCAGCCACTCTACCCCCAGTTCTTCACATGCTCAGTCATGGAAGTCTAAGTTGGTCTCTATTTAGCCAAGAACCAGCAGGATAGCCCCATGGCCTGCCTACCCTCCTAAGCTCCTCTTTGTAAAATGCTGTTACCAGAGGTCTGTCTGGCAGCGAGAGCTGCTTTGTGTTTGTCTTACAGCCACTGTGGCCTCAAGTGCTTTTCTGGCCATAGGCACATGAGCCAGTCCTGCCCCCACTGCTGAGTGAGGACCCCTGAGCCCACAGCTTCCCCAGAAGCAGCAGCATTTCCCTCCTCATGAGAACACAGGCCCACACCCTCTGAAGGGCCCCCTCCATCTTCCAACTCCAAGTCACTTACTCTAGGGCCAGAAGGACCAGCAGGACCAGAAGCACCTTGGTCTCCAGAAGGACCCTGTGTAGAAGGAAGAGGCAAAAAGCCACGGTCAGCACAGACATATCTATCTATATCCTGGGAGCTGGGAGAGCAGCTTTATGTCCCAGCCCCATTCCTTTTCCACTTCCTCCTCCCTCCAGCCCTGAGGAAGTCCTAGAAACTGCTCAGGGTGATCCCAAGCTGTCCTGGCAGCACAGGGAGCTCAAGTGGGCTCTGAGTGGCAGGAGGCCTCAGGAAGTCCCACGCAGGCAGTGACACTCACAGGAGGGCCGGGCAGACCCTGCAGACCAGTGAAGCCACGGTGTCCCTTCAGGCCTCTCTCGCCAGGCTCTCCAGCCTCTCCTTTGTCACCTCGGGGGCCTTGAGGACCCTGCGAACAAGATAGACACAGATTGAGTCAGGTCAGGGCCAGGACAGGAGCCCCCTCCTGTCCCACCCAAGCTGAGGAATCCCTGGAACCACAGGGCTGGAGGCCCGGGAACCACCTGGAGGCCGGTTGCCCTCGAGGCCGACCCCTGATGGGGACTCAGTGCAGGACACTTGGATACTCACCTGGATTCCCCGGGCTCCAGCTGGTCCTGAGGGTCCCATGGGGCCTTGTGCACCCTGAGGAGAGAGTGAGTGCAGCGTCAGAGAAAAGCCAAGACAGGTGAGGGCCTCCTCTGCATCTGTGCCCAGCTGGGCACTGAGGCCACCACTCTGTAGTCCAGAGACCGCCTAAACCCGGGGACTGCCTCAGCCCCACCGCTCAGGGGAAGGCAGCTTTTACTGAATTCAGGGTACTTACAGCTTCTCCTCTGTCTCCCTGCTTGCCAGTTGGACCAGCGGGGCCAGGAGAGCCAGGGGGCCCAGGGGATCCAGGAGCTCCCACAGCACCAGTCTCACCACGATCACCCTGTCAGGAGAGAGGTCTCAGGCTCAGAGAAGGAACAGAAGGTCCTTCTAGGCTGAGATGAGACTGGTTCCAACCAGCCACCCCCGGCTGACCTGTCAGGCCCAAGGCAATGTCCTCCCCATCCCGCTTCACACGCAGACACCAGACACTCACCTTGACTCCAGCTGCGCCATCTCTGCCAGGGGGGCCATCAGCGCCGGGGCTTCCCTGGACAAAGGGAAACAAGAATGCATTTAGAGCTGCTTCCTGCCCGTCTCCACCTCTGCTCCCCCAGCCCCCCTCAGAAGCCCAGGCCTCTCCTCTTCTGCCTAACTCACTCACACTTTGAAGCCAAAGCTTCCTCACTGAGTTTTCCTCCTCCTTCTGGAAGCAGCTCTTGGTCTCTATGCCCGTCTCTCTCCCCCACAACCTTCCCATTGCACCTAGGCTCTCAGGCCTGTCAGCTGACGCTGCCACCTGCTTCTCCAGCGCCCTGCCTGGGACTTGCTCTGGCTGGCCCAGCACAGAGACTCACAGGGCCCCTCTCCCCAATCAGGGCCACCCCAGGGGGTCCCACTGCTCACCTCTCGTCCAGGTTCACCTGCAGGACCGGTCAGGCCGGGAGGACCCACGGGGCCAGGAGGACCTCTGTCTCCAGATGCTCCAGGAGCGCCCTGCTTGCCGGGCTCACCCTGGAGGGACAGAGACAAGGACGATGAGTGCGCATGGTAAGCACCCCTGCCCAGGGCCCACTAACCCTTCAGGGAGAGGGCAGACAAGGGACAGTCCTGAGGGTGCTGAGGGAGGCAGAAGCCTTGGCAGGCAGGGCCCAGCTTGGATGGAGGGAGGGACACCCCACACTCACCGATGGGCCAGGCAAGCCTGGGAATCCTCTCTCACCACGCTGCCCAGGCAGACCGACAATGCCTCTCTGACCGGCCAGACCCTGGGGACCTGGTGGACCATCGGCACCCTGAGAGAGGAGAGGCGGGAGATGAGAACTGACAGAGTAGCCCAGCCTCTTCCACCTTCTCAGCATAGCTCTGTCTGTGCAGGCCCGCTCCTGGCATCCCCATGGCCCCTGCTTCCTCCCACCCCATGCTCTGTGAGCTCAGAAGTCACTCACGACCCTGCTCCCAGGGACTTTGGCATGGGCCTGGTGAGGGACTTACAGAGGGACCATCATCTCCAGGCTCTCCCTTCTCGCCAGGGGGTCCAGCAGGACCTTGGAGGCCAGGGTCACCAGCTCGGCCAGGGGGGCCGCTGTCTCCTCGAGCACCTTTGGGACCATCTTTTCCAGAAGGACCAGGGGGACCAGGGGGTCCAGGGTTGCCCTAGAAGGAGAAAATGCGGGAAGTGAGGGCTCATCTCACCCTTCCTCATCCAGGCTGCCAAAGTCACTATGGCCTCATCGACAGCAGTTTCCTCTCTGGGGGCTTCTCTACCTCCCCACACTAAGGGCAACTTAACCCCCACCCCAATCTACCTCTGTAACCTTCTCACCATGTAAGACAGCTCTGGGAAGCCAGCTCTGGCTTCTCCAGCCCCTGCTCGCTTTGCTTTCTCCCATCTACTTGGAATCCCTCCTTCCTCCTCCCTTTGTCCTCAATCCCTCTTCCTCAGGAGCTGCTCCACCCCTGCCCCTCTGACCCCTGAGCTTGACTCCAGCATTCGCTCCCTCTGCCCACGGTGCTGGTGAACTCAGTGAGTTCATCACCCCTACTCCCTCCATGTAAACTCCCTGAGAGCGACCCAGGACATGTGGACTTGCTTTAAAGCACACAGGCAGGTGCACAGAACATGCTGAAGAAACATCTGTCCAGGATGAAGGTAATCGTGGCGGCCCTGTCCTGCCCACCGAGCCAGCAGGGCAGTCACCTGGAGCTCTCCAGACCCTGTTGGGTGCTGGGCCAGGCTATTCCATGCCGCCTGTGCTTCTCATGGCAGGAGAGTCACTTACATTGGAGCCTGGGGGTCCAACGCGGCCAGCAGCTCCAGGAAATCCGGTGGCTCCCTGTGTGGGGAGAGGAGAGTCCCTGAGAACCTCAAGTCCTCAGGAGGTTCGAGATTCAAATGGGCAGGGGGTGTGGTCTCAGAGCCTAGTGTGGAAAGGGTGAGGGGCTGCAAAGCAGCAAGGGAGAGCCAGGGAGGGAGAAAGGGCCCCCAGGTCCGGCCATAGAAGCAGGCACAGGCTGTTCCCCTGCCTCCGACTTCTGCAGTCAGCACTTCAGGGAGCTGACCGAGGGGCAAGCCTCGAGCTGGGGAATCCGGGACCACTGTGTGCTCAGCCCACAGGTGCCCTCTCTCCCACCTGGCTGTGGGTGGCCTTAGGCTAGGGGCCAACGCAGGGCTGGGTAAAGAGTGGGGGGCATCCCAGAACACCCCCCGCCATGGAAGCCTCTGGGGCCAGGCCCTCTTTGTGAGGTGCAGGGTGGGTTGTGAGAGGCCTCACTCACCGGGGGCCCTTGGGCACCTCGGGCTCCTTTAGGACCAGTCACTCCAGTAGGACCCTGGGAAGGAAAGAGGGAGACAGTGAGGCCCAGTGCCCGGGGAAGTCGGTGGGCTTCTGTCTGAGCCCCAACAATGGACCCTTGAGGTTTTCAAAGATGCAGCTTTCTTGGCACTAAAAACCCAGCCTGAAGGGGCTGCCCCAGGCAAGCCTGTCCTCTCTGCCACAGGAGACTTGTGTTCTAGTAGAAGCCCATCAGGCAACCACGGAACTGGTCTGGGGTCTGGCCTCCCGGGAAGCTCTTCCTGCCACCGCTCCCTCCTCTCCAGGAGACCAGCAGCTTGGTTATGGCTGTCGGTGGCCAACCTGTACTCTGTCAGTCCCTCCACCCCACCCACACAGCCCACATGCCACATGGGGACCATGAAAGCTCCTTCTACCGACATGGCGGTGTTCCCAGGCCTGTGAACCATCCTCTGTGTGCAGCCTGCTGGGGCCTCCCCATCTGCACCCCAGGAGCCCTTCCTTGAGGGAACAATTCTTGGGGGAGTGCAGTGTTACCCACCTGAGGCCCAGGCGCTCCAGAGGGGCCCTGAGGACCAGGGGCACCAGCATCGCCTTTCTGGCCGGCCTCTCCTTGCTCACCCTTGGCCCCAGGCTGGCCATCAGCACCCTATAATGGGAGGGAGGAGGCGGGCGAGTGAGGGGCAGGCCAAAGCCCTGGAGCTCTTCCAGAAGAGTGGGAGACTCTGAGTATCTGCATGTGTGTCCACCCTGGCCTGGACACAATGGTTCTCTTGGTATGGAGGCGGCAAAGGAGAGGAGAGGAGCGTCCATTTCCCTCCCCAACAAGCTCTGATGCCCGAGGGTGCTGGATGTGGAGCTGGCCTGAGTGGAGGGAGCCAGGCGGATGGAGAGAGATACTCACGGGAGGCCCAGCAAATCCTGCTGGTCCGGGGGGCCCAGTCTCTCCACGTTCACCCTGTGAGAGAAGGGGGCGTGGTGAGAGGTCAGGCCCTGCTGCCTGACCTGCTTCTTCTCCCCTCCGAGAGCCCCTTGGGCCCTGCCCAGCCTCCTGTTCCCCAGACACCGGCATCTGAAAGCAGCCTTAGTCCTGAACACAGGCTGAGGCTCTGTTAACCCAAAAGCCCTCAACCTGAGCACATCATGGGAGTGACGTGCCTTCCCCCTTCCCTTCCCATCTCTCCTCCCTCCCTAGACCCAGCGGGCAGGGAGGGAGCCAGTGCCTGGCAGCACACAGGGCCACCACGCAGCATGAGGGCCCATGCAGGCTCCCTGGCTCTCTGGCTCCTGGGGGCTGAGGGCAGAGCCAGGCTCAGAGGGGCAGACACTCACCGGAGCGCCACGAGCACCAGCACTTCCTGCAGGACCAGGAGGTCCAACTTCTCCCTAAGGGCAGGGAGAGGAGGAAGAACCAGGGGTGAGAAGGTGGGGAGTCAGAGTGGGAGAGGGCAAAGTGCATTTGGGGGGCCTTGCTTGTGGGGAGGGGGCTCCAGGTCCCCCTGGCACAGCCTGTGTTTCTGTGCAGCCCACACGCGCACCCTCTCGGCCTCTGCTGAATGCACTTTTACCCCCAGCCCAGCTGTCCCATCCGACAGGGAACACTTCACTTCTGAGAGGACCCCCTCTTCGCCCCTCACAGCCCTGGCGAGCAGGAAGATGACTGGTGAGTGAGGACAAGACAGAACAGCCTTTGGCAGGAGATAAAAAGGAGGCGTGACAGGGAGGCAAGGCGTGGAGAGGAAAGGAGCCAGGACTCACCTTCTCGCCATTAGCACCAGCCGGGCCAGGGGGGCCAATGGGACCTGTCAGGCCCTGCGGGGAGAGCAGGTAGAGGTGAGGGAGGCAGGCTGAGCCAGCCAAGCACATGGGACTCCACACCAAGAGGACCTTGGTGTGCCCTCCCACCGCCTCCAGAACTCCCACTTACCCTCTGGCCCCAGTTTAACAGAGAAGTCCCTGCAGTTGCCCAGCCTCCACAGAACAGGACCAGGGACCCCACTGGCAGACTGCCCAGCCCCCTTCCCATCTCTCCTGGGTGCAGGGCTGGGATCCTAATGCCCAGCAGTCCGGCAACCCGCATTCACTTACTCGTCCACCATCCTTTCCAGGGGCTCCCTCAGGGCCTTTCTCACCAACATCACCCTGGGGAAAGAGAAAACCAGCCACCTCAGCTGGGCACCCCAGGACCCCTGTGGCTGGCTCAGTCCCACCCAGGCTGGGGTGCTAGGGAGAGCCCAGTCCCTGCCCAAGAGGGATTTGCTGTGGTCTCAGGGTGGGTCAGGAGCAGCAGGGGCAAGATGAAAGAACAGGGGGAGAGGATGTCACTAAAAGGCAGGGAGCTTTGGAAAGGAGTCTTTAAGCTCCTCAAGAAGGGCTAACAGAAACCCTCATCACCAGGTGCCACGAGGGAACGGAAGCGATCACAAGGGGCAGGAATGTGGCAAAGCCACATCTTTGGTGAGAGGCCGTAACCCCAGTACTTACCCTGTCACCCTTGGGCCCAGCGATACCAGCTGCTCCCCTCTCGCCAGGCATTCCCTGAAGACCTGGAGGGCCCTGAGCCCCAGGGGGGCCTGCTGGGCCAGATGCACCCTGGGAGGGAGGTAAGAGGGAGTCTGTAGTGGACAGCACCTCCCCTTGAACCCCTGTTCGTGGAGACTGGGTAACCAGGGCCCCAAACTCCTCTTCCTTCCCTTCCTCCCGTGTATACCTCCTTTCCAGCTCCATCTTCCGCCCCCCACTTCTATTCTTCCTTCCTCCTGAGCCTGCTCCCCTTCTCCCTGCTCAGTGGGACTCCCAGACTGCCGAGAAGACCCCTACAGGACACAGCCTCACTTACTTTGGGACCATCAGTGCCAGGAGTGCCGGGGAGGCCACGGGCACCTTGGAGGCCCTGGGAACCAGGAGAACCACGTTCACCTGGGAAACCTCGTTCACCCTGCGGCAGAGACACCAAGAAGTGATCAACCAAGAGCAATGGGGGAGAAGGCCCAGGGAGAAGCAGGGAGGTGGGGAAAGGAGCAGGAGCCTAGAACCCAGGGCAGGCCCAAGAAGGCCGCCTGCAGTGGCCAACAGGACACTCACCCTGGGACCCACGAGGCCAGGGGCTCCAGCTTCACCGGGAACACCCTGCAGAATAAAGAAAGATGTGTGAGAGTGAAGTCTTCATGTCACAGACCCCCGAACAGTCCTCCACGGCGGGGCTGACCATCACTCCTCCATGGGGGACTGTGTCATCTGTGGAGGCTGGGATGTGGGTCCAGGACATTCCCAGGCCTCACAGGGCTCCTCATGCCCTCTTGCCCTTGCCTCCCAGGCATCAGAAACGGCCTTCCCATCTAAACAGGTTGCACGTCCAAAGAGCCCCATACTCACCTGGTCACCTGGTTTTCCACCTTCACCTGGCGGACCAGGAGGGCCAGGAAGTCCCTAGAAGCCAAAGTGACAAGCATTATCAAAGGAGTGAGTTTGCTGCCCTGGCCCCCAGGGAGGCACAGTATATGGTAGACCCAAAGGAAGGAGGCAACAGCAATGAGAGCCAGGGGTGCAGGGAAAGTTCAATGCTTGGCATCCTGCAAGAGGCGTGGGCCCTCCAGCGATGGTGCCTGCTGCTGTCCCAGGAAGCCCTTAATATGGCAAAGAACTGGACAGAGAGCCTGGTCCAGCCACCTACCTGGAACCCAGATGGCCCAGGAGCACCCTGCTCGCCTCGTTCACCAGCAGGTCCCTGCAGAGGAAAAGAAAAGGTGAGCTGAGCCAGTGTTCCAGAGACCCTGAGAGCCACAGCTAGTAGGGCCCAGGGGAGGTCAGCAGGGTGGGCAGGACAGGCGTCTTCCTGCGCTGCTCAGACAGTACGTGCATGCCTCGCTGCACTCCCATTAGCCACCCACACTCCTCTCCACCAACGTGGGTCCACACAGCCTCCTGGGACACCTTGCCTCAGAGCTCAGAGTGAGGCTGGTGTACCAGCTTAGCCCACATCCACATCTGTCAGCTCCATTATTGGATGGATCTGTGGTCTCCCACCCCCACCCCTCCCAGCCCCTGCCCCCAGGGTCACCTGGGGAGGCTAGGAAGGTACTTACAGCAGGGCCAGGGGGTCCTGCAGCACCTGTCTCACCATCTTTGCCAGGAAGACCCTAGAGGGAAGAGAAAAAGACAATGTAATGACACGCTTTTTTTCCCTCTTGAAGTCCCCCTAGGACTGGGCAAAGGTACTTCTGGCCCACAGTTTCCAGACCTCCACGATACCCCAGCTGAACCCCATTTCCACACCTTTCCCTCCCTTCCTTCCCAGGCCCCATCTTTTCATAGCTGTTTTCAGCATGGAAGCCTTCCCCAGCTCCCTGGTCTGCTGACCAATGGCAACCAGAAGTCTCCCTGTGTAGACACCCAAAGGGCCCAGCCAACATGGGGCTCAGCCACAGGGATCAACACTCAATACAAGGGGTCCCAGGCCATGCCATGGGGATGCCATTCCCCTGTCCTCCCTGCAAATGTCCAGCCAACACCAAACCATGGGCAGTGGGGAAGGATACTTACTCTCAGACCAGGAGCACCAGGCAGTCCCTTCTCACCAGCTTTGCCAGGCTCGCCCTAGAGGAAAGAGAGGGCAGGGCCATGGGGCAGATGGTTTGGTAGGGAGTTAGGGGCAGAGCGGGCTGCAGGGACTGAGGCTTGGGGCCACATCCTGATGGACAGCCGAGATAAAGCAAATTACCAGCCCTTCTGTTCAGGGGCCATAATGGCAGCCAGCCTGCTGGGCACTGCCACATGGAACAATGTATGGCTGCAATGCCCCGACGCTCTCTGGGGCTGTGGATTTTCCCCAAATCACATGCAGACCCCCACTGCCACCCATGGCACAGGAGCCCCACTCATCACTGTCCCTGGCTAAACTCTACTCAGGACCCAGCCCTTTCCCCAAGAGGTCAGGGAGGTAGGTAGCACCACATGGAAGGCAATGGAAGAACAAATTATTACTTACATTGGCACCTTTGGGGCCAGGGAAACCCATGACACCAGGCTGCCCGCGAGCCCCCTGAGGACCTGGAGGTCCAGGACGACCATCTTCACCAGGGGCTCCCTGAAAGAGAGAACACCATTCTCATAACATAACATTCTCATAACATAGACACTCTGACTACATCCATCCATCTACCATCCACTAAGGGCCTACACGGTAGACCCAGAACTTGGCCCCAGTCACACATGCTCAGTATCTAGGATTGACCACACCACACTCATGGGCCCATCTACAGCAAGACACCGCTGAGCTTAGAAAGCTGCCCAAGAAAGTGCACACGCAATGTCATCATTCCTCCGAGGATAAGCCCCAAATGCATAATGGAGTGTCATTTTCAGAGCTCACGGCTACTGCACAGGCTACATCTGGCCCCAGTGCCTACCATCTACCCCCCACCGCATTTCTCAAAATTCACAGTACTCCAGGCCTCCCCAACCCAAACTCCATCTCTCTTTTCTCTTGCCTCCCCAGGGAGATCCCCCCACCCTCCAGCAGCCCTCAGAGGATAGACTTACAGAAGGGCCAACTTTGCCTTGAGGACCAGCATCACCAGGGCGGCCAGTGAGACCCTTTGTTCAGGAGACAGAAGAGGGTGGGGTCAGGAGCCGGCCCCAGGACCTCCCAATCCTGGCAGTGCAGGGCTGGAGGGAGCCAGCCAGGAAGGGCCTGAGAGTCTGCCCAAAGTCTGAAGCCAAGGGCAACAGCGGCTCTGCTACTTACCCGGGCTCCAGGAAGTCCAGGTTCTCCAGGACGTCCAGGGTCACCATTGGCTCCCTTGGGACCAGCAAGACCACTGGGCCCTCGCTCTCCAGGAGCTCCCTACACAAGGGTACACAGGGAGTCGGTGGGATACCATGTGACCAGCGATGCAAAGAGGGACCCCAGCCCCTCTTCTCCCACTCACCTTGGGACCTGCCAGACCATCTTGACCTGGGAAACCGCGGTTGCCAGGAGCACCCTAAGGAGCCACAGGGAGGAGAGGCAGTGAATGAGAATGGCCCCTAACCCAGCCAGGCTCCAGCGGGTCCATCCCACTAACCCACCAATCCCAATTTCTGGGGAGCAGTAACTGTGGTCTGCAGGATTCTCAGAGGTTAACTTCTGGAGCCTGTCCCCCCTTCCTGGGAAGGAGTTCAGACTGTTTCATGTCAGCCTGGCAGTGGGGGGCACAACTCAGGGTCAGACTCCCTCTCCCCATGGTGTGGATGGAGAAAGAGGAGGATGACATGCGGAAAAGTCATGGGCCCCGACCAGAACACGGACCACAAGGACTCCACTTCCCTCTTGAGATCACAGCCCCCGTGGGATAGAGCCTCCTCATTCACTTACTCTTTCTCCAGGGGGACCGATGGGCCCAACACCACCAGGCTCTCCACGGGCACCTCTCTTGCCTTCTTCACCAGCAGGTCCAGGGGCTCCCTGGGGGCCAGCGGGGCCCTGAGGACCACCAAAAAAGAAACAGAGTGAGCCTTCACCTGGCCCTGGAGCAAGCCTCGACTCAGAGTAAGGAGGAAATAGCCTTGGCAACTGTTTCAGGGCAGGGGGAGCTTGAGGATGAGAGGCCATAAAGGACCAGCCATGGCAGAGCAGAGGGAAACAAGAGGGCGTAAAGATCCAGCTGTTCACACTGGCCAAGCCAAGGATGGGAGCTGAAGCTGTATCTGGGCCTTCTCAACCCTGTTAAGTCTCCTCCAGGCATAATCTGAAAGGACCCAGACTGGGGGATAGAGCCCCGGGGGAGGTAGGTGGTGGGCCGGTGGGGCAGTGGGGAGGAGGTGAGGAGGCCTGTGACCCATAGAACAGCAGTAGAAAAGACAAGGGCGTGGGGGCAGATACTCACAGGTTCTCCCTTGGGGCCTTGTTCACCTTTGAAGCCAGCAATACCAGGTTCACCCTTGAAAAGAGAGGCAGGTCCTCACACCAGATTCTCTCCAGGGAGCCTGCCCCACCCCAGAACCCCTGTTCACGATGCCCTCGGATGGAGGCCGCTGTGAGGCCAGGGCAGGAGAGCGTGGGAAAGAGGGGTAATGGGGTTTGACTCCAGAGATGTCAATGGGACTTGGGGGTCACTTTGGGCTCTTACCGTCTGACCTTTCGGGCCCAGAGGACCAGTTGCACCTTGAGGGCCAGGAGGTCCCCGTGGCCCAGGGAAGCCAGGAGCACCAGCAATGCCAGGAGCACCCTGTCAGCATGAGCAGAATGGAGGGGTGTCAGGAGAGGGGAGAGGCAGGACCAGGCTCGCTTAGGTGAGCAAAGTCCAGGGGCAACACTCACAGCAGATCCTTTGGCTCCAGGAATTCCATCTGTTCCAGGGTTACCCTGAGAAAGGAGACATTGTCAAATAAGCAGCAAAGAATGAACCCCAACCACCTCCAGCCCTCCAGGGTCCAGATCCAGGGACCTGGCATAGGTGCTGTCCATTTCAGGGACATTCCCACCACGTGTTTCACGGGGACGATGGGATAGAAGGGGATACATCTAGAGATGGGGACAGGCATTGGGCCAGAATGAAGGTTTGGTGATTGGAGCCCATGGCCGTCAGAGCAAAGTACAGAGTCAAGAATTCCAAGGCCATAGACCCCAGACCCCCCAGGCCAAAGAGAAGCTGCACTTACAGAGGCACCAGCAGGCCCAGGGGACCCAGGAGTACCAGGTTCACCACGAGGACCTTGAGCACCTTCAGGACCACGGGCACCAGTGGGGCCAGCTTCACCCTGAGAAGAGACAGGAAGGATGAAATGAAAAAGAGAGGGGACACAGACCTCTAGTGGGCAGGCAACAGCTCAGGGCCAGCTGCGAGCACAGCCCTGGATTATGCACATGCACCCAAGCCCGCACCTGAACATGCGCATACACACACAGGTCATGCTGCCATTTCTGTCCCTGCCTGACTGAGCTAATGACTTGATGACTTCCCACACCTGCCTCCTCTACTGCTCACCTCCTCTCTACATAGTAAGCCTCCACGTGCCACGGCACAGCTACGTACTACAGCAACGGACAACCCACGGTTCCATCGACACCATCAGAAAAGCGTGGGCTGCCATCTTGGCACCCTGGGATGATGGATGGACACCGCTCTCTCCTCCCACCTCCTGTTTTTCTATTTTATTGAGGAACTGACGTCACTTCTAAGTCTTGGAACATCCGGGCTCAGAGCACCACCTCACTCCCATCTGACTGACGGGTGAAGAGTGACACCCCGGCCCTGGCCCCAGTCTGTTCTCAGTAAGCCAGAAATCCAAGACAAAAGCACATGGGGACTCTGCCCCTCCTTGCTCTCAGTGCAGCCCAATTCCCCTTAGAGGGGGACTCTGGCAAGCCCCCTGCCCCCAAAATGGCTTGTGCTTTTACTTTCATTTTTTCCTAAAAATTACAACCCACTCTAGATGGCAGAGTCCCTGGGGAGGGCTGCCGACCTGGAGAGAGGGCAGAGCCTCCTCAGGTTTCTTCTCAGAACATTCCTGCTTCACTTTGGTAATTATTATTTTCCAAAGGTCAGCCCCCCTCACCTTCCGCTGTCCCTCTTCACAATGGGTCTCCTTTACCCGGCTCCCGGGACCTCAGACACTGTCTGGTTGCCATGGAAACCCCCAGGAGGGGAAAAGCAACCTGATGCCAGTGACACATGGAGGCTCCTTATTCATTCCCAGGGACGTTCACACTGGAATCCCTCCTGGGCTGAGGGGCCTGGCCCTGAACTGGCTGGCCTCCCACTGGCCTCTAGTAATCCTCCAGAGAACTCCATTAACATGGTTTGGAAGAGCCAGGCACCCCAAATGAAGCAGAAACCTGGAGGGCAGCAGAGGCTCCCTGCCTGTGCCCTCTTCCCTGTCCAGTTCCCTCCAGTGCCCGTCAGGGCCCCGAGCTTGCTCAGCTGTTGGGTCTCCCCTAGGTTTGCTTCCCTTTGCTGCCACTCCTGGCTTTCTGCCCCTGCCAGGCCTCTGGTGTATCCCCATCTTCTTCTCTGTCCACCTCTCCCCACACCAAAGTTGTAACTGGATCTCCCACGTTTTATCTTCTGTCTTACTTTCCCTCCAGGTGAGGCTACATGTGTCTGGCTTTTTGCCCTGCCTAGATGGAGGGGGCAGTGGGTGGGGTGGCGGGGAGCTACTTCTCAGAAGGGAGCAGGTGGTTGTTGAGGGAGCAATGAGCAAGGGTTACAGGGAAAGGACAGCTTCTCGGCACCCAGAAATTCCTGACTGGACAACAGGGCATGTACCTTGGCTCCAGGAGCACCAGGGAAGCCAGGACCACCAGCAGGACCGACAGGACCCTGGCGAGAGTAGGCGGATGAGAAGAGAGGTGAATGCCAGTTCTGACCTCCAAAGCGAGCCACCCCCACCCCTCACACTCCTTCCCTCCTCTATACTGATTTCCCTCCATATCCATTGTGGCTAAAAAGCCTTGGATGAAAATTGTCCCCATTGCCAGCGTCCCCAGGAACCTTTGCCTGGCTTCAGAAGGCAAAGCAAGTTTCTGACTACATCTGTGGTGAGAAGCAGAATCTCTATTGACCTTCCTCCTCTAAAAAGACTGCTGAAAGGATGGCTGAGGAAAATGAGCCCATGCTTCAAAGCTTGTTATCAACACACTCAAGTGATATTTAAAAACTACTTCTCTTTCTTCCTCCTTTCCAGTAGACATCTGAGTGCTGCTGTGGTTGCACCCAATAAACCCTGCAGACTTCACCGGGCTGCTTAATAGGACTTAGAGCACAGCAACAACAATGACCTGCTGAGGATAAAATGAACTTACCGGAGGCCCTGCGGGGCCTGGCTGACCATCGTTGCCTCGGGCACCCTGTAAGCAAGAAGGAAGTGACCATGAGAGGTACCCACAGGCCCTGTCCATCCCTGCTTCTGGCCCACCCTTACAGAAAACGAAGGAGGCACAGTGCCTGGGGTGTCCCAGGGCTGAGCACGAGGATGGTGAGGTGTGGGCTTCAGCTTTGGTGTCTGTGTGAGTGGGTGACCAGAGGGTAGTAGTGGGCTTCTTCTAATCCTTTTTTTTTTTTGAGACAAAGTCTGGCTCTGACGCCAGGCTGGAGTGCAGTGGTGCGGTCTCGGCTCACTACAACCTCCACCTCCCAAGTTCAAGCGATTCTTCTGCCTCAGCCTCCTAACTGGGATTACAGGCATGTGTCACCACACCTGGCTAATTTTTTAATTTTTATTTTTAGGAGAGACTGGGTTTTGCCATGTTGGCCAGGCTGGTCTGGAACTCCTGACCTCGGGTGATCCACCCGCCTCGGGCTCCCAAGGTGCTGGGATTACAGGCGTGAGCCACTGCACCTGGCCCCTAATCTTAAACAAAGCTTAAATCATTTCTTCTTTTCTTCAACTTCAGTTCAGACCCCAAACATCCCTAACTTCAAGGCCAAGTGATCATTTAAAGACTGAGAACTGAGTGTAAGGAAAGGAAACAGCGAGACAACCAGGTGGACTCAGTGCTTCCTGCCTTGAAGTGCTTTCAAGGCTTGGTAAACCTCTCTGGTTAAGACTTGGTTAAGGCCTCCGCTTGGTTGACTCCAGGTTGCCTCTTCCTCTGGCCCATCCCCAGACAACCTGCTCTTATGGAAAACAAAGATGCTCACAAGATGTCTCCCACTGGCTGCCTGATGGGGCAGGGCACCAGCTACAGTTCAAAGACTACATCTAAGCTCAAGCCCTAAGAGGCTTTGGTTTATAAAGCAAGGCAAGGTTGCCAGCTCCTTCTCTAGGACTGGACTTGGAGGGGGAGGGTTTTTCTGCCAACTTTGTGGTTGCACCCCTCAAATGCTCTCTCAGGGTTCCTTAGGGCCCAGGGAACTCTTTACCCAAACTCTGGGGGCCACAGGCTGGGTGGAGCTGGGCCTAGGGCCTAACTGAGCAGGTCAGGGGGGACCTTTCCCTGCTGAGTCCTGCCTTCCAGTCTCTGCCTCTCCTTAGAAGCTAGAGAAGGATGCTTTAGGGGGAGCTCGTGTTTTAAATACAACTCAACTCTTCTTCCTGGCTGGGGTCCATTTCTCCTAACGGAGACTCTCCAGATTGGCATTTAAGAGGAAAGCAAGAGAAGGCTTAGAAAAAATGTCAGCAGGAACATAAAGCTTCAGGATTGGCCACAGCCCCTCTGGGCTGGCCTGGCTGCTTCGGGAAACTGTTCCTTGGGAAGCTCTGGAGCACCCTCTCCTCAGAGGTCGGCCAGCAGGGAGGCCCAGGCTGGGCCTGAGCGAAAGGGAGCTGCCACACTGCTCTGAGAGGCCAGAACTAGGCTGGCATCTGTCACCTCTCCCTGCAACAAGTCTGGAGAGAGGACACAGTCAGGCCCAAGGGAGGGCACATGACCACAGCAGGCAGACGCCAACCCAGCCCAGTCTCTGGGCCAGCCTTGACACTAGACCAGCACGTGGATCTCTGTGAGCCTGCCCCATTTCTGGGGCCTGCACACCCTGGACACTGCACAGCCCCCTTCTGGAAGTCAAGGCTGAGAAGGCCGCTGGGAGACCACAGAGTAGGGGCCTCGCAGAGCAGACTCCAGAGAGGAGTCTGATGGGAGGGGAGAGGGAGGAGGAGCAAAGAAGGGCTCAAAGGCAATGTTGTCAATCTTCTAAGCCAAATCCTATACACGCTGCCAGCCTAACTACCATGGGGACAGGGACCAGCAAAGAGAACCAAGAAACAGAGCGGCTGTGCCCAGGAAGGAGGGAACAAGGACAAGGGATGGAGGTTGTCTTTAGCCCGTGCGGACTAGGGCCACTGCAGCTCTGAGCCTCGCTAAAAGGCCACAAGCCAGCATCCTGCTAATCTGTAGAAACGGCACAGTGTTTCTTGGCAGCCCCAGTGCTCTCTAATCCCCTCACACAAAGTGACCCTGGGGCAAGGCACTTCAGCAGCTCTGGCTGACAAAGGGGGCCGGGGTCGAGGCTGCTGCTTATTTCACTGATCTGTCATTGAGGGAAACTTCTGCCAAACAAGACACATTAGCTGGAAAGCAGCACAACGGAGTGAAGCTGATTTATTTTGGCCAGCCCTGCAAGGACCTGTGAGGAGGGGCCTCAGAGCTTGGGTGGTGGGGGTATGAAATCAGCAGAAAGCATAATCTTTCTTAAACACGGCTTTCATCGCATCACTCGCCTGACCAAGCGCCTACAAGGACTCTCTATTGCTAAGGAATCAGAGCTAAACGCCTCCGTCTGGCACCCTGCACCCTCCCTCAGCTGCCAATCCCCTCACCCTTAATTTCCCACATTAACTAGAGGCCACCAGAGTCTGAGGCTGCAAGGCACCATTTATCTTAAGCTATTTCACTTTTCGGTGTCTCAGTTTTTTCATCTGTAAAATTGGGAGAAGAATAGAACCACCTCTCAGGATGTGGAGGAAGATGAGACGAGGTAAAACATATAGGGTATTAAACACAGGAAGTGCCTATGGAATGGTGGCCCCCGGTACTATGGCATAATATCACTCACAGCAGCAGCCAGCATAGAGCCCTGTGAGTTGATGCTCACCTGTTCCACTTTTCTAGGGCATCTGAGCAACCAGGAAGAACAGAGAGTAGCACCGTGGTACTAAAGCCAACTAAGTCTGTCTGTAAACTCCAACTGGA
Organism: Colobus angolensis palliatus; assembly: GCF_000951035.1. Classification (NCBI taxonomy): domain Eukaryota; kingdom Metazoa; phylum Chordata; class Mammalia; order Primates; family Cercopithecidae; genus Colobus; species Colobus angolensis. The sequence continues at coordinate 3,200,426 of NW_012114611.1, read as the reverse complement.
TTGCCCAGGGAGTGGGTGGCGTCTGTTGAAGGGATTACCTGATAATCTGGATTGGTTAAGAGAATCCTGCTTTCACCCATCCACCCTCCCATTCCCATCCCTCCTCCTTCAACTGTGCAGACTCAGCCTGGGAATTTTTGATGGGCACACGCAGGGTGAATTCTTAAGGGATAACAACACTCCCTATGCTTCATAGGGTTGTTTCGAGGGTCAAGAGAAACAAAACTGTAAACTCTAAAGTGCTTGGCAAATGGTGGTGTTTGGCTCTGTCAATTACTCACCGCAGCACCAGCAGGGCCAGTCCGTCCTCTTTCACCAGGCAGGCCACGAGGACCCTGGAACACACATGAGGACAGCCTAAGCATGAGTTGGCTTCACGGTGCTCAGGGTGATCATTTCTACCTGTGGGCCCTTTGCAGATACCAGAGGAGAGGGGGGGTGCACACACCCAGGAAACCAAGGACCTCCTGATGGTGCTGCCTCCTTGACTAGCCAGGATGCCTCAGATCACACCCAACGGTTTTCTCCCCAGGCATAACACACAGATGTTCCTGTTGCTACCTATTGGGAACCTTTGTTACAAGCACACCTTGCTCCTTGCAGTAGATGAGCTTCACAAAATGTTGAGACTCAACAGAATTCTTTAAAATGGGAGCATCTTTAGTGTGTTAACATGGCTATCTTAAGGAAATGTTGGTGAAATCTTGAACAAATCATCTATCTAATACATTTTGCTTTTTGCTCACAGTCAGATGAAATCTACAACATTGAATATGAACTTTGCACAAAGGGAGCTCTTTGCAGCCATCTGATAGTCTGAAGAGTCTCTGATAAGCCTTCCTGGAGGGTGTCCATACTTACCATTGGGCCCGGAGATCCGTTCTCACCCGGGGAACCACTCTCACCCTGGAAAAATGATGCACAAGGTCAGTGTCTGAGACCCCATTCTTGGCCCCCAGAAAACTCCTAGGGAAGACACCAAAAGCCCTAGTCACCTCAGCCCGCACTGACACAAACTTCAGTCCTGTGAAGGACAATGCCCTGAGCTCTCCAGGTCTGCTGCTGGCCCATCAGGATGTAGGGCTGGTGTTCCCAGCCACGGCTGTTCTGAGGAGCTAGTTCCACTGAGCTCCACAGTGTCTCCCTGGCTAGGAAGAGGGACTCCTCAATGTCTCTATCCTCCCCATCCCATTGCACTTTCTGGCCTCTCACCTTCACACCAGGGGCACCCGCCTCTCCCTTAGCACCGTCCAGGCCTGGATAACCCTAGGGAATATGAGAAAATGTTCAATCACACTTCTGGGAAACTCAAGTTGGAAGAAATGCACGAGCCCCAAAGTGCTTTTCTCTCCCCGCAGGCATCTCTTCCTTCCATCCTCCTCACCCATGATACTTACTCTGTGACCTTTGACACCAGGAAGGCCTGGGGTTCCTGGGAAACCACGAGCACCCTGCAATCCAAAGTGGAGGTGTTCAGAGCACAGAGTAAAATAACAGGGGGAAGCTGCCCTGGGTTGCAGGAGGGCCTCCAGCTCCCTTGGGCCACCAGGGCATTGTCTCCAATCCCCACACTTGGACAGCTCTTTCAGTAAAACCCAGACCACCCCTCCCCATACCCCCCAGTGGTATAAATAACAACTGCCCAGCCTCCCTCATGGGAGCCTGAGTGGAGATTACAAACATGGTCGTGATAAATATAGGGGCTACTGGTGTTGCATCTCAGAAGTGACCTCATTGAACTGGATGCACTGGGTTTAAGACCACGGGGAGGGAGATGCTGGGAAAGACGCCTGAGGCTGGGAAAGGTGGTATTTACCTGAGGACCAGGCGGACCTCTTTCACCAGCTTTTCCAGGTTTTCCAGCTTCACCCTGAAGGGAGAGAGAGATACCCCAGCTTCCTCAGAGACGCAGTAGCATAGTGGGGACACCCCAGAGGGCTTCCCTCCTTCCAGCCGTCCATGCCTTTGCCCACTGGCTCACTCATCTCCCTCAACTCCTTCAGACTCCACATGCCTGGATGCCTTTCATGGTTCACGATTTATTCTTTTGGACACATGCATAGCCCATAGGCAAGCTCCTCTGTCCTCACCAGCCTCCGACTTCCCCTGAGAGGCTTTTTCTCTCCTCTCCTGGGCTCTGCTGACTGGACGTGCTCTCCCGGGCTCTGCTGACTGGACGTGCTCTCCCAGGCTCTGCTGACTGGACGTGCTCTCCCAGGCTCTGCTGACTGGACGTGCTCTCCCTAACCTTGAGAGACTTTTACTGTCTAATGCTATTCATAAAAATAGCCCAAGAGTGCCAACTCTTGTCTCTTCATTTCGTTTGCATCCTTTGTAGACATCCTGACTCAGGCTGCACTTTTTCTAACTCATTTACAATTAAGATAATGCTGGGTTGTTGAACGCTTCTTTCTTTGTTTTTTCTTCTCTGCATCTTTCTGCCTTGTGTTTTTCTCTCTCCTCTCATTTCTCAATTTCCCTTCCTGGGGCTAATGATGTTTTAATTATTTCTCTTTCCCTTGGATCCAGAGCAGTCCCCAGGGAACTTGCCAGCACAGTCACAGTGGCCATATAGATAGGAGATGGCATCAGGGTTTGGGACAGCCCAGTCTTGCTCCTCAAGACATCTCCACCCTGGGTGCCTCCCTGTCACTCCTCCAGCATACACCTTCTCCAGGCCCTTTCAAAGGAGGCAGCTCCTCATTTGTCTACTCGTGTATACTCACATCATCACCAGGCTTTCCAGGGGGACCAGGAGGACCACGGGGACCCATGGGACCCTACAAAGGAAGACAGTTTAAGAGATGGTTAGAGCGGGAAGACACCTGAGCAATGGACAAAACTTGGACATTGTAGTTTTGGAAGCCAGTTCTTCTTTGAAGAAGAAAAATGGGAAGGTCAGAACAAAGGTGCAGAGACCATAGTGGGATGCAGCAGCAGCACAGGCTGGGGTGACCCAGAAAGGGGGCTGGTAGGACAGAGTCCCCTGGTGGTCCTTGCCACACTGGGCTGTCTCTCAGAGTTCCTCCACAGCTAGGAAGTGACATCTGAGTTTCCTTGGGGCCACCAACTGTGGGAAAGAGCTGGGCAGACCCTGGGAGGGACAGCAGCTGTGGTCCCAGTGGTCTATCATTACAGGCTCCCCCGAAGAGAGGACAGGGCCGTGTCAGTACTCACAGAGACACCAGGTTCACCAGGTTCACCAGGATTGCCTTGAAATCCTTGAGGCCCCTAAAAAGTAAAATGAGGACACCAGGTGAACCCCTATAAACCACTAAAACATCATAGTGCTTGGGAATCATCTGTGACACCATGGAGGCGAAAAGACTTGTAGGTACTTACAGGAGCACCTGCAGGGCCTGGAGGTCCTCGAGGTCCCATGGGGCCCTGCATCAGAACAGAAAATGAGGGGTTTACTGCACATGCTTCACCAGTGGCCTCCAGTGTGCCATCTTCTCCTAGCCAACAGCCCAGACAAAGGACAAGAAGTTACTCTGCGGGCAAGGGGCCTAGAGTAGCTGCTCCCTCTCATTTCCCACTCCCCACGCAACACTCTATTTTTATTTATAGGAACCATTTGGACAGAAAAACTGGCCTTGCTTTCTCCTGGACAGTAGCCATGTTTACTAAAGGCTGAGTTTCATTTAGCATGTGCCAAGTCAGAGCTGCAGGGCTGAGATTTCCTGCTGGAAGTCTGTGGATGCTGGAGAACAGTAGCTGCTGTCTGCATTCTTCAGTTCTCATTCCAAGAGCAATAGCAACTGGCCTTCTAACAGATCAGCCTATATGCATCTCTCCATCTTCATTCTTCTTAGTCACTCCAGCGCATCATTAAAAGTGGCATCCATTGCCATTAAAAACCAAATACTTTGGGCTATCTGAATGGGAGGTTACATAACTATGGAGGAGAGCTGCTCTAAGCAATTATCTGTGAAGCAGAGGTTGTCAGACTCTCTGGCTCTGCTAAGGGCCACCTCCTGCCATTTTGGCTGCAAAGAACTAGTGTCTTTTCTTACCATTGGTCCTTGCATTACTCCCATCTGGGCGCCACCAGCCTTTTCATCAAATCCTCCAGCCATCTGGGCAGCAAAGTTCTGCAAAGAAACCCAACATTAGGAGGTTGAAAGGCACTAGGTCTTCCCTACTTGGCTAGGTAAGCTCTATCTGGATACAAAGAACTCTACTGAGATAAACTCTGATTGTTGGAGACTAACCTATCATTGATCAGAATTACCACTGATGCCTGGAAAGTACTTTTGGGAATGGATTATAAGGTGGCAAAATCTGGAAGGGAAAGTGTTATTTGGAGAAGTATCAGTTCCTCACATGTCATTTTATAAAATTATTTTTATGTTCTAAAATATGACAGATATTATTTAACATATATGGAGAAACATAACCAAACCTTCTAAGGGTGTTCTTTATTCTTTAAGACTTTAATGCCCAGCAAAAGACTAAAATCAACAGTCTTGGAATATTTCAGCAAGAGATGTAGTAGGCATCTGTGAGCCCATTTAAGTTTAAGAATTTACAATACAGCAATGTCAAAACAGCAAACCTGCAAAAACTAGGCAATCATATAATTTGCTGATTGGTTTGATTCCAAAATTGACTTTAGCCACACACCTTCACTCAGTGGAGTTCTTTCATGAGAGTGAATAGTTGCTTGGAATGTACTTGGCAACGACCAAGAATAAATGTCTTCCAAGGACAGTGGTCACTCTTCTTCCAGGGAAATACAAGTGCCCAGTCATCCTTCCTCCTAACCCTTACACCCACCCCCCAGCATCAACCACATGGTACAGATGCCTGGAAGCCAGGTAACTGAAAACTTTCTTTATAGAATCCCAGTTAGTGAAAAAAAGCCAGCCCTTAGCACCACAGTCTCATGCCTAATATGTGACTCTACTAAATTATAGGCCTGAGGGCAAAGCCCATAGACAGGCCATGTACACACTGCTGGCAGCCCTGGGAGCCAGCCAGGTAAGTGCAAGTAGCAATTTAAAAGCCACATTTCTCGGGGGAAAACCTGAAGGAATGGGAAGTAAGGATACTTACTCCACCAAGACCAGGGGGACCAGGGGGGCCAGGAGGACCAGGGGGACCAGGATTTCCAGGGGTCCCAGGTTCTCCATCTCTGCCACGAGGTCCAGGGGCACCCTTGGCATAAAGAGAAAAAGTCATCAATGGGAAGCAGTGTTTCTCCAAGAGCCATCTGTCCCTGGGCTGCTGTTTAAGAGGTGACCAGGCTCTTAAACACATGGTAGGGCCTTGGGGGACCTGGGAAGTCCACCAGAGTCAAGCAGCATTGCTTTTTACTCACTTTTTCACCTTTGTCTCCACGATCGCCTCTGGGTCCTTGTTCCCCTGCAGGTCCCTGCAGGTGAAGAACATGGTAAGACGACAGCAAGGCCAGGAACCTGCAGGTCAGTAACTCGCATGCAGTGAAGAAGGGACGGAGAAGGGGATTTCCCCCTTTCTTACCTGAGGCCCAGGAGGTCCTTTGGGTCCTACAATCTGTGAGAGAGAACCCCACAGGATGGTTAGTTAGAGGACAGCACAAGGAAATGACCCATTTCGAGCAGCAACTGGGACACCAGGTGAGAATAATTTGAACTTACATCCTTGATGTCTCCAGGTTCTCCTTTCTGTCCCTGAAACATGAAACATTCACAGGATTAAGCTGAGTAAGCCCACTAAGCCCCTAGTCTAAAAGCCTGCCAGCAGCTCCTGTGTTGAGGTGCCCTCTGAAACAGATATCTTCTGATGTCTAAAAAATCACAGACTGGATTAGCAGAGCATTGCTTTTGAAGCAGGAAATATAAAGGCAAAAAAATATAAAAAAAGAAAAAGAAGAAAGCCCTTACCTTTGGTCCTGGTTGCCCTGCAAGGGGGAAAAAAAATAAGAGAGAAGAAGAAGGTAAGAATCTTGAGATGGAAAAATACCAATTCTTGTCACTCAAACACTCATTAGATCAAACAAGTAAAAGGACACAACCAAGGAAGGTGGCAGCCTCCTGTGACTCCACTGAGCCCCTCTGTTGGGGTGTTAGGGCCACTGTGGCCCTGGGGTTGCTGAGGTCCCATGAGGAATGGAGGTGACCCAGACTTTGTTATTCAAAAAGCAGACAGCATGCAAAAGAAAGGAGCAAGGGCAGCACAAAAAGGCAAAGAAGAACTCAAGATCTAATCAGCCACGAGAAGGAAAGCACAGATTCAGTCTCTCTTCCCCCAACAGGGTAGGAAGCCCTTCCCGAACCCCAAGCCCTCCCAGAGGAAGAGTTAGGCACTTAGAAAGGTCTTACATTAGAGCTGCGTCTCCTTGAAGCAAGCACAAATAAAAACACAAAAACAGCAAGGCATATGAGTTATGAAGAGTATCGGAGCATCAGATCCTGTGCCATCCCCAGTCAATAACCCCTCCCTTACAGTAGCAGCAAAATAGTAAAGGCAAGCAACACTTCGCTCACATGGGCCCCTCAGAAAGGATCTGGGAATCTGTACATTAAGGAGCCAGTGTTGCTGAAGTATTAAGGAAAGGCAACTTCTCACTTCCCTTACCACAGCCTTCTCTACTTCAGCAGGAAGGGGACAGCAAGAAATACCCAAAAAATCTAGACAAGTGTCCCCAGTCACTCTGCAAGGAGATAGGATAGGACATCTGTATGAATGCTGGGAAGCATATATATCATCCACCAGCACTGGATCTAACTGGGAGTTTATAACCACCCACCACAGTGCAGACACATGGGGCTCTGTCTCCATCCGTCACCACTAGAACTCCCAAAGCCTAGCCCTTCCCTCTGCTACTATTTTGCTTCTGAATCAGTGGTCAACTCCAAGAGAGGTAATAGCAGGTAGGAAACTACCACCAATGTTCCATAACTCAACGAGGGAGCCTGTCCCTACTGTCTCCCCACTAGCTGGCAGAGCTTTCTTCACACTGAAGACCACATACATGGAAGTCTTCTAAGGAGAAGAGAAGATGTCAGTGGCAGAGGAGGAATTAATTCATGGATTGGCCAGACAGAGCATTTGATCTCCATAGTGGCTCTAGTCATTTGCAGAGATGATTTCAGAGAGGATTTTTTTTTTTTTTTTTTTTTTTGTAGCATCACATCTGTCCTTCATGTGTCTTAGAAGCAAATGCTTTTGGAGATGTTGGGCAAAGAAGGACCCCTCTAGCGTCTCAAACTCCCTTACTCAGTTTCAACCTGCAAGTGAGAAGTGGCCTTTCATTTCTACCCTAGCTGCCGAGTCCCATGGATAACTAGCCCCTCTGCTTTGCAGAGACGACCAGCATCTATGGGAGCATGTTTGCGGTGCTTGCAAGTAATTTATTTATGTTGAACAGGAAATAAATAAATTACAACCACTGGCAGTGGCGAGGTCAGTTGGGCAGATGGGGCAGCACTCTCCGAAGGGGATCTCGGGGCTGAGGCAGTCTTTCACGTCTTCACAGATTATGTCGTCGCAGAGGACAGTCCCAGTGTCACAGACACAGATCCGGCAGGGCTCCGGCTTCCACACATCCTTATCATTATACCTCTGCCCATCCTGCACACAGCTGCCAGCCTCCTCTGCACCAAGGGTGGGAAGGGAGAAGCAGAGAGCCAAGGGAAGGAGGGGGTGGGGAGCCAGAGAGAAAAAGAGAGAGGTTGCAGTCAACTTGACAGAATTCAAATGCTGAAGAATGTAGGCTGAGGCCACCTGGACATATAGAACTTAAAAATTATTTTCCTAAAACATCACTGAGTTTTCCATGTATTCAACAAATATTTATTATGCACCTTGCACCATGCTCTCTATTCACCAGTGAAAATCTTGACCCAGCAATGAAGGTGGGGGGTTACTATACTATACTATTCTCTTTACCCACCTAATATGGGGGAGACCAGGTGATGGGGTGGGTGGGGGGACTTGAAGGGTGAGCAGAAGGGAGGAGATGAGATATTCTGAATAGGAACTCTGGGACTACAAAAAGAAAGGAGACAGAAAAATGGTGAGACCTGCCCTCCCCCAGCCCAGGATCAGAGAAGTCTTCTTTCTTCTGCCTTCCTCTGGGAATTATGGGATTTGCTAAATACAACTGACAGCTAACATTCAGAGGGGATGTAGAAAATTCTACCTACAAAAATTGGAATCTATAAGCAGCCAGGCTCCAAAAATAGACATATAAGAGAGGGGGGTGAAAAGATAAGCTATTAGACTTAGGATCTTGTCTCATTCTTTGAACCATATTAGAATTAGGACTAATTTGGGGTAGGGATAGACCCATTCAAACGATACACGTGGGGCTTGGGCAGGCTATAAACTACTTAGGAGGCAAGGGGGCCAAAGCGCCCCCAGTTCTGACCTCCACCTGTAGCCCTGCTTGGAGATGCCCTGCTTCCAATCTGAAAACAGCACCCCGATTTGGGGAGCAAGGGTCCTTGAATACCCGGCTAGGGCTAAGATTGGCCAGGCTAGGCCTGGCCTCCTCCAAGAATGCAGAGGAAGAATAGCCGGGACTAGTCCCCTCCACCAGCGCCCTGCCGTCTGGAATTCATGCTGCAAATGAAACCTGTGCTGACAAGAGCGCTCCTTAGCAGCCAAGGACTGTAGAGCCCGCACCACGTGCTAGGGAGCGCCCAGCGCTGTTTTTCTCATCAAAATCCCCAAGGCAATGGCAGCAGCAGGAGATGAATAATAGGAAAGAGCCACAAACCCAGAGGGTGGAGAGAGAAACGAGCCTGCCCACTGCTCTTTAAGGAGAGTGAAAATCTAAAGATAAACGTTCCTTTTTACTTTCCCACTAGGAGAAATACGCTCAGCCTTTGGGCAAGATAATCACAGGAGGGCGAGAGATCCCAGGGAAAATACAGAAGTTGCTGGGACACACCCACCGTTAAAATAGCTGGAGCAGTAGAATGCAGGCGGTGAGGAAGGTGTGGGAGAGGAGGCGTCGGTTAATGCGCTCCAGCCCAGACTAAGGAAGAGCCCACCCACACCCAGGAGGACCCAGCGAGGAGAGGGGGAAATGCTTGGAGAGGGGCCACTCCCCGTGCGGATCAGATTTCCCGGGGAAGGGCGGTCCGGGATGCGCGGGCGCAGGGGCGGGGCTCGGCTGCGCTGGGTGTGAGAGCCGCTGGGTGACTCTGTGGCTGCGGCTCTGGACACGGCTCGCTCACAGACATTGGCAGAGTGAAAAGTGGGATTAAATGACTGCCCCAGGAAGGAGCCAGCGCCGTAACCGGATCCGCTAGGTGTGGACGGAGGAGCCCAGCACCACCATAATTGCTGCTCCAAAACGGCTGCCGATAGCATCCCGGCGCGCCTGATCCGGTTCCCCTCATTACCGCAAGGGCGTATAAGTGATTCTTTGTGGCAAGCCAATTAAAAAGCTACCTCTTTCGGGGAACTGTTTTGCTTCACCGCCGCTCTGCGCAGGGCTGGAGCCGGGAGGTGGCGGCGGGCGGGCACAGGGGGGCATTGTGGGAGAGGGGGTCGGGCAGTACGAGAGAACCCACCGGACCTCGTCTCTCATGAATGGGGCTTTTCTCGAGCGCACACAGAGCCCGATTCACAGGTCTCCGCGAGGAACCAGTTTAAATAAATACGGGCAGCGTTTCAGCCCCATCTGGAAGCCATCGCTGCCAATCTCCCAACGCAAACAAGCCTCACAAAGGAGGATTGAGATCTCTCCCCTGAGCCAGGGGCACTGTCGGAGGCGAGGGCTCTGAAATGCAGATGAGGGTCAAAGACGCCGCCGCCAATAAGTTTCTCAAACTCGTGGAAAAATGGGAGGAGGGGTGTGGCCGAGCTCTAGGTTTCTGACATTCCTGACGTCCATGCAGACTGAGCATTTCCCCACGTCACACCTAGGTGTCCGCTGACCCCAGGCGGGGGGAGGGTTACAAAGGTGGGATGCTCCAGGGCGCAAAATCAGCCTCTCGATGCAGAATCACACTCCCTCTGGGAGGAGGAGGAGCGACTGGAAGGTGTGGGCCGGAGAAGCTGTGGAATCACTACCTCCCAGGAAAGATGCGGCGGTGAGAGAGCTCTACCGCTTAAGCAAGTGACCCTAATACCGGATGGAGTATTTGAGAATTATTTTAAAGTCACCCAGCTAATTCCATTGCGAACTAAGGCAGGGGTCAGTCAAGAAGACATCTTTGTGGGCGTATGCTTGCAAATTTAGTACAAAAATATAGTCAGTCTGAGTCCAGGCCACGTATAGTCACGCTGTATTCCTCAAACGCCCGGGAGCGCGCCTCCAGCTTAGCGCACTACCGGGTGACCCGGCCAGAGTCTCCTGCTCCCGGCTCCTCGCAGCTGCGCCGCAGGCACCAGCCCTGCCCCCGCCGCGCTAATGAACGGAAAGCCCGCCTGAGCCCGCCGCCTTCCACGCTATCCTTGGAGACAGCCTGGTGGCAGGAGAGGGCCCACAGAGCCTCGAAGGCAGAGAACTTTGATTCTCCCTGCCGAAGAGTTTCCCTCTGCGATTGATTTACAATCTGTAACATACAAAGACAGGGCTGGAATCCCAGCCGTCGGAAACGTGCCCAAACACGTGGAAAAAGAAAAAATCCTCTCTACCTAATACACTTTCCAGGCTTCGTTTGTCCTGAATATAATCCCAGACAGTGGACCTTACCAAAGGAGGGGTAGAAAGAAAGGTGCAGTCCGAACAGCCTTTGGACCCGACTACAACAGCCATCTCTAACTATACCGGTTGAAATAGTTGTAGCAATCGTAACAATCGACCAGCCTGCCCCCCTTCCCTGACACACACACACACACACACACACACACACACCACGCAGCCTGGCTAGGTGAGTTCCAGAATTTAGAAACGTAACTCATTGTAGTACCTTGGGGCGGCGGGGAATGGGGTAAGACCGCGGGGAGGGGGGCGCTATTTTCGGGGGAATTTGAAAAGCACTGTCTGGTTGGAATGTTACCGTCTTTCAGATGGTTTCTCCTACTGGAAGTTTCTGTACCCTTTATCAGAAGACAGGCGCAGGCGGACAGGAGGGAAGTCGAGATGAGCGCGAGGGCTGCACCTTGCTCCAGGGCCAGCTGGGTGGGGAGAGTACCCTAAAGAGGCGCTGAGGTCTCAGAGGGCCTCTCCGAAGCCGTTCTTTGTGGCCTGGGATTTCAGCCCACCAATGTCAGAGTGTTAGTCCCCTTTGTCTAACTCTCCTTTGAGCCCACCAGCCACCAAGCCTTGAACAGGCTGTGAAGTCAACCCTTTGGCGTTTGCTTGCTCCCTCTCTCGCGTTCTCTCTTTCCTACTTCTCCTAAGTTCGATGAGTTGAGATCTGTTTTTGCAGAACTCGAAGTGCTTCGAAGAGGCGAGTTGCGTGCATGTGCGCCTAATTATCAAAGCTGGTGGAAAAGAGCGCATTTATATCTGTGCGCAAACTTCTCCCAGCCAACACTTTGCAAGTTCAGTATTCTAGCGCAAAGTAAGGACTTGCAAATACTTGGAACCGCGATAGGCACCGAGGACCCTGGGACAGAGTCCTTGACTCCCAGAACTCTGCTCGGTGAACTCCTGCGTGTCCCGTACCTAAGTCAGCGAGCTACGACCCCGGGAGCTGTTTTAGCCCGGAGCCGTGGGCTCCAGAGCTGGAGAGGGCCGGGGAGAAGGATGCTGAGGGACGCATAGAAGGCAGGCAGGCAGGGGCAGGGGACGACTTACGGACATCCTGGCCCTGACACCGAAGGACAGCGGCGACGAGCAGCGTCAGCAGCACCAGCGTCTGGGGAGCCCCGAGGCGAATCATGGCTCACCGCGGGGCCTGGCTGAGCCGGGCCCGGGCGGAGCGCAGCGAGGCGGCAGGAGCA
>NW_012114611.1:3180793-3188309 GCF_000951035.1 Colobus angolensis palliatus | reverse complement strand
TGTAACCTGAGCCCCCCGCCCTCGGAGCCCGCCTGGTCCCTGCCAGTGCCCGCACCTGCCCAAGCCGGACCCCCCTCTCTGCGAGTCCCGCTTCCCGCCCCCCACCCCTAGGGCGCCGAGTGGCCTGATCGGGCGGGGCGCAGAGATGGCCCCTGCCCCCCAAACCCGGGACTGCGGCGCTGCCCCCCTCTGACCACAGGCGGGAAGGGGGGCCTCCGGCCCCTCCCCTCGGAGTTCTGCCGGAGTTGGAGGGGAGGGGGGTGTTTGCAGAGGCGCAGGCCGAGAGCCCTAGACCAAGACATGGGAGGGAGGAGGGAAAGTGGTAGAAAGGAGCAGCGAAGGGAGAAGGAGCAGCGGAGGGAGAAGGGGCACCGCGTCGGGCGTTTGGGAGTGGGGACAGGGAGGAGCCCATAGAGTTACTGAGAGTCCTAAATCTTGGAGACAAGCTAGCTGAGCCAGGTCTGAAGGGCTGCCCCGACCTGTCTATTAGCCCTTTCCTGCAGTACCTGGTCCCCAGACTCCCACCTGGACGTTCACAGCGCCTGCCCTGCACCCCTCCCCCATCCAGCTCTGCGATGAAAGCCTCCTCTGGAGTCCAGGCCGAAGTTGGCCTGAGCCGACAGCCAGGAAAGGAGCTGGTGTGTTACTGCAGAGAAGGAGACCTGTGTGAAGGTGTGGGGGGCAGGGGCAGGCCCTGGGAAGGGGACTGAAGGAGCCACAGAGGACGGAGGGAGCGGAGACTAAACGGTGCAAGCTGCCTGCTGTCGGGGGACTGTCTAGCTCCAGGCTCAGACGTGGTGTCTGCTCTTCCTGGCTGGGGTCTGGGAGTCCCCCGGGGAGTGGGCACTGCCGGCCGGGGTAGAGCAGCTTTGGCCAGAGACGGTTGGTCACTGCTGCGGCCCTGGCCAGGGATCGGGGAGGCCGATCCAGCTGGCGAGTTCTGTGAGCCGGGGAGAAGCGCCAGAATTTCCCAGTCGGCCCCCTCGCCCTCCGCTTCCCGCCTCACCTCACCTTCCCCGGTGAGCGCCCTCTCTCACCTTAGCCAAACTGCCTTCTCCCTAGGGCTTAGCTGGTCTCTTCTCTTGGTCTCCGGTGCCTCCTTTCATACCAGGGAGGAAACGTCCCCAAACAGACCTTCCTCTTGAGTGATATGGTCCCCCAAAGAACTTTAGGCAAAATGAAACTCAGAATTTGGGGTCTGACTTAACCAGAACTTTTGCCCTCCTGGGCAGTTTGGTTTCTCTGGAGCTTTCCCCCTAGAAGCTGAGAGCACTTGGAAGAAGCTACTTCTGGGCCTTAGGTTTCCACCAGGGGTCATGGGACCCCATCCCTAGCCTATCAAGCTTTGACACTTGTCCTGGTAGAGGCTGGAGCTGCAAGTGCACTGGCTGGAAAGGGAAAAAACTCATTGTTGAAGGAAATACTTCCATGCTTTGTCCAGTCTGGATGGAGATGGGGAAGAATTCAACCACTGTTTCCAGCATCTCCCCTACCTTCCAGGGGCCTTACTTGTTTGAGTCTCCATGCTCCCATTCAGGGGCTTGCATTAAGCTCTGGGCTCTTCCTCAGGCCCAATCTCTGCTAGAAGAAAGCTGTTCTCTTGCTAGCAGTGCCTCATGTCCTCTTTGGGGCTCAGAGGGTCCTATACCCTCTACCTGGAAGATAGAATGACCAAATTCCATTCATTTATCAAGACCTCCTAGGTTAAAGCCCCTCTGAGAAGCCTTCTCTGATATCTCAAGAACACAACGTCTCCCTGCCTTTCTGAATCCCCCTGGCATTTATAGCCTAAGCTACATATGTTTTTGTGTAATTTTAATTTTTTCCCCTTATATCCATTGGTCTTTAGCTCATCAATGAGCCTGGAAGATGCTTGGGAACAAGAACTGTGCCTAGCACAATTCTAACACAGAGAAGGAGTTAGGAAAGCCCCTGTGGACTAATAGTTTAGATACAACTATAAAGGCATTTATACGACTGACTTCAAACACAAGTTGTCATAAAAATTCAACAGAAAAAAAAGAATTTGGGAGAAAACACTGAAGTATATGGAAAAAATCGAAGCCCAGTTCAGAATGATCTGGTTTAGTGAGCAGCAAAGTGGTACAGACTTTCGTTGCAAATTTGTTCTTAATTCCATCCTCTAGCTCTGTGATTCATCTTTGCCAGTAGACTGTATCTACGTGTAAGAGCTTTGGATTCCTTGCAGCAATCATGGTCCATCTATGAATACAAGTTAAGTTCTCCACCCTCTGTAGGAAAATTTCTTTTCACCAGCAGTGGGAATTGACATAAGAAAAATAAAATTTAAAATTTAAATTGACAAGCCTAAATAAACTATGGAAATTATTTAAATTATAAAGCCAACTGAACACCAACATTAATATTTTACCCATCTGTGACTCCAAACAACTAATTAAAAACCTCTAATTTGTGACTCAAACTGGAATTAGACCTATATGTAGCACACATATGCAAATCACTGATTTGGAAATTACTTGTCCAACAATCTCACTATCCAGACCATACCCAAGAAACTGAAAAGAAGGGGAACTAAACCACTAAATAGCCAGAATTGATGTTATGTAAATCTATGCATTTTGTGCATAGTAGGGCCCTTCTTACTCCTTGTCTGTTAATTCATAGTTTAGGTATTATATTAACACGTAATGGCATCTGACCTCACCAATTAGATGCAGAAAACTAGAGGTAAGATAGGAGAGCAGCAATTGTTGATGAAGCACAATGAGAACAGCAAAAAGGGAGAATAAGAGAGGAAACAGAAAAGCAATATGAAGTTGACACAACAAATACAAAACATGGTAACCGAAGGTCAATGGGGTAGGGCCACTGCCCCTACAGTCATCAATGCTTCCAGGGAATATCCTGATCTATAGCATCTGCTGTAGTCCCTGTGATTCATAACGAAATGTCCAATAAAATGCTAATTTAGGTTTAATGTGGTCTCTTTGAGGAGACAGGTAAATATGTATTCCATATTTTAGAAAGGTTGTAAATAAATGTTCATTCACTTAATGTGAAAAATCTTCTATCATAACAGTGTCAGACCAATAAGGAAATGCTGCAATTTCTAGAGCTGCTGAACTGAAGACAAAGAGCTTCTGATTTTCCAGGTTGGTAGGAAAAGAGCATCGATGGCTGAGTGTCGCACATGGTCAGCTTCACTCACTCACACCTTTAAGTACAGTATGGGTAACAGTAGGTAGAACAGTTAGAAATTAAACAGGTACAACAGGGTGCAATGGCTCACACCTGTAATCCCAGAACTTTGGGATGCCAAAGCCAGAGGATCATTTGAGGTCGGGAGTTCGAGACCAGCATGGCCAATATGGTGAAACCCCATCTCTACAAAAATATGAAAATTAACTGGGTGTGGTGGTGTGCATCTGTAGTCCCAGCTACTCAGGAGGCTGAGGCAGGAGAATCTCTTGGACCCAGGAGGCAGAGGTTGCAGTCAGTTGAGATTGTGCCATTGAACTCTAGCCTGGGCAACAGAGCGAGACTTCATCTCAAAGCAAAAAAAAGAAAGAAAGAAAAAAAGAAATTAAACAATCACAATCATTGTATCTACCCCAAGTCAGTCCAATTCAGAGGAACAGATGGATTAAATCAGCAATATTGTGTTGTACAGACAAAATAACCATTTCACTATTTTTCTGTCTTTTATGGAGGCATTAAATTTAGACTCAGGTTGACATAGCCTTATTGGGAAAGATATTTGTAGAGAGGCTGTAAAGAAAAGATCTCTTTCTCTTCCTCTGCACAAATCCCATTTAAAAATAGTGATAAAGTGAAGAAGGATTCACATTCCAAAGAGGTAAGCCCACCCCAAATATGGCAGGTGGTGAATGCACAGACTTCACACAGCAGCCGTGGCGGAGGGTGAGCCCAGCTTACTCAATGACACTCAGCTTCTGTTGGTTGGGCTCAGTTCAGACAGCCTTTCAAGATGTGTTTATGTTTTCTTTTGGCATTTTTGGGGGCAGAGTAACAGGATCAAGACTGTCCAGGATAGGGTTTTCCAGATTTATGGTGTACATTCCATTCCATAGGAAGATAAATGTGTTACTATGCATTCTCAAATGCAAATAGCACTAAGAATCCCACCCAGTCTCCTCCATCCTGTCACAGTGCCATACAAATTCAGCTTAGGACTCGTACTGAACACCTACTTCTGTATGAGATGGAGATACAGAGAGGATTTAGATACCACCTCTGTGCTGGGCGCGGTGGCTCAAGCCTGTAATCCCAGCACTTTGGGAGGCCGAGATGGGCGGATCATGAGGTCAGGAGATCGAGACTATCCTGGCTAACACGGTGAAACCCCCTCTCTACTAAAAAATACAAAAAAAAAAAAAACTAGCCGGGCGAGGTGGCGGGCGCCTGTAGTCCCAGCTACTGGGGAGGCTGAGGCAGGAGAATGGTGTAAACCTGGGAGGCGGAGCTTGCAGTGAGCTGAGATCCGGCCACTGCACTCCAGCCTGGGCGACAGAGCGAGACTCCGTCTCAAAAAAAAAAAAAAAAAGAAAAAGGATACTACCTCTGCCTCCATAGGGGAAAGAGGAAAAAAGTGATTGTACAAAATGCTGCAAAAAAGGTATCCCACTCTCCCCAGCCCCTTAAAAAAAAAAAAAAAAGAATGAAACAGAAAGAAAGGAAAGAAAGAATGGCATTCTGGAAGCCATGAAGTAAGCTGTGGGGAGGTTTCCTAGGAGAAGTGTGTCTCCAAGCATGGGTGGGGTTTGAAATTCAGAGAGGTACAGTGAGAGGGCAGGATGGCTCCCAAATGGAAGCAAAGAAGGGCAGATGC
Organism: Colobus angolensis palliatus; assembly: GCF_000951035.1. Lineage (NCBI taxonomy): Eukaryota > Metazoa > Chordata > Mammalia > Primates > Cercopithecidae > Colobus > Colobus angolensis. Next base: position 3,183,478 of record NW_012114611.1, on the reverse strand, counting down.
ACCAGAAGACATGACAGTGGCCCCAGGACGGTGTGGAGCCATCTGCAGGGCCCTGGGAATAAGACATGGCAGAAAGGGGTGAAGGCAAGGCTAGACATGGAGGACTCCTTGAATGCCACCGAATCCGGCTCAGATCTGCCTTTCTTCTCATTTTCCCCTCTTCTTCTTACCTCCTACTAGTTAGACCTTTGTGGGAAAAGATAAAAGTGTCTGGGCTTTTTAAAGGCTTACATTTTGAAGAAATGTCTGTATTTTTATACAAAAATAATCTTCCCATTTCACTTTAAAAACAAAGACAACAAAACTCGTGCAAAATCTTGCACTTTCTTAAGGTGGGTAACTTTCTGCCTTTAAGGAGCATTTGTCTCTCTCATCGGCTCTTGATGGTTCTGAGATAAAGGAAGAACACAAATGCTTAAATGCAGAGATGTTTGAGCACTTCCAGCAGAAGTTCCACATGAAGCAACTGGTTCTACGGTAAACCACAACCATTCCCAAGAGCCAGAGAGCATCTGTTCCAGGCACTTCTCAAGCAATGACACAACATGGGGGTTCCAAGGGATACCCTTTGAGAGGTCAACAACCCACGAAACAGGTGGAACTCTCTCTCCCCATCTCTCTCCCTTCCTTGAACTCCTATTGCACTTTGATACAACCAGTTCTGTGGAGTTATGCCTTTAGATAGTCATCAATCCATCTATCCATCCATCTATCCATCTATCCATCCATCCATCCATCAATCCATCCATCCATCCATCCATCAATCCATCCCTTCCTCCCTCAAACATGTGAAGAAATCCCATGTGAGTCTATTCACATGCCTCCTTGATAGCAGGGGCCATACCTTAAGGCACTTAACTTTTCCCCTTAAAGCCTGCTTGGCACAGTGCAGTCACATAGTAAATGTGGTCCATGGACCAGCGGCATCAATCTACCCTGGAAGCTTTTTGGAAAAGCTGAACCTACCAAATCAGAGTTGGCTTTTACTAAACTCTTCAGATAACTCATATGTCCATGAAGGCTGGAGACGTGCTGGTCTAAATATTGGCCTATGGAAAGTTCCATGTGACCCTGGCTAACAGAGGCGTGTGGTCTGCATGGTCTGCAGTCTCACATGACTGGGCTCAGGCGTGCACTGGAGGCAGACAAGGCAAGGAGGGGCCTGAGTTAAAGGTGGCAGAAAGGAGAAGTGAGTTTTAAGGAGAGGAATGGATGAAAGACCCCAAAGGAGGTGATGGATGCACAACTTTGTAAAGCCTGCTGCAGTCTTTTTTTAAAGCAGGTGGGGGGGTCACTTTTCCTATGTCCCTTTTTTCAAGTAGGAATTGGGCCCAGTGCAAGGAAGAGACTGACCCATGATTAGAACTAGAACCCTGGATTCCATGGAGGCCATGTTGGGGCAGAGCTGGCAGGGGAGCGGAGTTGGCCACCTAAGCCTCCTTCCCACAGTGGCCCCTTAGCAGTGCCCCCCAGGGACCCCTGACTGACGAACTCCTTCTAGGTGGGAAAGGAAAGCAAGGAGCTAACTATGATGTCCCTAGGGCTAGTAGGGTGGGTGCCACCTCAGAGAAAGCCAGGCCCCTGCAAACCAAGTTTATCTTGCCCCAGTGCGGGGGGCAGGGTGCAGTGGGCCAGCCCGCTGGGAAGTCCCTGAAAAGCTCCAGGGAAGATGTGGTAAGTTTCTAGTGAGCTCCTTTGCCAAAAACAACCTTGAGAGGGAGCAGGACAGTGCATGCTGCCCTTCCCCATGAAGGCCGCTTGGCTGTTCCCACACCCAGCACCTGTCCGGAGGCAGCCAGGGCCCCACTGTGCTCTGCACTGCTCCAATCTCCACTCCAGTCTCCAGGCCAGCTCCTCAGCTGATCACCCACCCACTGCCCTTGACCCCCTCCCTCACAGAATCCTGGGCTCAAAGCCTTGGAGTCCTGCTCAACTGTCTCCTCTCACTCCTGTCCCATTCCCCCTCTCATTCCTCAGCCAGCGTTTCTTCATCCTCTGTGTTGAGCACCAACTATGCACCAGGCACTTGCTAGGTGGTATGAAGGGACAAAAGAAAGCTCTATTAGACATGAATCCTGCACGCAAGGAGATGACTACCTCTCAGGGGATACACAAAAAGGCAAACTGTAAAGTAAACAAGTTATAATATATTGTGATGTTATGTGGCATTCTATGATGTGCTGTATCACAATACAATGGCATGGACAGAAGACCTCTGTTCTGCCCTTTCACTAAAAATAGCTCTTCCTGGCAATACCTTGGGTAGTGAAGGCAACTTGGTCACATCTGTCCCATGGTGTAACTAATCTTTAAGATCTGCAGAGACCTGCCTTCCTCCGCAATGGTAACTGTACCTCCAATCGTGAGTTTCTTCTGGCAGTTTAACTGGGCTACCAGCAATGGTACCTCACTGGGCTACCTCACAATGGCTTTTGCTCCTTGCTTCATGGAGACGCCACTCTGGAATCCTTAGCCAGTGGTCTATGAGCTTCCTTCTCATGGGAGATAGGAGGAAAAAATACCACATGTGCCCCAGTTTCCTCCTGTGCAAGCCTGTCAAGAGGCCCATCTTCATCTCAGAAGTGCTCAGAGCTGGGCACGGTGGCACATGCCTGTAATCCCAGCACTTTGGGAGGCCAAGGCAGGCGGATCACGAGGTCAGGAGATCGAGATCATCCCGGCTAA
>NW_012114611.1:3179193-3180383 GCF_000951035.1 Colobus angolensis palliatus | reverse complement strand
GGTAACCCGACCTTTCTCTCTGGCTGCCCTTAACATTTTTTCCTTCATTTCAACTTTGGTGAATCTGGCAATTATGTGTCTTGGAGTTGCTCTTTTCAAGGAGTATCCTTGTGACATTCTCTGTATTTCCTGAATTTGAATGTTGGCCTGCCTTGCTAGGTTGGGGAAGTTCTCCTGGATAATGTCCTACAGAGTGTTTTCCAACTTGGTTCCATTCTCCCCATCACTTTCAGGTACAACAATCAGACAAAGATTTGGTCTTTTCACATAGTCCCATATTTATTGAAGGCTTTGTTCATTTCTTTTTACTCTTTTTTCTCTAAACTTTTCTTCTCGCTTCATTTCATTCATTTGATCTTCAATCACTGACACCCTTTCTTCCAGTTGATCGAATCGGTTACTGAAGCTTGCACATTTGTCATGTAGTTCTTGCACCATGGTTTTCAGCTCTATCAGGTCATTTAAGGACTTCTCTACATTGGTTATTCTAGTTATCCATTCGTCTAAACTTTTTTCAAGGTTTTTAGCTTCTTTGCGATGGGTTCAAACATCCTCCTTTAGCTCAGAGAAGTCGATCATCTGAAGCCTTCTTCTCTCAACTTGTCAAAGTCATTGTCCATTCTGCTTTGTTCCATTGCTGGCGAGGAGTTGCATTCCTTTGGAGGGGGAGAAGCACTCTGATTTTTAGAATTTTCAGCTTTTCTACTCTGTTTTCCTCCCATCTTTGTGGTTTTATCTACCTTTGGTCTTTGATGATGGTGATGTACAGGTGGAGTTTTGGTGTGAATGTCCTGTCTGTTTGTTAGTTTTCCTTCCAACAGTCAGGACCCTCAGCCGCAGGTCTGATGAAGTTTGCTCGAGGTCTGCTCCAGACCCTGTTTGCCTGGGTATCAGCAGCAGAGGCTGCAGAACAGTGAATATTGCTGAACAGCAACTGGTACCAGCCACTGCAAAAACATGCCAAAATGTAAAGACCATCAATGCTAGGAAGAAACTGCATCAACTAATGAGCAAAATAACCAGCTAACATAATGACAGGATCCAATTCACACATAACAATATTAGCCTTAAATGTAAATGGGCTAAATGCTCCAATTAAAAGACACAGACTGGCAAATTGGATAAAGAGTCAAGACCCATCAGTGTGCTGCATTCAGGAGACCCATCTCACGTGCACAGACACACGTAGG
>NW_012114611.1:3173961-3174855 GCF_000951035.1 Colobus angolensis palliatus | reverse complement strand
ATCATCCTGATACCAAAGCCTGGCAGAGACACAACAAAAAAACAGAATTTTAAACCAATGTCCCCCATGAACATTGATGCAAAAATGCTCAATAAAATACTGGCAAATCGAATCCAGCAGCACATCAAAAAGCTTATCCACCATGATCAAGTGGGCTTCATTCCTGGGATACAAGGCTGGTTCAACATATGCAAATCAATAAATGTAATCCATCACATAAACAGAACCAACGACAAAGACCACATGATTATCTCAATAGATGCAGAAAAGGCCTTTGATGAAATTCAACAGCCCTTTATGCTAAAAACGATCAATAAATTCAGTATTGATGGAATGTATCTCAAAATAATAAGAGCTATTTATGACAAACCCACAGCCAGTGTCATACTGAATGGGCAAAAACTGGAAGCATTCCCTTTGAAAACTGGCACAAGACAGGGATGCCCTCTCTCACCACTCCTATTCAACATAGTGTTGGAAGTTCTGGCCAGGGCAATCAGGCAGGGGAGAGAAATAAAGGGTATTCAATTAGGAAAAGAGGAAGTCAAATTGTCCCTGTTTGCAGATGACACGATTGTATATTTAGAAAACCCCATCGTCTTAATCCAAAATCTCCTTCAGCTGATAAGCAACTTCAGCAGTCTCAGGATACAAAATCAATGTGCAAAAATCACAAGCATTCTTACACACCAATAACAGACAAACAGAGAGCCAAATCATGAGTGAACTCCCATTCACAATTGCTTCAAAGAGAATAAAATACCTAGGAATCTAACTTATGAGGAATGTGAAGGACCTCTTCAAGGAGAACTACAAACCACTGCTCAGTGAAATAAAAGAGGGCACAAACAAATGGAAGAACATTCCATGCTCATTGATAGGAAGAATCAATAT
>NW_012114611.1:3159537-3171838 GCF_000951035.1 Colobus angolensis palliatus | reverse complement strand
GATCACCTGAGGTCAGGAGTTCGAAACCAGCCTGACCAACATGGAGAAACCCCGTCTCTACTAAAAATACAAAAAATTAGCTGGGTGTAGTGGCGGTTGCCTGTAATCCCAGCTACTCGGGAGGCAGGAGAATCGCTTGAACCTGGGAGGTGGAGGTTGCAGTGAGCCGAGATTGCGCCATTGCACTCCAGCCTGAGAAACAAGAGCGGGGAAAAAAAAAAAAGTGCCTAGAAACTCACCACATTCCTAATGCCTCTCTGGGTAAAAATACAAAGAAGTGAGCGTTGTTTCCTTTTAATTTCCCCCAGATTAGACGCTGCAACTGCACTTCCTGGCTCTGTCCTCTTGAGCAAGTGAATTCGCTTCTCTGAGCATCACGGAAGTAATCGGTGAAACAGGGATAGTAGTAATTTACTCATGGGCTTGTTGTGAGCAGTAAATGAAGTAACAAACATGAAACCTCAGCAAGTGCTTTACGTGGGAGGCTTAGAGTAAATGTTTATTATTGCTGGTACTATTCTCCTTGGTCTGCATCTGATTTACCCTTCCTGCACACACCTGCCATACCATAAAGAGACAATATCATTTATCTGTTTTTAATTTAGTTGGGTCTCATAAAAATTTTTGTCTTAACAGTTATGTTTGCATGAGTTTGGATTACAGCCGATAGATCTAGGTTGATTGACGAATATCCTGGGATTTAAGGTATAGCATTGAAAACATCTTAATTGCTTTAAAATCAGTTAGGAATAAAAACTGGATTAAGAAACTTTCAATATTACCTGGGAAAAAACAAAAACAAAAAAAACTTGGCACAGAGGATAAGTGGCCCCAATTCTTCAGCACAAGTTTTCCCTAAGAAGAACAGGAACTTCTAAATTTATCATAGGTATTGATAGGTATTGGCCTTCTCATTAGTTACCATCTTAAACAAAAAGACAAGTATGATGTAACTGTGGAAAGATTACTATTTGGGAAAAAACTGTCTGCAAGGCCTTTTAAATTTGGTTTGATAAGAAGCTCTAAAGGATCTAACTCAAAGAAATAAGAGGGGAAAGCTGATCCTTCTCACGTCTGGATAGTGCCAATACTATATTTTGTAGTCAGAAACAGTTTAAAGTGAGTGAAAAAGATGCCCGATTGTATGTAGGTGTTTCTGTTTCTTTCAATCTTGCTTGGAATTTTGTAACTTTATTTCTAAATTACCTATCCTGATTCTCCATGATCTTTGTACTTAGGTGTGTTAATTAAGGTTTCTAGTTTGTAGGGAAGATGTATTTAAATAGAAAAGTGAGGCTGGGTGTGGTGGTTCACGCCTGTAATCCCAGCACTGTGGGAGGCTGAGGTGGGAGGATCGCTTGAGCCCAGGAGTTCGAGACCAGACTGGGTAATATAGCAAGACCCTATCTCTACAAAAACCTTTAAAAATTTAACCGTGTGTGGTGTTCATGTCTGTTGCCCTAGATACTGGAGAAGCTGAGGCAGGAGGATCACTTTAGCACAGGAGGTTGAGGCTGCAGTGAGCCGTGATTGTACCACTGTACTCCAGCCTAGGTGATAGAGCAAGACCCTGTCTTAGAAAAAAAGAAAGAAATTTTAATTGAAAAAAAAAAGAAAGAAAGAAAAGTACATATGCCAGGTTATTCAGACTCAGTCCTTAGTTAAAGCAGAGTTCACCTGTGACAGAGGATCACAATTGCAGGCAAAGTGCCCAGGAGTGCTGACTTGGCAAATGCAACCTAACTGCAAACATCATGTCATTCTCCTTTTCCACAAGCATCGTAAATATCTTACATGTACTTGTGAACATACTGAATGTATTTTGCTCTTGATGAGGTAATAACTACTGATATTTACTAAATGAGAGCATTTAGGAAATGTTAGATTCCCCTAATATTAATGCCTTGCATCTGTCCACTTCTGTGTGTTTGTCTTTGGCATTGAAGAGCAGGCAGTACCTTTGTGTAGTACAGATTATGAATGGAGATAACACTCAGTGGTAACACTAGCACGGTTTTCTAGACTGAGAACTAGTAAGTAATGTGATCAGTACTGGGGTAGAGAAGCAGTAAGACGATTTTGAGAAATGTTGGCTGATGTAAGTTCATGCATTTATTAAGAGCCAACTGATGACCACCTTGGTGTCTGGGGCTGCATGGCTTGTAAATTTCCAGTGTGATGTGTCTGTAGACCTGCAAAAGAAGCTACCATTCTCTTCTTTACCCACTTGGAAACATTTCCTACGATTATAGTGCTTACAGCTTTCTTTCTCTCTCTCTTTCTTTCTTTCTTTCCTTCTTTCCTTCTTTCTTTCTTTCTCTCTTTCTCTCTTTCTTTCTTTCTTTTTGAGATGTGGTCTCACCATGTTGCCCAGACTGGCCTCAAACTGCTGGGCTCCAGTGATCCACCTACCTTGGCCTCCCAAAGTACTGGGATTACTGGTGTGAGCCACCATGCCCAGCCGGTTCATCTTTCTTTACTCATGGTGAGTTACTTATTAAAGATGATGCTTTTTTACTGAGATATGTGCAGGGGGTGGAAGAAAGGTTTAGACTTCCCCAAAGGAGTATGCAACGTGTATCCAGTGATAGGATGTGGCGAGTGTAAGTGAGAAAGTAGGAAAAAAGCAATTTTATTATCATCTTTTCCAGAAAAGAACTAAAGAGCACCTACTTTGTGTATTGTACTAGAGATACATATTTATGTAATATTCTATTTCTATTCTATTTGAGTGGCTTATACATTCTTGCAAACCTCATGGACATGAAGGAGTGGAAAGAACACTGGCCTGGGAGTCGGGAAACCTGCATTTTACACCCAACCGTGTGTCTAACATGTTGTGTGATTTCAATCAAATTGCTTTACTCTGTGGGCTTCAGATGCTTCAGCGGTGAAATGAGGCAGCCACACATGGCTCTGTGATGGTTCCCGTTCCAGTTTCTTTTCCACTACCGCTTTATCCTAGCAGAACAATGACTTATCAATTAACTCTGAAAATCAATTGCTGTGAAGCTAAAACAAGAGCGCACCTAGCTGAAGGTTTAACTTACCCACCCAGTGTGGCTAAGGCAGATGGAAACTCCCTCTGCTTCTGGAACCCAGCACCCCAATCCCAGCTCTGCCTCCTGTGTCTGTGACAGCTGCCCAAGGAAAGACAGAGCAGCTATGCAGGAATAGGAAGCAGGCAATCTCCAGGAACTTCCCTTTCCCCAAGGCCCAGGAAAAATGCCCAGAGAGAGAACGTATCCAGATTTGTCTCCTCTGAATTGGGCTTGAAAGATGAAGGGTCCTGTTAGGTAAACCTGAGCGTCTCAGCCCATCTCCCAGGCTAAATGACTAATGATGGGCAGATGCCCTGACAGAGGCCACCTGGAGCCCTGCTTTTTTATTTGTCATGAACCATGGGCCAACCAGGGATAGAGAAAGCATTCCTATTGCAACCTGATCCTTGACCTGTTCCAAGCTGGCATGTCCACTGAACCACTGGATGCAACTCCATAAGACTGCTCATTGATGCCCAAGTAGACATTAATCAGTCAGTGTTTATATGGTGGTAGTCTTTGGACAAAGACACAAGTACCCCAACTAAAGCAAGCATTAACTGAGCACCTATGACATTTCTAGTTCACAGACACAGCGTGGGGAGTATAAGGGACTGTTTCATAGTCCCTGCCGCCAAGGAAGCTTCAATCCACATTTCAAGAGATGGCAACTTGAACAGAAGTTTAGAGACAAGGAGATGCTCTAAGACATCACTGCCCCAAAGAACTTTCTGTGATGATGGAGAGTCTCTCTTGCCATCCATTATGGTAGCTACTGGCCACATGTGGTGACTGAGCACATAAAATGTGGCTAACACAGTGAAGGAACTGAATTTCTAAAGTTTAAGTTGTTTTAAATTTTAATTAAGCAGCAACATGTGTGACTGTTAGCTACCATGTTGGACAATGCAGTGTGCTCTTGCTACTTGAAGTGTGGTCTGCAGACCAGCAGCATCTCATCACCCGGGAGCTTGTTAGAAGTACAGAAGTTTGGCCGGGTGCAGTGCTTTATGCCTGTAATCCCAGCACTTTGGGAGGCTGAGGTGGGCAGATGACGAGGTCAGGAGTTTGAGACCAGCCTGACCAACATGGTGAAACCCCGTCTCTACTAAAAACACAAAGATTAACTGGGTGTGGTGACATGCACCTGTAATCCCAGCTACTCAGGAGGCTGAGGCTAGAGAATCACTTGAACCCGGGAGACGGAGGTTGCAGTGAGCCAAGATTGCGCCACTGCGCCCCAACCTGGGTGACAGAATGAGACTCCGTCTCAAAAAAAAAAAAGAAAAAGAGAAGTACACAAGTTCAGGTCCCACCCCAGACCTGCTGAATCAGAATTTTCATGTTAACAAGATCCTGAGGTCATTTGTTTACATGTTAAGGTTTCAGCACTGGTCTGGGTGGGGCAGTAATTCTCAGTCTTGACTGCATATTGGGATCACTTGGGGAGCTTTTAAAAATCCCAATGTTGTGACTGCACCCCAGAACTATTAAATCAGAAAATTTTTTGGTGGGGGGACCCTGGTCAGTTTTTTTAAGCCCCCCACGTGATTCCAATTTGTGCCTAAGGTTGAGAACTGCTGCTCTCAGGCTGTGCAGCCAGCCAAGGGAGCACTCAGATGGTAAGTCCATGTGAGGGCCCACAACTCACTTCTCAGCCTCTAAATTCACTTGTTGGACCCAGCTAGCTGGGAAGCCAAAGGGACTTATTCATCCTCAGCAAGTGTGAGAATTGGCTAGGGCTTATGTTTGTTTCCAATATCTAAGTGAGATGTTCATTAGTTTTTGACAAAACATGTCTAAATACCACACCACTGAAGGGTACAGAAGCAGCCTGCATGACTGAAGGCCGGGAAGAGTTGATTCACTTCCTCAATCTGGGACCTGGATAACCCTGGCATCCCAGAGCAGTCCCGATGAAGGGAGCCATTCTTCCTGTCCAGGGTGGAGGCCACTGTTTTTTCCAATGTCACTTGTCTTCAGCTGCCCTCCTGCAGCTCGGCAAGAATGCGAGGGGCACTGGGGCCAAAGAGAAGAGGTGGGTTTTCCTGAAGAGCGGGATTCTCTCATCCTGTTGATCTGAACAGGACATCAGAGGCCCCAGCTACTTTCTAGTGATGAATGACATTTGCAGAGATGAAGCTTCGTCTCTGAGCTGGTAAGGATTTGGGAAAAGCAGTCTGAAACCTGCCTTTCAGGAAATGGGTCCCACGAGCAGCAAGGCTGTCCCAAGGGGTGGAGCTGCAGCCCCATGTGGAACATGGACTTGAAGCCTCACTGAGAAATGTTATCCTTGACTTGGGTGATGGGGAGGTGCAGAGTTATTCACTTTGGAAATGGGATTCCCTAACTATATGATTATTAGCTAATTTGTCTCAACATGTCCACAGAATGTCCTAATCTTTGTATTCACAGCTGTTCTCATGCATTCATTCTATGGGGGCCTTAGAGGACTCGGTCAAGACAATGGTGCCCTCGGGAAGGTTACAAGACAGCAAGCTGTGCTGCTTTGTCCATCTTGGGATGAGGCGAGAGGGCGGCACTGGTTGGGTCCCAGGATATCGGGCAGGACACCACTGCTGCGCTCCCTTCCTCCTATGGGGTACCACGCTTCTCTCAGATATCCTTAGAAAGCTGGGTTAGCCAGCAGGTCACTGGGCCACAAGCCACATGTGAAAGAGGCTCTCCCTGTCCCCTGACTAGGTCTGAGCACAGTTCCAGGGGAGAAAGAGGGAGGAGGCTCGGGAGCATTGTCCCCCTCCTGTCGCTGGTAGGTGAGCTTGTGTCCAGTGGAGACAAAGAGAAAGCTGGCCAAATGTTGTTATCTCCCCCAGCTGCCTGGACTCTATTGCCATCCCTTGTCCCCATGAAGACTCCCCGTCACCCCACCCGCACTATTGTCTGGGCTGTACAATTAGCACTTTGTTAAATGTTCTCTCATTCTTCAGTGGCACCTCATTACTGAGCCATAAAACAACGGGGCCCAGCAGGTTCCTGGGCGGTCAAATGGTCCAACCCTCTTGACTTAGAGATGCGGAAAATGAGGCTTTGGGGACAATGCTGTGTCCAGCCATAATGGAGCCCACAGCAAAAGGAAGAATAGTAATATTGATCCTATATTTATTTAAATGTCTGGTATTTTGTTCATTATAGATTTTTGCATTAATTTTTATTTTTAAAATGTTGCATTAAACTAGTCTGTATCTTGATGACTGAGTTTTTTGGTGCCTCTTAAAGCGTGCATCCTGGGCCTGGCCCTGACAGGGAGAATAGGGAGTTGCCCAAGGTGACACTAGTTTTGATCAAGAGGTTAAAAGAGAGCTTGAGTCTTCCAACTTGTCCACTTCCTTCTTCTCTGTCAGCTTCAAGTACAAAGTCCTGTTTCTCCAAACAAGGAGAGAGCTCCAGCAGGCAGGGTGGTGAACTTGTGGAATAATAACACTTTCACATGGTTATTGCCTAGCCAAAGAAGCAACTGTATTTGAAAATTTCAGAAACTGCAGATTTATTCCTTAAATAAGGCACTATTGTTGAGATAGTATCAAAATATTGACACTGCAGTGAGATAAGAGATCTAGGAAAACATATCAAAATGTGGACCAGTGCCCCAGCTCAATCCTCTCTCACCTGCACTGCTTCGGAAACCCCTTACTTTCCTTCCAAATCCAGCTGACATCCTTCCAAAGAGTTTTGTGTCTCTGATCAGGCTTCACTACACTTGTGTTTCTCCCACTCACCTGGTGCTCAGGGCATAGAACACAGCCCCAGGTACACAGAGGGTGAACAATCTTCAACAACTGGGCACCAAGGATCCTGCTCCTTTTTCTTTGTAATGGCTGCATGACATGGTCTTCTGTATGGATGTACAAGTTGCCTATTGATGGACTTTCGGTTGCTTCTTTTTGTTCTCTCTCTGTCTTTCTTGTTCTCTCTTTTCTTATCTTTTTTGGCCCCCTTTTCCTCCAGGGTTCTCTACTGCAGAGTCATGTAATTCCCACACAGTTTTCTCAGAGCAAGTACATGTTCCCTGCCCAACATCAGCGCTGTTGTCATTCATGTCCTGTATCTATGGGGATGACCATGCTCCTTTGGAGAAAAGGCTTGGAACTTACCAACTTATGGAAACTTATGGAAATCATCATTTGGTATTGAGATTTTGCAGGGAACACACTCCTTAAAAATCCCTGTGAGTGTGGCTGTTAAGAATCCCACAAAGAGGGAGAAAGGTGGGAAGCGAGTGAAGCGAGGCTCAGCTGCCACCAAGAACTAAGCGGGGTCCACTTTGCGTCTGCTGCAAAGAAAGGAACGGACATTTGGCCTCTCTCCTCTTCCTTTATTGTGTCATAGTCTTTCCTTTACTCTTCTCTTTTTAAAACAAGAAAATCATAATTTTAATATTGTTTTTAAAATAGACATACATTCACACAATTCAAAATTCCAGTAGTTGGCCAGACACAGTGGCTTATGCCTGTAATCCCAGCACTTTGGGAGGCTGAGGCAGGAGGGTCGCTTGAGGCCAGGAGTTCCAGTCAAGCCTAGGTAGCATAGTGCAGACTCCATCTCTACAGAAAACATTTTAAAATTAGACGACTGTGGTGACACACATCTGAAGTCCCAGCTACTTGGGAGGCTGAGGTGGGAGGATCACTTGAGCCCGGGAGATTGAGGCTGCAGCAAGCTGTGATCACACCCCTGCACTCCAACCTGGGCAACAGAGTGAGACCTTGTCTCCACAAATAAAATAAATAAATAAAATTCCAAAGGTACAAAAGGTGAAGTCTCCTCCGCTTCCACTCATTCCCCTCCCCATAGGGGACCAATATTACTAGTTCTCAGGTCTCCTTCCAGAGAGATTCCAAGCATATGCAAGCAACTGTGTTTAAAAATCATCCCTCACTCCCATCTCAAATGGTAAAAATCACCCCTCTCTTCTCCTGGCACAAATGGTACTCCACACACTGGTCTACACAGGACTTTTTCACTTTCTGTGTCCTGGAAAGATTCCACACCCACATGTTTTTGAAGTCCTCATTATTTTAAGATTGCTTAATATTCCATTGTATAGATATACCATAATTTATTTAACCAGTCCCATTCTGATGGACATTTGGGTTATCTCTAGCCTTTTGCTGAGATAATGCTGCAGTAAATATTTGTGTATATGTCATTTTGCACATGCACATTTATGTGTTGGATAATTTCCTAGAAGCAGAATTGCTGGGTCAAAATTGAAGTATATCAAAAAAATTTTACAGATATTGTTAAATTCCCTTTAACACTGCATGTGCCATTCCCATCAACAATGTACCCCAATGCCTATTTCACCAAACCTTTGCCAGCTACCACTGCCATGGTTTACAGAGGAAAAATCTCACCACCATAGCCACTCCTTGTATAGTAATCAGTTCTTTTGGTCTTTGCCAATCTGAAAAGTGAAAAATGCTACCTCAGTGTGGTTTTAATTTGTATTTTCTTTCCTTCCTTCCTTCTTTCTTTCTTTCTTTCTTTCTTTCTTTCTTTCTTTCTTTCTTTCTTTCTTTCTCTTTCTTTCTTCTTTCTTTCTTTTTTTTGTATTGGTTTTGTTTCATTTTCTGGGAACTGTTGGTTCATATGCTTTGCTTGCTTTTCTATTCAACTGTTGTTCTCTTTCTTATTTGATTTACGTGAGATCTTTATATAGGCAACATTACCTCTTGCCTATAATAAGAGTTGCAGGTAATTCTTGATGATTTTCATTTCGATTTTTTTTTTTTTTTTTTTTGAGACAGAGTCTCACTCTTGTTGCCCAGGCTGGAGTGCAGTGGCACAATCTCAGCTCACTGCAACCTCCACCTCCCAGGATCAAGCAAATCTCCTCTCTCTGTCTCCTGAGTAGCTGGGACTACAGGCATGCACCACCATGACCGGCTAATTTTTGTATTTTTAGTAGAAACGGGGTTTTACCATGTTGGGCAGCCTGGTCTTGAACTCCTGACCTCAACTGATCCACCTGCCTCAGCCTCCCAAAGTGCTGGGATTACAGGCATGAGACACTGTGCCTGGCCTCATTTTGGCTTTTGACTTTGTTTATGATGATTCTTTTTGTTTGCCATGCAAACACTTTTTATTTTTATATGGTCAAATTTATTGTTATTTTATTTTATGGTTTCTGGTTTCATTCATAGATTTTAATTTTTTTCTCCTGGCTCCTTTGAGTTATTTTAGGGTTAAATTTTTACTTTAAATTTTTGATCCACATACAATTGATCTCATTTTAAGGTATGAGATATACATCTGAATTTACTGTTTTTTCTCCCAAATGTCTGTCCAGTTGTGCTGGGACATTTATTGAAAAGTCTATTTTGGCTGGGTGCAGTGGCTCACATGTGTAATCCCAGCACTTTGGAAGCCCAAGGCAAGCAGATGTCTTGAGGTCAGGAGTTCAAGACCAGCCTGGCCAAAATGGCGAAATCCCGTCTCTACTAAAAATACAAAAATTAGCCTGGCATGGAGGCACGCGCCTGTAATCCCAGCTACTTGGGAGGCTGAGCCATGAGAATTGCTTGAATCCAGGAGGCAGAGGTCATGGTGAGCCGAGATCATTCCACTGCACTCGAGCCTGGGAGACAGCAAGAAAAGTCTATCTTTCTTAACTGGTTGAAATGCCATCCTTGCTCTACTATAAATTCCAGAGTTTGTCTGTGCCCATCTCAGTACTTCTGTGTCCCCTGCCGTGTGTATCCAAGCACCAGCACCACAGTCCCTTTTTTTTTTTTTTTTGGCTCCATGCAACTTGACTACAAGTCTGCAGACATGGAGATTTGCTGACCCCGAGGTGGGATGAGGAGGTAGGAGAAATAGCAAAAGAGTTGGATATTAAGATCAGAAAGCTTCTGGGCTCTCTCCAAATAACCTCTAGCATCTAAAACAGCTTTGCTCCTATACATTCTCTCAAAATAAAACAAAAAGAGAACAAAGAAGTCAGTTTCCTTATCAAACAGCTATTTGTCAAGCCTGAAAGAGCCCCTCTAGTCTAACCCTGTGCCTGCTGCTGACACTGTCCTGGAGTACCTTCTAAGATTGTTTCAGGAGCTTAAGAAGGCCCTAAGTGTGGCTTTGATTGCCATATTGGAAATGCTTCCCTCACTGGCTCCCTGGGCTCCAAGCCCAGTACTTGACAGTTGCCTGTAAACTGAGCAGGTCTTTATCTCAAAGACATTACAATGGACCCTAAACAAACACATTAACAACCACTCAGAGACCTAACTAACGCTGGCCAATAAACAAAGCACCAGAAAAGCTTATTCAGAAAAGGTTCCTCCTTCCTGCAGCCCCTGAGGGCAGATCCCGCTTCCTCAGATCCTGCTTCCTCAGCCTGCAGGCTGCTTGCTGCCTTCCAAGGGCTCTCCAGCCCTCCCTGCAGGAATGTAATCATCTGCCCTGTGTGCCCTGCCTCCTCTCACCTTTACCCACAATAACCCAGCATGGTCGCAATGCACTCAGTGCCTACCTATTGCAAATAAAACAAGAAAGTAAATCTCCTTCAAAGGAACAGCCAATAGCTCCAGGCTACCAAAAGGAATGTGTTCCATGGGAGCTAGTGATTACCCTATATACCAAGGTTTTAAATTTAAGGTCTTTGGATGAGCTTCAGAGGTTCCCTGAACCCCTACAATGATTTGCAAAATGCATATGTAGACTTATGAAGGGCATTTTTCCCTAAGATATGGGGAAGGAGATTCCCTGTATCATCAGAATTCAACATCAAATATTTTTAAAATCTAGATATCTATGGATAAAAGGATATGATGTCTAGAATTGGTTTCAAAACATTTCAGTTGGAGGACAAAGAGTGGGTGAAGTAGGTGCAGTTATGGATTAAACAAGATTGGCCATTAGTTGACAGTTATTAAAGCTAGTGATGAGTGCTTGGGAATTTATATTATTCTGTCATGAAAGAAGTGGAAGGAAGGAAGAAGAAAGGGAGGGAGGGAGGGAGGGAGGGAGGGAGGGAGGAAACCTTTGCTACAGACTACGCTGAAAGAACCAGACCATAGTATACATCTGCTATTCTCATAGTTCTAGCTTTATAGGAACAACTGCCCAGTGGCTTGCCTGATCAGTGTTTGAAAGCCTGGAAAATTTGAGGGTGCAGAGCCATGTTCTTCTCACTCTCACCCCTGCTCTCTATCCTCAGCATCACCCAGAGAGAGGGACCAGAATCCCTGAAGCCATCTTGGTTCATCTGCACTGTCTCTCCTACACTTCTTCACCTCTCCCCTCCCCACTTCACTCCAGGCTGCAATGGGGCAAGGAGGTGGTCATCCAAGGCCCTGGCTCTCCATCCAGACCCCAGGCAGGTAGAGCCCCTATTGCCTGAGCAAGCTCGCACAGGAGGGGGCTGGGGTTGCACTATTTGGATGTTCTTGGAGTAGAAAATTCACAAATTCCAAGCTCTGCTCCCAAAGCAAACCTCCCCAGCCCAGGTGGCTGCATCCTTCTCCTCCCCTCCACCCAGTTCCCTGGGTCGCCAAACGGAGGCTTTGAAAACCAGCTTGTGTTTGGTTTGTGAAAGCACCAATGTTTGCAATGTTTGCCCAGCAGAGAAGGAGCATATTTTCTCCCTTCCAAATGCAAACTCAAAAGATGCTCCACAGTTTTTCTTCAGACTTTCCACAGGAAACATAAATAAGAAAGAAAAATGACTTTAGGTGCTGAGACCTGAAATGGAATTTCAACCCTGAAGGAACTGCCTGTAACAAGCACTCTCTGTCCTTCAGTGAAGGCTTCGAGAGCCTGGGTGCACGTTCCTTTCCTCTGAGCAGCCTTCACAGACGAGGCAAGGGGAGGAGCTGAACCAGTTCTTAGGCCTGACTCCCAGCTAGGTTTTCAGTCCCCACACAATGAATGGCCGGTGATTGGCAGAGCAGCTGAGATTCCCTGGCTACAGTGTTCTTTTTTATCTTTCTTAATTGTGTTAGGGTAGAACAAATGAGAGTGCTCCAACCTGAGAGCCCAGCCACACTGCAAGCCAGATGCACAATCAGAGTGTGAAGTGTGGACACGCCCCCCTGGAACTCGAGGCCACAATTTGCCACCTGCTCTGCCTTTGTCTCCATCTCGGAAGAAGGACATCCCAGATCTGTGGCCTCTGTCCTCACGGATCTCATAATTATCAGACAAACACAACCAGAGAGAGGCTGGAAGGCAGTGCTTCAGCATCACACATATATGCATTGGTGACCCAGAGTTCTGAATAATCTTTTTTTTTTTTTTTTTTT
>NW_012114611.1:3126881-3158602 GCF_000951035.1 Colobus angolensis palliatus | reverse complement strand
CTCCTTCTTCTTCTCCTCCTCCTCTTTCTTCTTCTTTTGAGACAGAATCTCACCATGTCGTCCAGGCTGGAGTGCAGTGGCATGATCTTGGCTCACTGTAACCTCTACTTCCCGGGTTCAAGTGATTCTCTTGCTTCAGCCTCCTGAGTAGCTGGGATTACAGTCACCCGCCACCACACCTGGCAAATTTTGTAATTTTGGTAGAGACAGGGTTTCACCATGTTGACCAGGCTGGTCTCGAACTCCTGGTCTCAAGTGATCTGCCCACCTCAGCCTCCCAAAGTGCTGGGATTACAGGCCTGAGCCACCGCACCTCGCCCAAGAACCTTTCTTCTTAAGGTGTTTTCCTTTCCCATAGCATTCTATCTTTGGATAGGCCCAATAAGGCCATTGAGTATCTGCCCTTTTTACAAAACATATTATCAATCCTTACAGCCCATATGTTTAGTGAAAAGTCAACTAAACAAAGCAAGGGACTTCACTAGAAGGTGCTTGTGAGAAGTTTACCCTTCCATCTAGGATTTCACTTTGATGTGCCAAATTCTGAGAAAGGGTATCTGAATGTGTTTATCTGAAGCCAGGGCCAATAACCCAAATGGCTTTCAAATGGCTACAAAGGTTTCTCAGCATTCGATTAATCAGTCCCATCACAGACAAGTCAACTGACCTGCAGACCCATGTGCTGTACTCATGGGTGTTGCTGGTTCTGGCAGGGGTGATCTGGGAGGAGGTATTTCCCGGAGGTATTTCTGAAGGGAGAGGCACTAGCTGAAGTTGGCTCTGAGATGCAATACAGATGAGGAAAGGGAAGGTGGAGTGCTGATCCTGACAAGGGGAGGAAGAGGAGGGGTAGAGGTTACCAGTGCTCAGAGCATGGGTTTTGGAGGCACACAGATCTGTGCCCAAAGGGCTATCGAGGCTCTACTACTTCATTGCTGAGCAACCTGATGTGTTCATACATTCCCTGATACGTAAAAGTGGCACAATACTCACATATTCCTTATAAAGTGCCTGCAAGCACTAAGACAAAATGTAGAGAGAGCTTAGTGCAGTGCCGGACTCAGTCAACAAATAGCAAATGGAAGCTGTTCTCATTACAGTAAAAAGGAAGACAGAGGAGGACAAAGGGGACATGGGGAGGGGGTGCCGTGGGAGGCTGTGGGTGGGGTGCAGAGGCCAACACTGCAGACAGCAGCCCCTCACCCAGCTCCATTTCTGGGCACCTGGGACAACACAGCTCTCAGTCCAGACAGGCTGCTCAGATGTTTATTAAGAAACCACCCATAAAAGTTATTGGAAACTTTACATTTGCAGCACGGTCTCTGCACACTGCTGAGCTGCCACAGCTCTCAACAAGGCCTCATTCATGGCCCCAGGCAGCTCACTTGCCTGCCCCCACCCCCTGGGTCTCCAGCCCACCAGGGTGCCCCCCAGCCCCAGCCCCCAGCCCAAGCCTGGCCTCCTTCCCTCCCTTGGCTCTGAGTGATTTTCTGATTTGCCTTTTCCAAGTGTGAAATCTTTGAATGAAGTCACTTCAACTGGAGAGCAACATCACAAGGCAATGTTTCCTAAGTGCAAAGGTCCCTGGGTGATTTTAGGTAGAACTTGGATGAAAGTTTTGCATTCTAATAGTGTTATATATAGTATCTATATTTTAATGTACATGTGTATGTATTTTGGCAGAGACCAAACCTGCAAAATGTATTTATTTTAATGAGTATTGGAGGAAAAGGTAGAATATCAATCCCATGTTACAGAGTTTTCATTTCAAATAAACTTGAGTAAAGTAAAAGAGAATGAGAAAGTTGACTTAAGGAAACCATAAAAACAGTCATAGTCTAGGTGACCCTCAGATCTGGCAAATCGATCCAGGAACACTGCATGTGATCTCAGCCCTCACCTAGAGCTGTCTGGACACAGCAGTCTGATGGACACAATTTTGATCTACACAGGGCGGTCCTGCCCCAGGCTGGTCAGAGAGAGGACCTGCTCCTTATCCAGAGAGCTCTAGTGACTTGTCCCGGCTCCCTCGGTCATGGTTCTGCCTGTCCCTCACCAGTCTGCACTCGGCCAGACTTGTTCTACTGAAACACTGTCTACAGGCCCAGGGCAGCTCCTCAGACCAGCACCCAAGGCCCTTCTCATCCAGCTTTCCTGTCTCTGTCCCTGGTTGGCCTCTCCACCAGGCCCAGTGTACTCAGGGCCAGGAGGGCATGGCTCTTCCCTTTGGTTCCCCTCTGCTTAGACTGCTCTGCTGACACGAATCGCCCACTGGCCTCTGACTTGTTCGTACTCCCCCACCTTCCCCCAAGCTCCCAAACCTCCCCCTCCCTGCAAGTGGGACAGCTAGTACAACATCATGCTCGAGTTCAGGCTTGAGTTCTAATCTTACAACTACTGCTTGCCAGCTGTGTGTGCTTAAGCCAATTGCTTAACGTCTCGGTTACTCAGTTACCTCATCTGTTATGGGGGCAATGGCAGCAACATCTTCCTCCTCCCAGGTTTGTTGGGAGAACTGAATGAAAAGACAGTACCAGATTCACAGTAACAGCAAGTACACTGCATGGCTGTGCCTTCATTAGAGTTTAGTTCTTGCTGAGAGCAGCCTTTCAGCACTCATTGTCCAGGGAGTAGGTGCTAGATAGGTATCTGTTGGCTGATTACGGATGTACCACGAGGTGTTTTCTACATACAATCTCTTGATCCCCGAGCCTGAGAGCTGAATTTCTTTTCTGGATCTAACAGCCCTGTGGAGACTTGGAGAGCACTTATTCCTGGCCTATTGCACAGCCGTCTCTTCTCTGGAAGGTCTGGTCTCCAGGGCTCTTCGTGGAGCCTGTCTTCCTCCATCAAGTTTGGCCTAGGAGATGGAATCCTCCAGAAGCAGGCCTGGCTGGGGATGCACACAGACCTTCCCCAGCACAGAGAGGACAGTGCCTGGGGACACTCAAGGCCATCTTCTCTGAAGCCCACCCATGTGGACAGACTAGAGAGAAGCCACTAGCAGACACCCAGAGTCTCCTTGTGCCAGGCACTAAGCTAGGTGCACCCTACAAGGTCCAGGCCCTAGTCCTTCAGCCCTTGCTCAGGTGGCTACAAAGACAGCTCCAGAGCCTGGGGATTGGGGCGAGTTCTCCAGAGCCTGGGGGTTGGGGCGAGTTCTCCAGAGCCTGGGGGTTGGGGCGAGTTCTCCAGCTGTCAGCCTGTGGCCACCCTGGAGCATGCTCAGAGGGAAACTGCCTTCCCTTGCCCCAGGCCTCAGACTTTTCTGAAAGAAATGTTGTGTTGCCTTGGCCCTCCTGCTTTGCCACATCCCCTTCCTCCCACAGAGCCCGGGGCCCCAGGCTACAGTCCAGCGGTCCCTCCATGAGCAGACTTCCAGTGACACATGGCTTTGTCAGAAACCTCATTAGCAGAGACAGAAAGGCGAGAGGCAGCTCGGAAAGGCATTCCAGGTGTCAGTTAAGAGGGGCCGCAGGAGGAAAAGGCCATTAAACCACAACTAAGGTCAACCCGCGGTAGAATGAGAAAACAATAAACTGAGACCTTGGAGAGTGGTGGGAAGGTAACTGGGGAGTTGAGGGGGGTACCCCTGACTCAGGCTGGGGAGGGCCGCCAGCTTGTCTTGCCTGATGCTGGGAGTCCCAGAGGCTGTTCTGTGTAAACTCCTGGAGGACAGGGACTGGGCCCCAGGAGACTCTGAACCCTGCTCCCAGCACACGTTCAGCACACCACAGGCACTCCGTGCGCACCTGATGAATGAGTGGAGATTGAACCTGGTGCGCAGGAGGAGGCTGGAGTGCTTGTCATGCATTAGGCGCTGGGCTCGGCACTGCTTGTCTGCAAACTCTTTGTACCCCAAGACGTATTATTAGCTCCCTTTTAAATCTAAGGAAATGTAGACACTAGAATGTGTTATTTTGGGGCTCCGCAGATTCTGGGAATTCACTAGAACTCTACCTATTGATACCTGGAACTTCTGAAACAGACACATTCCTTCATTCCAGAATTAGTCATAAAAAGGCTAAATGAGGCCGGGCGCGGTGGCTCACGCCTGTAATCCTAGCACTTTGGGAAGCTGAGGCAAGCAGATCACGAGGTCAAGAGATGGAGACCATCCTGGGCAACGGTAGAGACGGTGAAACCCCGTCTCTACTAAAAATACAAAAATTAGCTGGGCACGGTGGCGTGTGCCTGTAGTCTCAGCTACTCAGGAGGCTGAGGCAGGAGAATTGCTTGAACCCGGGAGGCAGAGGCTGCGGTGAGCTGAGATTGCACCACTGCACTCCAGCCTGGTGTCAGAGTGAGACTCCGTCTCAAAAGAAAAAGAAAAAAAAGGCCGAATGCCTGTGGAGGCTGAGGCAGCACACTGAAACTCACTCCTGAAGGGTCATTAGAATGATTGTCTGGTATCTGGAATTCCCTGTCCTGTCAAGGATGATGGGGGCTGCCCTGAGCTGGGGAACATGCTCGGCGGAGGGAGGTGGAGGACAGCGGCAGGCCTGTGTGCACTCCCAGCATTGCTTCAGTGAGCTGTTTGCCTTCACTGGGCAGGGACCCGCAGGGGCCATGTATTTTTGTCATGCCCGACGGGGAATGCACATGATTTATGAAGTTTTTTTAACCTGAGACTTCCTCATAAAGGAGCTTTGAGAAGACTGCAGCAAACCTCCTTATGAAAGGCCTTCCTTTCTGGGATCTGCTAGACAAGGTATTGTTGACTGCCTGCCCTCAAGAATGAGGGACCACGTGTGCCCCACCCTAGGTCTGGAATGGCTCGAGAACCCAGGAAAACTGCACGTGGATTTGTACTTTGTTCGCCTAACCCATCTCAAGCTTCTTGCCCTTTACACCCTCTTAACTGACGTTTCTACCCCAAGAAACCTGTCCCAAGAGATCTCTGAGTCCCTGATCCCTTATGCCTTTGACATCAAAGGTCCAAGCTTCCCTGGACAAGTCACTTGACCTCATTGAGTCTCTTTTCTCATCTGCAAAATGAGCATAAAAATATCCACCTTGAAATCTTCACAGTAAGGGATTTAATCAATGCCTCACCAGTTGGAAAGCTGTCTGAGAATAGCCCTCCACGTGTCATTTAATCTTGTCTCCCTAGCACCTAACAGAGTGCCGGGCACATAGAGACCAATACTAAATGGCAATTTGTAGAACTGACTTCTACTGAATTCAGTGACAAAGAATAAGTAAAATGTGTTTGTAAACTGCAAGCACAGTGCCTGGCACTTGGTAGGCATTTAGAAAATTTGGGTTAAGCCTGCATTTGAATCTGATTCTCCCCTACAGATGCCGGACCCAAGACTCTGACCCCAGTGGTGAGGCAGGGACCCCAACGTTTCAGCCATCTCCTCCTGGCCTGATTGGGGCTGCAGGGGACCTTTGTCAGTCTCCCCCTTTGGTGCCCCCTCCACCATCCCAGACCCCTGGCCTCTTGATATCCTGGCAGCAGCCCCTACAGCCCCTCTGGGGTGGTGGGCGTCCCTGTGTCGACACAGCTAGGCTGGGCTCCTCTCCAGGGAAGGGGCTGAAGGGTGTGAAGGACTGGTGTGTATGACTTTGTTTGTTTTCTCTGAAGAATCCTGCCTGAGCCCTGCTATAAAAATAACCTGCCTGGAAACCTCATCTCCGAGGGCTAGAAAGAAGCTTTTGTATCCAGGGAAGCTGCTCTAACTGCCTCCCTCATGCATCAAGGAGGAGCCAGTTAAGGTGATGAGGGGCCAGGGCAAGGGAGAGGGATGCGTGGGGAAGGAGGAGGGGACGGAAGGGCAGCTCAGCAGCCTCTCACCCTGAGCACAGCAGAAGCCTCTCACTTGTCTGCTCGACCCAGGAAGATGCAAAGGAGGAACTGAGGGAGAGAGAGGGAAAGAGGAAGTCAACAAGAGTAAAAACCAAGATACACTGGATGTTGAGAGAGATGAGGAGGCCAAGAGACAGAAGATCAAGTCCAGGACAGAGGAGGGGCATGGGGAGAGTGGGGAGGAGAGTGAAGCCAAAGGAGAAAGAAAACCAAGAGACGTGTATGCAGAGACACAGAGCTCAAGGGATCAGAAAGAGGCTGTGGCCATGTTTACAGATGTAGCTTAGCATGTGGTCCCCACCAGCAACGGAGAAGGCAGGCACAGCCAGGTTGTCCCTGCGACCTGCTGGGTTCCTGCTCCACTGCACAGTCCAGCTTCCACTCTGGCTCAGGCTGTGGCAGAAAAGACAAAGGTCCCCTGAGCACCCACTATGGCCGGGCCCTGGATGAGGCACAAGACCAGGCCCCACTAAGGCTTCTCAAAGTGTTCCTTCCCAGGAGCCAGGCCTGATGGCAAGGAGCGAGTCTGCACTGACACTGGATTCAGGAGGCCTGGATTCAAGTCCCAGTTCTCCTGCTTTTTAGTTAGGTGATCTTGTACAAATCACTTAGAATTTCCCAGCCTGGTTCTCTTATCTGTAAACCATAAATAATAAACCTCCCTGTCTACCTGCCAGGGTTATGTTATATCTGAACAGGCTCTCCAAGTTGTAAGGTGCCAGCAAGACAAGAGGGAATGACCCATTCCTTTAGCCATATTTCTCTAGGTAGCCATCTTAGGATCATGAGTGAGCCATACTGAGGATGACCCAACATAGGAAACTCCTATCATCTCTGTTTTCACAGATGAAGAAACTGAGGCTTAAACAGGTTAGTAACATGCTCACCATCATGTATTAATAGCTCTTAGGCAACAGAACATGAATCCAGGTCTCTATATTCACAACCTGTGTAGACCCAGAGTGCTGGGCCTTCTCTCCAATCTGATGGCAGAGGTTCCCCAAGAGTGACCTGGGACAGTCTGCTCCACTTCCTTTAAGGATGAATTAATTTCCAATTGTTCTATGCAGGCCAGACCTATCTATCCTTGGAGACTGCATAAGCAGGAGCATTAAAGGAAGATGGGAGGCCAATTTTCACCCAGTATTAGGAAGAACATTGCTATTGTTCCAGCAATGAAGTGAGCTGCCTGAGAGTCCGAGCCCTCTGTGGCTGCGAGGCCAGCAGGCCAGGACTTGCAAAGACCACTGGTGCGTATAGGAGGCACATGCTGGGCTTGACAAAAGAAAGCCCAACATTTTATACCCCTTGAGTCATCCCCAGTCCATGTCTCGGTTTCCCCATATGTACAGTGGTTGGAGCAAGACTAGATGAAGGCTGAGGTCTTGTCTAGCTCTAACTTCCTAGAATTCTGGAATCCCGAAGGCAGGGCTCCAGGCCTCAGGGTCTGGCCGAGAGAACAGAGACGTGGCTGTTTGTTCAGCTTGGTAGAAGAGTGGAGCTTACTGAGCTTGCGGTTCCCTGAAACAGAACCAGTCGAAAGGCACACACAGAGAAGATAAATTCACCTGTGAGTCTGGTGAGAGTCACTGAAAAAAATGCAGTGCTTGAGGACGGTCCAAGGAGAGCCAGTTTTCAACTCATAGCCTGTGAGGCTGTGTCCAAACAATGAGAACAGCACACTGGGCTTCATGCGACCACGGCCAGAGGGAAAACAGTGACCTTGCAGATGATGTCCTCATCGACAGCACAGTGATCAAGCGGCCCTACGTGGTGGGGCCTCCTTAAAATGGTTCCCCTTCCCTTGCAGGCCTGGTCAGGTGGTGTTCGTAAAGCAAAGGGAACACTTTCAGAAATTTGCCTTGAATTAAACGATTGTTCGTGTGACCAAGAGGTGTTTATTTCAGCAACAGAAAGACCTTCCTAAGTATTGAGCCCAGAATTAGAGTGAGGTGGGCTGGGATCTACCCCCTGGATATGTTTGAGTTAGACTGGAGGCTGGGAAGTAGACAAGATGCTGTTGTAAAGCTTCTAGTGGTCGCTATGGGACGTTCCTTCCACTCTTGGCTCTAATGATGACGATTAATGTTGACGCAGTGACTATTTTAATGTGCTTAGACACCTGCAGTCCCATTTGGCCTTCACTACAATATGCGAAGTAACTGGCTAATATTATGTAGGTAGTAGATAGATAAGATTATGCCCATCTTAGGAGAAAATGGAGAATCAGAGAGGGTAATTCTAAGGGCCCTCAGTTAGCAAATGATGGCTCTGAGGCTTGAACTCAGGCCTCTCGGCCCCAAATGCTGTGCTCTTCATAGCACTCTGCCATCCCTCCACCCCCATTTTGGGGCCATGCAGGGCTGATTTTTCCAGGCTGCTTTTTCTCTTGTTTAGGGACAGTGTAAAACTATTGGAGCTGGATTAAAACCTTTACAAATACCAAGTTTTGAAACGATTGGTCTTCAAAATAAAAGCAATTCTAACGATTAAGTATAAAGAAGTCTGACGAAGTTCTAACTTTTGCCATGAGGATTACTTTGATGCTTTAAAAATATGAAATATCAGAAATCAAATCTTAATTTTGTATATAGCGCCCCTGTCTTCCTGTGTCTTAAGTAGTTTCTAGTCTGTCCTTGGCCCACCTAATCCCAAGGACTTCCTACCACCACAAGCCGCAGAGCAGAAAGACAGGCTGTACTGGAGCGGAGCAGAAGGTGACTGCTCAGCGGGAGCAGGGAGCAAGAGGGGTTTCGGGAGTGGGGCCCAGGCAAGCAGGAGGAGCCACAGAAAGTTAGACTCCCACAGAGCTGTAAATCATATTCTTCCTGAGCTTAGGAAATGCAACAATGACCACCATCCCTACCCTCAGGAGGAGACAGACCTCAGAAGGGCCATAGCAAAAAGTGGAAGATAACCAGTCTTAGGAGTGTCCAGTAAGAGGAGTAGAAAAGACACTAGAGATGCCCTGATTCCCTGCTCCCAGTGGAGCTGACTCTACCCTCCAGAACCTTCGGGCTGGGACTCCTTCCTGCATGCTCTGGTTCCTTCTAGATGCCAGTCTGGGGATGAAGAAGGCTAGAATTCAGTTCAAGGGTACCCATCAAGTAAGTATCCCACTGGCATGTTTTCCAGTCTTCCTCACTTTTTCTGATAGCACAGAGGCTGGAAGGGGGCAATGGGAGAGATTACAGGAAGACAGAGAAACAGTGTTAGCAAGTGGATTCTGAGTCCTTTAATAATCAATAATAATTAATATTAATAACTGCAAATTAATAAGCATTTGCAAACTCTTTTAAGTAATATAAACAGCTAATAAGTCTTTCATTCCTGGCCTCTGAAAGAAGTAAAATGTTTGTTTGGTGAGCAGCTGGCTTACAGACCTTCCACTGATTCTTCCTAATACAGTCCCTCCTGCCCACCCTATCTCCCTAGCAGTCCTGTCCCTTGTCCCTGAGCCACCCATCCTTTTAAAAATCCTGTGGAGTGATGAGGGCTGGCTGTTTTCTGACCGATGGTGGGAGGGACTGGAGACCCCTGTATGCTGGTGGAGCAGCCCAAGGTCCCTGAGGACCCAGGGTGGAGAGCTTCTTGTGGAAGCTGGAACAGTGAACAAAGAGGCTTTTGAGTGAGGCCTCAGCGAAAGCTCTGGAGAGCCAGTGCCTTCAGCCAGCCTCCTAGCTGCCCTCATACTCCCAAGGACTGGCTCAGGTAGACTGCTGGCTCTGGCCTCTTCTCCCCAAAGAGATCCCTCATGCAGCTTTGTGCCCCAAATGCTGTACCACAGTGCCCAATGCATCTGAAATGTTACCAGAGATGGGGTCATCCCCGCAATGTCCTCTCATTCCTTCTCTTCTAGGAGTAGAGACTTTGGAGTCAGATAGATCTTCTCTCAGTGCTAGTGTCTTCTGTTTGCTGGTTGAGTGATCCCAAGCAACTGACAATCTCCATGAGCCTCAGTTTCCTCATATGTGAAATGGAAATAATGGTATTATGTGCTTTAGTGGTTTGTTACACAATGCCTGGCACATAGTAAGCACTCAGTAGACACTAGTATCGTGGTATTATTCCTGATATTCACCCATCCTCCATTCCATCTTGGCCCATGGCTCCTGCTAGACTGGACCCCAATCAACAAAGGGGTCCATCCGATGAGAAAGTATCAGTCTGACCTGGAGCTGAGCTCTTCCTGGATGTGATAGGGGCCTGTGGTTCCACAACCTAGGGGTATAGGATTGGGGTCATGTAGGGGAACTAACTTCAGGCACTAGGGTCAGGGTGACGTTGACACTGACCTTAAATGACTGAGTGCACTCTAATAGCCATATCTGCATCACTTACAAAGAAACTGACTCATACAGAGTCTTGGAATGTTCAAGTTCACTGGTTCTCAGGTTGTGAGGGGCTTCAAGGGACCCAGAAGAAGCTGGCTAAACTCATGAAACCTCTTTCCAGCAAAATGTAGAATTCTACATGTCTTGTGTATCATTTCAGGGGGTTATCTGTGGCCCTCAGGTTACCCCTCCTCAAGCTCTTCTCTCCCCTCACAGTTCAGAGACTGAAGTCCAGAGGGGTCAAATAACTTGCCTGAGGTTCCACAGCTTGCTAGCGGCATGGCTGTGGCTTACGTCGAGATTTTAACAGTCTTCTCTCTCCCTGCACTGGAAGGTGGCATCTCCATGCTGTTGTTTGGCTGAAATTGTGTTCACTCCCCTACCCGGGCACTGGAAGGTTAGCAAGTGCCACCAAGGTGGACTGCCTGGGGTTCTGAGGAGCTTGTTTAAGGGTTAACTCAGGTGGGTCCCGGATTGGGTAAAAGAGACTAAAAAAGGCAAAGCCAGAGCCCAAGTCGCGCGCCAAGAGCCACCCTGCACATGGTGGTGAAGGGTTAAAAGAGCTGAGTGTAGCCGTGTGTGTGTGCTGAAGAGCAAGGCTGCATGTGCAAGGGCGCACGTCCCTCACTCACATGCTGGTGGTACAGGACCAGCACTGCAGGCCAGCCTGGGAGAGAGGTGCCGCGCACTCCTGGTATGAATGGGCCTCTGTCTGCAAAGCTGTGTGAGCCTCTGTGTGTGCAGGTCCCATTAACTCACCCTCAGCCACATGTGGAAAGGGGAGGAGAGGCCTGTGGAAGCCCAAACCACTCAAAGTTCTTCTGGTTTTAGACTGAAGTAGGAGACACAGGAGAAAGAAATTACACAGACCCAAACTCAAAATAGCACATGCACATGTGCACACATGCTCCCCACCCCACTGGTGTCTGGTCATAACCTTCTCTTCTCAACCCTATTCTCAACCTATTACCCAGCTGGGCACTTTTGGGGGAAGAATCTTCAGCTAATTCCTAAATCGGACTCCAGAAAGCTGACTTTATTTGCTTTGCGGCTGTCTCAGATTTGTCCTGTGCCTGAGTCTGGGAGTGGCAACTCATTCCCTGACTCACCTGCAGCTCCCGCTACGTGGGCTCATCTCTCCCTCCAGCCAATGGGCCTCACTCACACCACTATGCCTGTGATGGACAGGCTTGGCTCACATTCTGTCCTGGGCCCCATGTTCCCACTCCCCTTTCTAGTGCTCTCTGGGCCTGGGCCCCTATTGCCTTTGGCTGTGGTTTGTTTAATGGGGCGACTCCCATCTGGGAGCAACCCAGAGCTCCGGACACAGGGAGATGGTTGTCCAGGCTTGCTATTTTTTCACCAGAGGAGCCAAACCACAGTGATGGGCTCAGTGGCCTGGCAGCACCTTCCTCATTCCTCCTATCACTAGCCCGGCCTCTATTCCCCTGGCTGGCCCAGACTACCAGTGGCCTTCGATGCAGGAATTCCAGTTACCCACTGAGAGACTTCCTGGGTTGGAGTCTGGTCCCCTACACAAGGAGAGAAGGAAGATCTGAAGTAGCCAAGGCTGAGAGAGAGAACTTGGGGACCAAAGTATAGGCCCATAGACCAGTGACCATACTACATTCCTCCCTCTATCCCCGTGCCTGGCACAGAGTAACTCCTAGAATAGTGAGTAAGCAGTTGAATGAATAGAAGGATGAATGGAGAGATGGGTAAATAAATAAATGAAGACTCTTAGATTCATGTAAACATTCTGATAAAAATCAAATTTGATTCCCTGGCCCCAAAATAGGAAAGAAGGAAGAAGAGACCCAGCTTCAGAAGGTCCAACCATGCTATCTTTGAGTCTAAGGGAAATCTCTCAGCTCAGGCCCTTTATGGTGTGTCTTCGAGACTCCTTAGAGGTCTAGGATTTGGTAAAATTGGCTTTTCCTTCATACTTATGTCTGCGTCTCAGGCCTCTTCTTGCAGAAGCTGTTTTGCCCACTAAAAGAAGCTTTATAGCTGTACAAAGCAGCAATGAGTTGGGGTGGAGGTGGGTGGGAGGCGATGTGGCTCAGGCTGCCAGGTGCCATGAAACTGAGCCCTGGGACGGGATATTTTAGGCTGGGGCTAGAGCAAAGTGTTACATGCCTAGGCCAAGAGATGCAGAAAGTTTCCAGCACCACAGTAGGCGTTCACTAAATATTTATTTATTAAATGAATGAATAAATAAATAAATAAAATATTTCCATGTCCTCTTCTCTCTCAGTGATATCACAAAATCCTTTTCTAGGGGTAGACAGGATTTTCAAGAGCCCTAGACCACTAGGAAACTTCTTCTGAGGGTAGAATGAATCAGGATCAGTAGCCCTGCTGAAAGAGAAAGGGACAGTGTATATACCTCCTCACCACCCCACTACCCATGATCCTCACCCTCCTTCCTCACCCCTACCACCAGTTACTGTGGTGTTGATACGGAAGCAGGGGCTACCAGGAGGGAGCAACATAAAGCCAGCCTGTGTGTGCATGACCAAGTGAGTGAGGGGATGTGAGATGGTCTCAAGCTCTGGGGAAAGGACTCCTCAGCTTATTGGCTGGGGTGTAGGATGGCACATGGAACTGAGGGGTATGGGAGGTGGAGGATGGTCCTCTGGTGAGGAGGGGAATGGCTGATAAGAGAGAGGCATCTCCACATCACCAAGGCCAGAACTGTGGGTCTTGGAGACTTCATTCAAGAGTCCTGTAGTTCCCTTTCCTTGCCAGACCCAAAGGACCTTCTCTGGTGCTGAGATCTTCAGGGAAATGCTCAGAGCTCCTCAGGAGACCTTGCTGCTGGGGTTTTGGTCACTATTCTCTGTTGCAGTTTGCCTTGAGAGAACCCAAGTGGGTGCCTTCCCCCTGACTTAGATCTAGAAAGCCAGGGTTTTGAGGCCCAAAGAGGCTAGCCTCTCTTTCCATGCGAGTTGAGCCCATTTTCTGAGCAGACACAGGAGAGCTGTTGGCTCAGGGCAGGCAAGGAAAGGCTTCGTGAGCCAAGGGAAAACAATTAGGAGTAATTACCATCAAGAGAGGCCTCCAGTGAGGGGTGAGGGTGGGAAAGGCTGTCTGTTGAAGAGGAAGATGAAAGTGGCAGACTGATTTTGGGGATGAAATAGGAGAGAGGGTGGGAGGAAGGGTTGAGCCAGAGTGTGTGCTGTCTTCCTTCTCCGGTAACAGGGCGGCACCCCTCCCCCTCAGCCTCTAGCTGAACTAACTTCCGCCTCTACAGGGCAGAGGGGCTCAGTGTATGGGGGTGGGAGGTGGAGGAGAGGGAGGGCACAAGCCTCTGCATTCCTGACATTCTCAAACCAGTAGGAATAGCCGAGGAAACTCCCTGCTGAAGAGACAGAGCGGGAGACACAGACCAAGGCAAAAAGATCAAATGGAGCACTAGAAATGTTTCCAAATTCCTACGAGTATAGGCCCCCAGGTCACCCCAGAGAGGGCCACCACCTGGCACACTGGATTGCTGAGCCCCTCGGTACCGACAGGCTGAATCCACTTGGCGTCTCCCTACCTCACCACCTTCAATCCCTAGGCTTCCCCTTTCTGGATGCAGACTAGAGACCTCGAGGGAAAAGAGGTTTGCTAATATGTGCAGCCAAGAGCAGAGGATGAAAGTAGGAGCCAAAAAGAAAAAGGACAGATGGGAAAGGGTTGTCATGGGAGAGGTGAGGAGAATTCCTTGTTATCCCTGTCTGGAGAAGCCAAGCGAAAATGAACCCAGTGGCAGAGGGACCTTCTCATTCCCCTTGATCTCCAAACTATGATGAAAAGACAAATAAGGACCTCAATCCTGCTCACAAGAGAAAAGCAGGAGATGACTTTGAGAACCAAGCTCTGGCTTTGGTGGTGTGGAGATGCCTATCTTATTTGGTTTCACTTTGGTCGAGTTCCCATGGAGTCTAGGTCAGGCGTTTTTCCTGTTGAGATGAAGGCGTGTGGCCATGTGGAAGCAGCAGATTCCTGCACTTTTAGGGGTTTTGGAGTCATATGCTCCTTGTTTCTGTCACTGAAAATCTGTGAGACTCTGGGCAAATTATTCAATTCTTATCCTCCTCACTTTCTCATCTGAGAAATGGGTATAATAATATACCTACATCATAGATTTGTGAAGATTAAATGAAGTAATACATATAAAGTAATTCACATGTAAGTCTCAGGCCAAGGTCTCAATAAAGGTTTATATTATCATTAACACTATTTGAAGACAACAACTCTTAACTGACAAATGGACGATGAACTTGAAGCCAGAGACTCTGAGGTAGGAAGTATGATAAACTAGATACAAAGAGGTGAGGACTTGGAATAGGGTGGAGGCTTCATGATGCAAGTGAAGCACAGGTCAAAGATGCTAAATAACAGGAATTCATTCGTCCCTTCAACTATTCTCTCCTTCAGCTATTCTAGGCACCTGGAATACATAATGACCAGAACAGATATTTTAGTGAGAGATGGATAAAACAAATCATTTAATACAGGTTGGGCATCCCAAATCTGAAATGCTCCAGAATTGAATTTTTTGGTGTGCTGACATGACATTCAAAGGAAACGCTCAGTGGAGCATTTTGGGTTTCAGATTTGGAATGCTCCACTGGTAAGTATAATGCAAATATTCCAAAATCTGAGACACTTCTGGTCTCAAGCATTTCAGATAAGGCAGAGTCAACTTGCAATATAGTTAGATGCTGTTAAGTACTGTGGGGAAAAATTGAGGGTACGAAAGCTATGGGGTGTGAGAATTGGGGTATAGGGTGACATTCCACCAGAGCCCAGAGGAAGCCTTTAGTAGAATGGCCCTGAGGTAAAAGCAAGCTTGGCTTCTTAGACAAACATCAAAGAGGCCATTGTGGCTGAGGCAGAGTGGGCAGGGGAGAGCGGTAGGGGATGCTACTGGAAAAGCAGTGGGTTGACTCTTACAGGCAGAGATGATTGGCTGGTGATGGGACAACGGAAAAATGAGGCACAGGAAGGTGAGGAAGTAAAATATTTTTCCTAGGGTTCAAGGAACAGGCACCCCAACCCCTTCCCTTTGTAACTTTCTGCAGAGCCCAAGACCAGACCAGGTACCCAGGGAGTGGTTTGGGATAAAGGCTGACTCTGACTCATGGTTAGGTCCAGGTCCCCCATTCTCAGGGACAGTCTATTGCCTGCCTGGTGATACCCAGTGCAGGCCCAGGCATTTGACAGCTATCTTTAACCACATTCAGGAATCAGAAGAGTGAACGTGGCTTGAAGATTTCCCTACTCACTCCATATTCAATTGGCTTCAAAATCTTAACCATGACTAAAAGAAAACCTTAGAATTTGAGAACATCCTGGGGACCAGAAGATGATCTTCTGACCCAACATGGAGAAAACTATTCCCCCAAAATAATAGATTTTTGAGAAGTTGGTGCTTTCTTATGTTTTACTGTCATGAGTGTGAGTTTTACAGGTAGAAAAGTGGCAAGCACTTCACTTTGAAGTTATATTTTGAGAAGAAAGGGGTGCGGGAGAGGAGCAAGAACACAAGGCCACAGTTAGCAGGGTGAGTTGGAAGTCCTGACTGGTGTGTTTGGCCTCAGGAAAGTTCTCTGGCAGGCTCCACAGACAGGTTTGGTTTTTAAAAGTGCCAAAGAGCCACAAATTTGCATGTTATTTGCGTTCCAGTCTTCACTTCCAGGTATATGGGATGAAATAAATGAATGAACAGTATTCAGACTCCTGGGTAAGGGGTGGACTCAGAAATCCAGACCACACTGAGGATCCAATCACTGGTCCAGCTTGGATCAGGAGACACAGGCACAGAGACAGAGCAAACAGTCACAGAGACAGGGGGACAGAGAGACAAACACCATCAAGTCCTTTTTACCATGGAGTTTCCAGTCAAAGCAAGAAAGCAAGATCCACAGTTTATTTTAAATAAGTCAACTTTTTAAAAATTAGGAAGAATCATATAGACAGTCAGATAAAGGCAACATTATCCCTGACTAATCTCCACCTTTGCCCCTTCATTCTCTATTTCTAGCTTTGTATGGAACTACATGCCTATGAGTCTGCCTTCTTGATAAGGTGTATTGCTTGGTGTTTGCTTAGTCTCCTAAATTAGTTAACTATAAGGTCTACAGACTCTAATACAGACTCTAAGATCCTCAGAACAAGGTCAGCAGGCTATAAAACCCTGAGGACAAGGTGCCTTTTATTTCCATAGTCAAACCATCTTTTCACTCTACCCTTCAGGGTGCCTAAGCCCAGTGCTTAAACACATGCTTGTAAAATACCTAGCCTAAGGGGCTTCCTAGAAGTAAGAGACTCAGAGTCTCAATCTATGAGGGATGCACAATATCACCGGAAATAAAAAAGATGGAGGAAACTGTATTTAACGGAAAGCTGTGTAGTTAAAATACTTCCACGAGGACCCTGGGATAGAGACTGAGAACCCCCACCCACCCCAAAGACCATGCTAAATGCTAAGGAAAGTGTTTTTGTTAAGGGCAGAGTGAGGCATTAGGTTTGAGGCCAGAGATGAACAATTTGGCACCACAAAGGAGGTTGCAGGCTGCCATGAGTAGTCCTCCTTCCTCCACCCTCCACAATATATATATGTATTTTTAATTTTTTTTGTGTTGCCCAGGTTGATCTCGAACTCTTGGGCTCAGATGATCCTCCCACCTCAGCCTCCCAATGTGCTGGGATTACAGGTGTGAGCCACTGTGCCTGGCCCACGATGTTGTCTTTCTAAATAAATGCTGAATAATTACCTCTACCTCATCACTGGCAGGCCAGAAAGAAACAGCTTTTACTCCTGGTTCGAAAGAAAAGCACTAAATCATTTACCTGCCCTTGATGGCTACATGTCTCAGTCCATTCATGATGCAAAAGGTGAATTACAATACAAATGCAATGTGGACTTACATTATTTTCTGATTATAAGGGCTGCAGGTGTCCAGATGAGAGATTTTAAGATCATGTGATCAGGGAAGGCATCAAAGAAATGGGATTTGCATATGATTACTCAGTAGGTATTTGTGAAAAGAATCAAAGCAAATTGAATGAGGGGTCTCCAGTGGACTGAACTCTGGACTTCTTGTGTGCCACTCTCCCACACTTTTTCCTTTCCTAGCACTTGAGTTCTGTAAAGGATAAGGCAATCTCCAGAAGTAAGGAATTGATGGCTACTCCTTAGATTGGAATGGAGAAAAGTCTGCAGCTAAGGTCTTGTCGCCTTAACTCTAAAACCAAGCCAGTGTTAAGCCAGTGGCCTTAAAAATTTAACTTTGAATCTCTGCCTTGACTTCCTTTTCCCAGCAGCATTGTGGCACTTAATACCATTCCAGAATCTTAAGAGTTTGATAAGGCCCCCAGACACCTGGTCCAACCATTCACACAATTGGAATTATCCCTACCATCTCCCTGACAGGCCAAAGAGACAGCCCGCAATAACACTTCCTCAAGGTCTCTCTCCAGCTCAAAGCCTCCTAGCCACTCTTTTCTCTCCCACAAAGGAAGTATGTGTAAGTATCCTTTATTTTAACAGGTGACCCGCATAACCCTCTGTCCCATGTTTCCTTCTCCACCTTCAAAGCTGGGAATAGTAATGTGTTTTCTTAGTAGACAGATGTTAGGAGTCAGTACAGGTAAAACAAGGCCCTAGACTATAATAAAGGATGCTGGGATGAGCCTTGTCCCTTCCCATGTTTTTGGAATTCCAAGCTGTGGATGCATTGCTCCTGGGCAGGGAAATAAGGTACCCTTCCCAGGAGTTTAGCACATGGCCTGTTTAACAATAGGGCCTAATAACCTAACACCTCTTTTTCCGACTCTCTTAGGTATGTGAACTCCCAGGGTGAAAGCATCATATTCCACCTCATGTTGGTCCATCCAGGTGGACCAAACAAAAAGAAACCTCAGGTGTCAGTCCTCTCTCTTACTCCGGCAAGACATGTTTAAAAGCCAGAAGGATGGCACAGGACCAGAAGCTGCAACATTAAAAACATCGGGGCTCTTAAGTGAATTCTTCCCCCTTTACCCACTAGAGCTGCTTAAGGGCCATGTAAAACCAGGCAGTAATGGACAGGCTATGGGATGGGGTTGGTGGAAGTGCTTTTCTAGGTTATCTGTGTTTCTACCTCAGGATCTTGGTGCTAACACTGCTGGGGGCAGTGGGTAGAAGATGCCAGCATGACTACAGTGGCTAAAGAATACAGAAATTAATTCCACATAAAAGTATGAAGCATCTCATATAGAGGAGTCAGTTGACACAAATTCCCCAGGCTGGATGAGGGAAAAGTACTCTTACATTCAACCCTAAATAGGACTCCTGGGAGCAATGGTGGGTCCCAGGTGACAAATGGGATGTAACTAGCCTCTGTGCCTCAGACCATGTGTTTCTCATATGGATAAGAAAGGTCTATCTGGTATTCTCTGTTCACAGCCTCAGAGTGATTCTTGGGACTATGGTTTCTGTTGAGATCTCTATAGCTGGCATCTAGTGCTTATCACCCCTTAAATATTCCTTTTTTAGGGAAGGCAGGTGAATATGAGCACTGAACACAGGAGAAAGGGGAAGAGAGGAGAAAAAAGTCTTACTTAGTTTAAAGCAAATTACATAAGATATTAATAACATGTCTTTGGGCCATAAAATGCAGAAATATATATTTTTTTCCTGGTCATCAAAGCCTATCCCTAAACAAAGGGGAAAGTTTCCAGATACTACTCCTGATCTTGTTGGCTAGCTCAGGAAAGAATGGTCCACTGTGTAAGTCTGTATTTGGACCAGGTCCAGGAAGATGGTCTCAGGGTCACTAACTTCTACCTTGTGCAAAACTGCATTAGTCAGAAAGGGGGCCCAAATTCAGACAGGCTCAACAATTCCTTATATATTTTTCAAAGTGCTTTTGTTGCATGTTTCATTTTCTGCTATACATGGCAATAAATATTTGTTGCTTTGGTCTGTACAAAGTCTGTGAGGAAGGTAAGACAGATGTTATCTAAATGGACAAACAATAAACACAGAGAACAATCTTGTTCTGAGTCCCCCAGACAATAGTGAAAGAACCTGAAAAAGGTCTTTTGATTTATAGTCCAAATCTATATCATATTGCCACCTTTCAGGTTGTTGCTTACATACAGTAAATACCAAGAACTAGACAATATTCCAGGAGTCCTGCAATGAGCCTGCATGCCACAGCTTTCTAAAAGAGAATGTGAAGGTCCCCAGCAACTCATATATAGAAAGCTATTTATTTCCTACAGAAAACTCAAAAACAAAGAAAAAGAAAGAAAAATAAAGAGAGACAGAAACAGAAAGGGAAAGAAAGAGAGAGAGAGAGAACAAGCACACAAAAGGTGGTCTTTCCCCAAAAGGCAGGCAGTTGAAGGTAGGACATGTAGTTGCTGGAGTGGAAACAGTAACATTCAGTTAACAATGGAATATTTAAAAAAAATAGTTCTCTTTTCAAATTGTAACTTGTGGTAAAACATAGAAAAATGTACTAAACAAGCTTGTATAAAACAGTAAAATTTTCAAATAAGCCCAGGGAAAAAGCACAATGCTGGAAAGAATGCAGTACAAGGGGAGAGAAAAGATTTCATACAAAACTACCTATTACAATACAGAAAAAAGTATAAAATGTTCCTACTTTGGAACTTAAGTACAAAATGACACTAGCATTGGATCACTTCACTATCTAAGCCTGAGGAGCTCTCAGAGGGTGGGGAGAGATGCTAGAAAGAAAAGGAATAGCAGTTTTAAAATCTCAAGTTGATCAGTCCAAACTCCACCCGTTTCTTTTTTAGCTGAAAATATCATCCCCCTCTGTAACCTCTACCCATATGGCAAAGTTCATCCAGGCCTCAAAATATTCCTTTAGGTAGTCCACAAACACCCTACTCATAGGGGCTGGGATCTCTGTGTGCTGGAATTCGGAAAATGGAAATAAATCTACAGGCTAAATGGTGAACACATTCAGTCTTTAAAAAAGAAAAAAAAAGCATATCCCTGTGAAATTTTATACATATATATACATATATATGTATATATATATGTATACATACGAAATTCTCTGTGGTTAGAAACATATTTAAACTAGCCACAGACCAAACTAGACCTGTATTCATCCAACGCTGGAATTTTATGCTAAATACTAAGGTCCTTCTTCTTCTTGGTCAGAAGCAGGCAACAGTAAAAGTGGTGCTTTGTTGCGCCACTGAAACCGCTCCCTGGGTGGGTCTTCCCCATATCATGTGTTGGTAGCACATGCAAACCCCTGCTTTTAAGGAAAGGACTGCTTGGAACTTTGGGACCTGTCCAGGGCTCATGTGCTGTGCCTCCGGATAGGATGAAGCTACAGATGATAAAACAGCTATGTATAAAAGCAGGTGGATTTTGTATAGGGACATATAAATAGGAAAGGTCCTGGAGGAGGGGACTTATGCCTGTGCCCC
Source organism: Colobus angolensis palliatus (assembly GCF_000951035.1). Classification (NCBI taxonomy): domain Eukaryota; kingdom Metazoa; phylum Chordata; class Mammalia; order Primates; family Cercopithecidae; genus Colobus; species Colobus angolensis. The sequence continues at coordinate 3,138,001 of NW_012114611.1, read as the reverse complement.
AAAATCCAGTTTACAGTCACATTCCTGACTATACATCGTGAAAATTGTGTGTGTGTGTGTGTGTATGTCCATGTATATGCTGGTGGTTTTTATCCCTACCTTTTGCCCATGCCCTTTCCTACTTCTTAGTAAGGCCTAACAACAAGAATTTATATGAAACCAAGATTCTTTCCAAGCTTTTCTCAGTCCCATAATTAGGGACTGAGTGAGGCTGGAGCCCTTTGAAAACGAGATGGCAGAACTGAAGAAGTGAAAAGCAGTCTCTCTCTTCAGATTAGGGATGTCCCTCACCCCTTTCACAGCACCAAAGTTTCTTTGCAAAAATAGTATCTGAGATACAAAAGGAAAGGCAGATGTGCTTGTGAATGCATCTCGCCAGGGCCTGGTCCAGGATCAAGGATGTTACAAGAACAGAGGGCTGGGAGCAGCTGTTTCCAAGGTCTCTGGCTGTAGACAACAAAGAGCTGGTCCCCCACATGGTCAAGGTCTGCTAACTGAGACAGTCTTCACAAGAGTTTTCGGTGGAGGATCTCCCAGACCATCCGCTTCCGGAAGTATGGCATGTGTTGCTGTAGAGACACAGAGATACCCTTAATTTTCAATGCTTTTGTCTAGACCTAATACTCCTTTCCCCATACTTCTTTCTTTTGCAAGGTTTTCAACAAACAGTCTCAGTTGTATTTCTGGTCTTTTAAATTATTCATTCTTGGTTACATGTGGTTTTTTCCTTTTCACTGTTTTTTCTATTGTAATTTCTACTGCTATTTTTCATCGTTATAGCCTTAGAAGTTACACTGGGTATTTCCAGGAATCCCCAGACTACGCCCGCATGTCTCTAAGAATTTTGAGAATGGTGTCTAATAAGTCCTCTATGTTGAACTTTTAAGAGGATATGAGCCTAGGCCTAAAAATAAAAAATTCACTTTTTAGAAGAATTAAGAGAACTTCAAGAGTCAGCTCAGGCTGGTCTAGACAAAGGGCTATGGTAGAAAAATCTGGTAAAGCCACTGATTCAAACAGAAGTAAAAGACTTAAGTGGAGAACACATCAGAATAAACCATAATCTCTAGTCTCAATCCACTTTGGTCTGAGGGACCACAAGGACAGAAATGACCAATCACTCTCTAAGAGAAGACTGACCAGATTCATCAAGTGAGGGGTCAGGGGAGGGGGCAGCACAACAAATTACACTAGGAGATTGAGGTATGGCCTATTCCCAAACCTGACTACTAACAGAATGCAAGGGAACTAAAGAAACTTGCTCTGGTCCCAGTTCTCTTTAGAAGTTACAGTAGGTAGAGGAGACAGGCAGAGAAGGTTCTGCTCTTGACCAGGAAACTTTTACTACAGTAACTGAGGTGTGGTAACCCAGGACGTGGCTTATCACTAATTTTCTTTCTTTTGTGATGTGGCTCAGGCAGTAACCATCAGTGTTATGAACCATGGGCTGAAGCATGCTAAAGGTTAGGGCAGAGACCCCTAAAGAGAACTGGAGAGAAAAACATCTACAGGGCAGCTTGGAGACAAGGTAATCCTAGAGCTCCCTATGGAAGGCTCAGTTCACCTGTGTGAAGTTGATTGGTCTGTCTTTGGTAATACAGTCAGCATATTTGCAGGCAAACATCCCACAGTCACTTCCATTCATCTGCTGTGGAATTTCCTGGAAGACCAACAACAACAAAAATGACATCTTTCCAAGCTTCTCTCCTTCTTAGATTAAAAATAAGAATGAAAGGATATAAATTATACAGGTTTCTCTAAATTATAAACAGATGACTCTGGCCCCCTCAGTCAGGACAACAGAGGCTCAAAAAAACAAAATATAACATTCCAGTCAGGTCTATGTACTTCATAGTAATCACACTGGAGACTATCTCTGACTTCCATGGCACCTAAAGGTATAAAAACTGCTCCCTCCCCCAGAGGCCAAATAATCAGCAAACATTCCCCTTAGGAGTGAAAAGCTTAGGAAAATATCTGGGCATTTAGCAAACCTAGTTCTACATAAGAAACACACTATCTGTTTTCCTACGGATAGCTTAATTTATCCTCCCCCAGAAACCAACCAACCAAGCTGAAGTCAGGCTAGACACTAAGACAGGTGGTCCCTAGGAATTAAGCAGTAAAATTCTTTCCTCCCCAGATACCCTACTCTTAGGATTTTTATTTCATCAAGATGAAAAGTACCTGGCTTTTCTTGCTGAAGAGCTGCCAGCCATTGGTGTCAAACTCTTTCCTTTTCTTGTCAATGCTTTCTTGCTTTAGGTATTGCCTAAAGGTATCAGGAGAGAATGAGATAAGCAATGGAGAACATGGATGACAGCTGCCACACTAAGAATGCGGCTGACAATCCCTAGGAACAAATTTGTTTCATCTGCTCTTCTGAGGAAAAGAGTATGTAATGCTGGGCAAGGAATCCCTGGATTGTTCAGTTTTCTCCAGAGCTGAGCTTGCCTCTTCTAATGTCCACTCTTGTCAACTCAAAAGGAACAAGACCTCTGCCTATAATAGTTAAGCTCCTTCTACCTACGATTCCTTCTGAGGAACAATTCTTTTTATTCTTTTCCTTGGTTTATATGGTCCTTTAGAACTCAATCTGATGGAAGAAAAGTGCTTTTCTGGCACTAATGAGGTATTTATTTACTATTGTTAGGCTTGGTTCTCCTATGTAAAAATTAAATCCAAATCAACAATGTATTGAGTACATACCTTCGATAGAGCACTCTTAAGTGCAAACTGTTCACCATTGTGGAATCTACTTCCTCCTGGCCATCAGAGTGGTACAGTGAGGAATAGGTATTTCGGAAAATGAAACAGGTGGAGCATAAAGAGATTTGTACTCTGGTTTCCACCTGAGCCACTAACTAATAGGACCTGGGCAAATCAAAGGCACCTCTGTGGGCCTTGGTCTCTTCATTTGAAAAACGAGGAGGTTGGATTAAATGATTTCTAAGTAGCATCTATATCTTTATATCTAGTCTATATTTTAGTGCATTAGGATAGTAATTGCTCCCATTAGGGCTTACTTTGGTATTGTTTTTAAAGTAAACTTACTTAGACACAAAATATGCATTTTTACTTAATATGAAGATTTTATCAATCACTCCACTGAAGGTATCAAACAACTGAGTTCTATTACTGGAAAAACATCACATATACCCGATATCAAACTCTTCTGTTCTCAACTCCCTACTTACAAGAGGATTCTGCAGGCTTCATTGTTTATCCCACCCATAGAGTCGTAATAGGTAATATTCTTCTTTCTAAAGTCCACAACCTGAGAATAAGAAAAAAAATCTGGGTGTTTATGAAGTGAAGAAAATTGGTTTAAGCTTTTCCCTTTCCTGCCCTTTGGAACCTTCTGCCAGACTTCCTACAAAATCATGATAACCTTGACTGATACTTTGCATTATATTATGCTTAATCTGCAGAGAAAAAGAATAAAGGGTTATTCACATAAAACTATGATGGCACTGATCAACGGGTGGCCCCATTACTGCTATGAAGCCTTTTTCTAATGTTCATTCTCTCCCTCTGCAAAGTGGGCAACAGTGAAGAAACTACATGATTTTCAGGGAATATAAGGTGAGTATCTCAAAATCATTTCCACAGTTTCAGAAAGATGGTGAGCAGATTCTGGGTTTTATTTCTTTATACTGAGAAGTTCCTTTTAGCTTTATGGTTTTCAAATGTAATCCAAAATAGACTGTGAAACAGTTTTATTAACACATTAAGCTAATGCTCACAGTCATAAAAATATTAAATTACCAAGTATGCAAGGTAAGTCACAATTAGGCTGAAAATAACAGTCACAGAATCTGAGTGGCAGCATCATTAATAAGTCACTTTTTTTCCCCCATGCCTTCCTTTAAGGCTGCTTAGACACCCTACAACTCTCTTTTAAATATTTCCAGAAAAGGAAATTCCATAGCTTTCTTCAAAATCTATATCCCAATCTTGATAGGAACTTCATTGATCTATCTGATTTTAGTCAACCTACCACTAAACACTCTTTCTCTCAACAATCAAGGGAAAATGTAGAACTACTACTCACTACCCTCTGTGTGTTCTATAATTACATAGCTTTTACATTTTATCAAAAATGAAAGGGGTACTCACAGCTAGACACCAGTGCACTCCCAGGTGAATGGGCACCAAAAGAATGTCAACAGAAAATACATCTACTTTCTTTGTCCAACGTTTCACTGCCTGATAACCAGCCGTTTTTAATTTAGTGAAGAAAAACGTATTAAATGCATGCACACTTGGCAAGCCCTTCTCTTTACTTCGCTCCATCAGCATATTCATGTAGAAATTGATGATCTGTGGGAAGAAATTACACCTATTAGAATAGACACTCAGGCCTAGCCTTTCAAAGCAGTTGCAGTTGCTGTATTGAATAGCATATGTAATTGTTTCCTAATAAACTGAATTAAGTCTTCAACATCCAACAGACTCATTTCTCTAAATCAAATTCTGACCAGAAGGGGGAAGGCTGAAGTGCTATAAACAGTGAAAAGAGAAAAAGCTGACATATATTATGGGGTTGGGAGTACAAATGGGCAGACGCTGGCGAGGCTTGCAGAAGACTGAAGGTTAGGTCAAAAGACTGCAGAAAGACAGGGATGTTAGAAGGTGAGGCTTACAGAAAAGGAAAGGAAGGCACGCAAACAGTTTAATAAGATACATTAGCAGTTACCTTTACCTACTGGAACTGTGATAGCAATTTAAGTAGATACTGAGCTCAGTTAGAGCCTAGTGTTAGTCAAGTTAAAATCAAGAATTCACACTTTATATCAGAGCCACATGGTTTTGCACAAAGTGGAAAACTCTGCTCCATGGTTTGAGACTGCCTTTTCAACTTAATAACCCATGCTGCAGAGGCAAACTCTTTTGGTCTCAAGTAGAACTAAGTGACAGGAGAAGCCATCAATTATATTAGAAAAACACCTGTAAACTGATAGTAGCTCAGCAATGTCACCTTTATATAAAGGCACACATGGAAGCATAAAAACCTACCTTATATGAGACCTAAAAGTCAAGTCACAAACATGAAGAGTAAAGTTCTACCCCAGAATCTATATGGTTAGCTTTCTCATCTTTGTTGATTCCATTTATGCCTTCACTATCAAGTGTGGAAAGAAATTACAATGCCTGAGTGGGGAGATGTATGATTCTTTCTGTTAATGAAACAACATCTTCTCTAATAGTGACTGTGTTGTGTATTAGGTCCAGGACTCTTTGGTACTAAAACCTGAAAGTTATTGTGCCGGAAGTTACTGCATACTTACTTTATGTGGCCAGCTGAGGTCACGCCAGTGTCTGTCAACTGCAAGGAATGAATGGGCTAACTGATCCACGGCTTGGAAATATGACTAAGAAAACAGGCACATTTTTCAGAATGCTTTTTGGGGAATGGGAAAATGCCCCTGTTCTTTGACAAATATTTACACACCAGGATGCCAGAACAGTGAGCTACTGCCCAACAGTAAGCAACGGCATACTGGGTAGGCAGCAGGGAACACTGCCAGGAACACACCGGAGCATGGTCTAGACCAGAGAAAGGGCCTATAGATGAAGATGCCTAGGCAGCTGCGGGGAAACCACACTCACCATGAGGCAGAACTCTGAGGCGGGGAAGGCTAGGACTGAAGAAAGACGCTGTTTTCTCTGCAGCTCTGATGACTGAGCAACAGGCCCAGCCAGCCCAAAGGACTCAGGTTGTGGCTTACTCTCTGCCTAGTGTGATGCCCAACAGATAACTGGAGCTCAGTTGTTACAGATAATGATACTTAATCAAGACACAATTAGAATCAGGTATTTCTCAACTATAAGTTTCCAATCTAACTCTGCCCCTCAGGATAATGGTGCTAAAGGATGCCTCTAGGTTTCTGAAGGCAGCCACAAATGCAGTAGTAGGATCTTCCCAGCAAGTAGATTTCTAGGCTGTAAACTATGTTCTCTAATGAGGAAAAATTGGCAAGAAGGAATTCACTGATTCCTCTGGCCTTCTACCCATCCCAAATGTTGGCCACGTTATAGGGTAAGCCCTTCAATCCAAGACATAAGCAGATGACCTGCCAGTCACTGTAAGTGAAACCTTTCATGGGGCAGACAGCTTATATACTCCAACAAGAAATAAGGACTGAAGCAGGAGGTGAAAGGAACCAGGCAGAGAGATAAGGACGGTGAAGCACCTGACAGCCATGGAGATACACCTCCCCTAGGTGTCTATCAGAGATTACCTCTGGAATTGTAAGTCTGAAGTGAAAAAAAAAAAAAGAATGACATAAATGAGTGTCATGCTATACATCACTATTCTATTTTTCAAGAGGAAAGAGTTCCAGAAACCAAGGAAGCTTAGCTGGACTTACACAGCCTGAGTTTTGCTTGTTTTTTCACCTTGAGAGGGTTCACTAGAAAGCTCAAGACCAACACAGCTGAACAAGAACAGAGAACCCCAGTGATCAGACAGCATGGTATCTGTTCCCTTTCAGAATTCCTCTTCCATGTGTACCCAACCAAAGTTTCTCAACTGAGAGGGAAATGGCCTCCTCCAAAGTCAACTAGTTAATTAGCTCTAAGGAATGATCTGGGTTCTTTTTCATTTTCCCTAGATCCCAGTAGGAGGGAGTTTGGTGACCTCAATGCTCCCCACATTAGCTGAGAATGTAAATCTGACATCTGAGGCAGAATTTAGATTCAAGTCTTTCTCCTCAATTTTTTAGCTATTACTCCATCCAAATGAGGAAAATTGCCATAGTTCAGCCAAGACACCATCATACCAAAAAAATAAGCTAAGAGAGAACAAAGAAGTCCTACATGTCATCTCACAGAGGAGGGCTGAAGATGAAGGAAAAAGAAATGAGAGAAGGGATCACAGTGTTCAAGATTAAAGAGGAGCAGTGATGGTCACAGCATTTGCTTGCATTTTGTGAAGACAACGGTTCCCTACGCCAAGTTGGCAACAGCCCTTTCCTCAAACAAGACTCTCTTAGCACCAGCAGATCCTAAATTCCCTTTGAAATAAGGAGCTAAAAGTAGATCAGCCCTGTCCTTGCTGTTTGTCTCGCCAATATACCACAATCTGAGGACTACTGTCAACGTTAGTCTACCTGTCACCTTTTCTGGGACCCACACTTGCCTCTATTTGCTCATTGTGGCTCTTGGTGCTTAAGGAGTTGCCCTTCCTGCTGCCTTCGCAGCCTTGGCCATAAGCATCTACTTGTCTATGCAGTCATGTTTAGGGATGGGTGGGTTGTTTATAGTGCCTTGTTCCTCCGAGATTTTATTTGAAGAGCTGCCAGGCTGAAGCTGAAAAAAGCTTTTCTTTCAGAGAGACGCCTACAATGTTTTCAAATTAAGGATTCAATCCCCTTTTCCTGTATGTTACCACAATGACATAAATGACCAATGCCATTTGCATCTTCCCTCTTCCCCAGTAAACCAGCCAAACTATTGTTTTCTCATGTTTTTAGAAATAAAATATTTCACTACCAGTAAAGTCTTGATTTTTAGCCATTCTCATGCTTATACTTTGAAGCCGTCTAATCAGCTTGAGAAAAAAATGTTCTAAAAGGCCTGTGCATGACAATACTTCTGAGCAGAGATCAAGACAACTTTTGGGGGGACAAAAGCCATTTTTCCAATTTTACCTCTCTAGATTTTCACCTTGACCTCCCCATTCTGATTTTCAAATTAAATTTACCCTTGTCAACCACAAAGTCCAAAAGACTAACTGAACAGCAGCATTTGAATAGTATGGGTCAGGTCATTCACTCATAGGAGCTAACCTAGTAATATTACAGAAACCAGAAAGGCAGGTTTCCCTCACTGCGAACATGCACACAGAATTTTTCTCACATGCCAATTCAAGGAACAAATTATCAGAATTATAGCTAAAATTTTAGAGAAAGACAGGCAAGCAACATGTTAATGGAGTCATTTATGGAGAATAACTACTATTCTCCATGTGACCTTCCATAAATCCCCAGTTAATCAGGGCTAGTTCTATTGAGAAACACTTCAAAGAGATAAACCATAATAATGTGGATGCCAAAGAGTCATGTTAGAAAACTTTAGTTCTGATCATTTTATTCCACATGTAAGTGTACAGCACATGGTGGATTCATCATATTCACTTAACTAATTTATTTCATTTTGCCTAGTTTTTTTCCTTCTTATGCAATCAGATTTTATTCTCTAAGGAAAACCTATTCCTAAGGCTAGGTTGGTCTAGTTGAACTTAAATGTTTTGCAGGCTGTTTCCTCTCTTTACTGAGCATCACTCAAATTTAACTACTCCTTGGAAACAATTATCAAACTATGAACACTACTAATTCCCCCCATTCCCATAAAAAAAAAAAATATATATATATATATATATGTTCTGAAAGTTAGAATGCTAGACAAAGCTGGGCGTGAGCTCCTGCCTACAATCCTAGCACTTTGGGAGGCTAAGGTGGTAGGAGCACTTGAGGCCAGGAATTCGAGACCAGGCTGGGAAATATAGTGAGACTTTCTCTCTAAAAACTAAAAATAAACAAAAAAGCCAGGCATGGTGGCACATTCCTGTGGTCCCAGCTCCTTGGGAGGCTGAGGCAGGAGGATCACTTTAGCCCAAGAGTTTGAGGCTGCGGTGAGCTATGATCACACCACTGCACTCTAGCCTGAGTTACAGAGTGAGACCCTGACTCAGGGAAAAAAAAAAAAAAGAATGTTCATCAAAATGCAAGAGCTCTGGTTCCAGATTCTGATTCTGCAATAAAAATCAGGTGACTTTGGTACTTCACTATAAAGTTTTACTTCTTATTTTATACTACCAATCAAGTAAGAATATGCTCTCTATACACTAGGCTATTGTGATGCTGAACAGCCGAGAGACATCTCTTCCTTTTCAGAGATGAAGCTTACCAAGTAGGTAATTAGTCTGCCTGGTTAGCTGTGGCTTCAATGTAATTACAGTCTGCTATGTAGATTCTATCTTAATTCCTCCTTCACCATCCTCCTGTCCCCTATATTTCCTATGAGTTTGGTCCTCATTGGCCTTTCACTAGCTGGTGAAGTTAGAAATACTGTATTCCAACAGTCCAATGCTTTTCCAATTGGAAACAACTGGTAATAACTAATATGTGTTTGTAGAGTAGAACCCATCCCCCAAAAACGAGACATGTCAGCTTGCTATTTTTCCAATTCATCCACGTAAACTGACAGCAAGGAATGAGAGGGAGAATAGGGTCTTGGAGGGAAAATAATAGAGAGACAGGAAATGCTCCAGTTATCCTGCTTCTCCACGCAGGATAGGGCACAGAGGGCTGAGTAGAGGAAAAAGTGTTTCTGGTGTACAAACATTTGGGTGCATAGGATCGATCTAACTGTTCCAGTCTTCTACGTCCTTACTGATTTTCTACTTATTCTATCCACTACTCAGAGGCGGTGAAACCTCCAATAGTAATAGATTTGTCTATTTCTCCTTTCAGTTCTATCAGATTATGCTTCACCCATTTTGAAGTTCTGTTATTAGGTGTGTACATATTTCGGTTGTTAAGTCTTCTTGATGAACTGACCCTTTTATCATTAAGAAATGTTTCTATTACTGATAATATTCCTTGTTCTGAAATCTAATTTGTATAATGCTAATAAGTCACTTTTTCTTTTGATTCATGTTTGCAGGGTACATTTTTTCTGCCCTTTAACTTTTGTAAACCTATGTCTTTATATTTAAAATGGTTTCTTGGCCAGGCGCAGTGGCTCACGTCTGTAATCCCGGCATTTTGGGAGGCCAAGGAGTGGGTCACCTGTGGTCAGGAGTTCAAGACCAGCCTGGCCAATGTGGTGAAAACCCATTTCTACTAAAAATAGAAAAATTAGCTGGGTGTGGTGGCAGGTGCCTGTAATCCCAGCTACTCGGGAGGCTGGGGCAGGAGAATCGCTTGAAGCTGGGAGGCTGAGGTTGCAGTGAGCCAAGATCACGCCACTGTACTCCAGCCTGGGTGACAAGAGCAAAACTCCATCTCAAAAATAAGTAATAAATAAATGGTTTCTTACAGACAGCTTTTTAATCCAATCTGACAATCTCTGCCTCTTTTCACATATATGTAATACAGATATAACATATCCATATAAACATATGTTTAACATATATACATTTTTAAAAACTGGAATATTTATTGCATGACTAATCACTGAAATTCTTAAGATTAACTGGATGACGCAACTGCTGCCCTCTTGGGTGTAGGTGTTGTTCCTTCACAGAGTCCATGCCTAAATCTGTAGTATACGATGTTTAGGTGCTTCATTCAACCAGTCGCAGTGGTATTTTAGTTTAGCCTTGGCAGTCTAGTTATACTTTCTTTTGCCCTTAGCAGGGGAGCCACATTTGCCACAGGTTGACTCCTGAAGGTGGTAGGCCTTACAGCCACAGAGGCAGCACAACTTGTATATTGTATCATGACACTTTCCAAACAGCGATGTTCCTTTCATCTTACTATCTTTACGGATACCTGCCAGACACCCTCACCAATGAATCCTTTTGCTGTTACACAGGGCCAAACATTCTCAAATTTCTCCCCTCAGCTCTTAACTGAGGTCAGAACTGTGCAGGCTCCCCAAAGGTCAGACTGAAGCAAGGGACACAGTGCAGCTTCAGCTCCACAATTATGGGCTTGGTTCCCCAGGCATCAGTCAGCAGCTATTCTTCTGGCTCAAGAGGGCCGCTGCATGCCTTTTTCCTGCCCACCAGTTCCCCTTATCTGGAAATTTGCTGGCCTCCCCAAGGAGAGCCAATCTCTGCCTTTTAATTGGATGTTTATTTACCCTATGCTGTTCAGTAAGGCAGCCACTAGCCAAATGTGATTATTGAGCACTTGAAATGTGACTAATCCAACTGGAGATGTACCATAAGTGTAAACTGCATAGCACATTTCAAAGAGAAGGTAAAATATCTCAATAGTATTTTGACTACATGCCAAAATGACATATTCTGGATATATTGGGTTAAATAATGTTATTTTATTACATATGTTATATAATATATATTAATATATTATATATAATATATATATATTTTTGAGACAAAGTCTCACTCTGTTGCCCAGGCTGGAGTGCAGTGGTGTGAAGAT
>NW_012114611.1:3115139-3126706 GCF_000951035.1 Colobus angolensis palliatus | reverse complement strand
TATATGTGTATATTTTTTAATTGAAATAGAGTCTTGCTCTGTCACTCAGGCTGGAGTGCAGTGGCGCAATCTCGGCTCACTGCAACCTCTGCTTCCTGGGTTCAAGTGAATCTCCTGCCTCAGCCTCCCAATTACAGGCACACACCATGATGCCGGGCTAATTTTCTGTATTTTTAGTACAGACAGGGTTTCGCCATGTTGGCCAGGCTGGTCTTGAACTCCTGACCTCAAGTGATCCACCCGCCTTGGCCTCCCAAGTGCTGGGATTATAGACGTGAACCACTGTGCCTGGCCTTAAATAAAATATGTTAAAATTAATTTCACTTGTTTCATTTTATTTTCTCTTTTTTTTTTGAGATAAAGTCTCGCTCCATTGCCCAGGCTGGAGTGCAGTGGTGTGATCTCAGTCACTGCAACCTCCGCTTCCCAGGTTCAAGCGATTCTCCTGCCTCAGCCTCCCAGGTAGCTGAGATTACAGGCATGCACCACCCTGCGTGGCTAATTTTTGTAATTTTTGTAGAGACCGGGTTTCACCATGTTGGCCAGGCTGGTCTCAAACTCCTGACCTCAAGTGATCCACCCGCCTTGGCCTCCCAAAGTGCTGGGATTACAGGCATGAGCCACTGCACTCGGCCCATTTTACTTTTTTAAAAGTAACTATTAGACAATTTAAAATATGTGGCTCACATTATATTTCTGTTGGACAATGCTGACCTAGGTAATTTACATTTAACATCAATGTGATTGGGTTTAAATCTACCATCTTGCTCTTTTTTCCTATTTGTTCTATCTGTTCTTTTTATCTTTTTTCTTCTTTCCAACTCTTTTGAATTTTTAAAGTTCCATTTTATCTCCATTATTGGCTTAGTAAATATATCTTGCTTTTAATTTTTACGTTTTAGTGGTTACTCTATGATTTACTATGCCTTTAACTTATCATAGTCTACCTTCATATAACATTATACCACTTTATGTAGAGTATAAGGATCTTCCAATAGTATATTTGTCCATTTTGTCTCCTTCTTTGTGCTGTGATTATATTTTACTTCTATATGTTATAAATCCCACAGTATGTTGTTTTAGTTCTGCCTTAGTCACCTCTCTTCTAGACATATGAAAAAATGAGAGCAACTCCACTCCTCTTCATTCCTTTGTGTAGACTGACATTTCCATTTGCAATTTTTCTTCTGCCTGAGGAACACATAATATTTTTTCTGGTACAGGTCTGCTGGTGCTGAATTCTATCAGCATTTGTTTGTCTGGAAAAGTACAGCCTTATTTTTTGAAAGATATATTTGCTGGGTATAGAATTTTTATTGTTTCTTCTGCAGTACTTTAAAGATGTAGCTACACTGTCTTCTGGCCTACATCATTTCTGACAGTTATACCTATCTTTGTTCTGTACTTAATGTGCCTTTTTCCTTCTGGTTGCACTTAGTATTTTTATCACCAGTTTTCAGCAACTTGATTACTATATATTTTAGCATGATGTTTCTTTTACTTGGGGGATGGAGAACTTCTCAAACTTGTCAGTTTAGTTTTCAAATTTGGAAAATCTTCCATCACTATTTCTTTAAATAAATTTCTAACACCACCTATGCCCCCACCTTTCCTTCTGGGACTCCAATTACATGCTTAACCTGTCTGGTATAATCCCACAGCTCACTGATGCTCTTGACATCTTTCTTTGACTTTTATTGCGTGTCTACTGCTATTCAAGTTTACGAATTTTTTCTTATGAAGTGTCTGATCTACTATTAATACTACCTTATGTATTTTTATTTCAGATATATTTTTCATTTCTAGAAATTCAATGTCGGTCTTGTTTAAAAATATCTTCCATTTCCCTCCTCATGATGTCCATTTTCTTCTAACTTCTTGAATATGTGGAAGATATTTATAGTAACTTTTTAAATATCCTTGTCTGCTAATTCTAACATTTTGGTCATTTCTGGGTGTTTCTTTTCTCCCTCATCATAAATTGTACTTTCCTTCCTCATGTATTTCTGGTCATTTCTAGTTGGATGCTGGATATTGCAAATTTTATGTTGGGCCTTGTTGTTGCTGGAATTTGTTGTATTCCTTTAAATATTGTTAGGCTTTTCTCTGGGATATAGGTTATCTGGATCGGTTTCAGGCTTTTGAGGCTTGTTTTTAGGCTTTGTGATGATGGGTCCAGAGCAGCCTTTATTCTGGCCTCAGGTGATCCTCTAGAGTCAGTTTTATTTTAGGGTCAGTTTCGCCCTATTTCTGAGGCAATACCCCTCTGAGGATTCTATTCAATGCCCTGTGACTTCGGAGGTTTTTCTACTCTAACTGGTTGGAACATAAACTACTGACACCTGTGCCGGCTCTAAAACTGTGCTGATCCCTTCTTTCTGGTGGTTCTTTCCCCAGCCTCCGGTAGTTTCCTCTCATACATGCACAAACTGGTACTCAGCCAAAGACTGGAGGGAAGCCCCTCTGCACAGGCTCTACCAGTCCCTCCTTCACAACACACACACCACACCCTAGAAAGCTGGGGATATTATAGCATGCATCCCTTTTATTTCCCTTCTCTCAGGGATCACTGCCTGATACTACCTGTTACCCAATGTCTGAAAATTGTTGCTTCATGTTTTGTCTAATTTTCTAGTTAAGCTGAAAGGGTAAATCTTGTTTCCTTTATCATGACCAGACGCAAAAGTCAGTTTTATTTACTTGTATACCCAAATTATATCTATGTATTTCTAAATTTATCTGATGCCTTTTAAAACAATCCTTAGTCCTTCAAAGGAGAACCATTTGGCCATAAAGAGAAACACAAAGCCTAAAGCAGTACTCAGGACAATAAACCTAGAATCTTAAAGTTGGAAGGGATTCCAGAAGTCATCCAATTCAATCTCCAGGAATTAATGCATAGTTTCTAATAATGACACCCATTTGAAAATATTTCCTTCTGTTTCTTGACTGTTTCAATCTACTTCTACTTTTGCAACTAATTTTTCCTTTCTCTGTTTTTCTAAAGAGATAGGGTCTCAGCATCTTGTTCTGTCACCCACCCTGGAGTGGAGTGCAGGGGCACAATCATAACTCATGGCAGCCTCGACAGCCTGGGCTCAAGCAATCCTCCCACCTCAGCTTCCCAGTGTTGGGGTTACAGGCATAAGCCACTGCTCCCAGCGTAATTTCTCCTCACTTTAACTCCATCCTCCCTTCCTTAATTAGATATTTCTATTAATAACTAATCTCCTGACCCAGAATAGAAATCCCCATCTACAGTGTCTTGATTTTAACAGTCTTCTTGCCTCCTTTGGTATTCTTTATATGGCAGCCAGTTCCCACATTCCATTTTTGAGACGTTTTATTATATTAATCCTGTCAATCATTAGTCCTTTGAAGTTGTACGGAATTTAACCAAACTCACCTATAGAGAAATCCATTTATGAAAAATTTTTTAAAACCTACTGTGTGAATAGGTACTGTGGTCTACTTTTCTTTTAGGAATGGGGTATCCTAATGGCTTTCCATACATATCCCAAAAATAGGATTTCTGGGTTTTAATTTCCTTATAAACTGAATCTGATTCCTTTTACTTCCTGGCTCTTATATCCCTTTTTAACTCTGAAAGCCTACAAAGTATGGTACTTTGTTTATAAAATGGTAAGAATAATATATCAGTCACTTATTTTGGAGAAAGTTTTAATACATCTTATAAAAAAGGAAACAGAAAAAGAACAGAAATGATTATTAATGAAAATATCTACTTGAGGGAAGAAGAGAATTGAACAGAGGACAAATCATTTGCAAAAGAAGACTGATAGTTCACAACTGAGAAACAGAATTAAGTTTTGTTTTCTTTTTAAGACACAGAGTCTCGCTCTGTCACCCAGTCTAGAGTGCAGTGGCTCGATTATAGCTCACTATAAACTAAAACTCCTAAACTCAAGCAATCCTCCTTTCTTAGCTCAAGCAATCCTCCTGCTTCAGCCTCCTGAACAGCTGGGACTACAGGCACATGCCATCATGGCTGGCTAATTTTTAATTTTTTTGTAGAGATGGGGTCTTGCTATGTTGCCCAGGCTGCTCTTGAACTCCTGGCCTCAGGTGATCCTCTCACCTTAGCCATCCAAAGCACTGGGATTATAGACATGACCCACTGCGTCTGGCCAAAATTCAGTATTCTTCAATGAGTATCAATACTTAAGGATATCTACTAATACTCCATCAGGATGTTAGCTTCTCAAGGGCAGTAACTTTGAAAGCCTACGAAGCATGGTACTTTGAAAATGGTGCTTTTTAAGATAGCTCCCATCATTATTACAGACATGTGAATTGGCACTCACTTTCAAGGATAACATTATTCTGAACTGAGAAGAAACGCACTCCTACAAAAGTTATGGCTAGGTGTGGTAGGGATAAAGCAGACAAAGAATCTTTCCTTCCTCTCATCTCCTCTAAAATAATGTAATTTCCATTAACTTAGCTTGCTAAAACTCCAGCCTCTGATGGGCCCAGTGAATGGAAAATATGTCCTGATGAATACTGTCTCTGTAAGGAATCTCACTGAGGTAAATGCCACAGTAAATCGCAAGAACTCAGCTCATATCCTACTCATTGCTGCCCTCTAGGAGGTTTTCCATGATTTACAACAAACTAAAGTCTACTATCCCTTTAGAATAACTGACCTCTCCCCACCAGCAATGGCAGGAAAAAAAATGGCAAAAGACCACAGATCAAAAATAACTTAACAGTGGATACTTAAAACTATCCTTGATTTTCATTTCCTCCTTTGATTTGGTGAACTCTTTTTTTCTATTATTTGAACCAATGTTCTAATATCTGAGCCAAAAGAAGCAAAGAGGGTTTCTTCTAAAGAAAGATAGTAACAAACCATGTCTTCCTTATTATTCTTGGTCACAGATATTATTCAGGGAGTGATGAGCTTCTGAAATTTTTATCTTATAAACCAACTAGTGGCAAAAAGAATGGGGCTGGCCCCAGAGAAAACCAGCATCCTGGACATGATACATGGCTCCTAAGTTCTATATATCTGATCCTAAGACCAGGATCCAATTTAAGATTCTAAGGTGGTAAGATATAGTAGATAAGACCCAATACTTGGGTCTTAATCTTGGCTCTGCTGTTTACTAGCTGTATAACCTTGCAAGTTTTTAAATCTTTATATGCCTTGTTTCTTTATCTGTAGAATGGAGATGATAAAACTATCATATCTACCTCCAAAGATATGATGACTATTACAAGAATAAAACACATAAAACATGAATTGTACCTAATGAGGTAAATGATCAATAGTTATTAGCAAATTATTATTTGGAAGGTCTTGATCATGCAAAAGCAGGATATGGATATCTAAAATATTTAATGATTACTACACTGAGAAACTAAAAATCCTCCACAGCTGTGAAGCTTGAGTATACCCAGATTAGGCAGGGATGCTCAAGGAAAGAAAGTACTTAGGAAAAGATACCCAACCCAGTTTTCCTTTGCTGTAAAAATAACCTTCTAAAATAAAACAGGTACCTACAGGTTTAGGTTTAGGAATAGATCACTTTAAAAATTGTAGTGTAATTAACATACTTAAAATAAACTGGAGTTAGGAGGTGAAGACCGTAACTTCCCCAATACCTCAAATATTTAATAATAATATAACTTTGTCAATGTCCATTTAAAAAATATCATACATAAATGGAGGCTATTTTGGAAAGCTTATCATTCATAATGTAAGCAATCTAAAATGAGTAGAACTTAGGTAGAAAGGGAAGTAAAACTGGATTCCTATAAAGAAATCCCAAAGTATTCCTTCATGCTGCAACATGGTCAGCTAATACTTATTTGTTCAGAAGAGATGAACTGCAGAATAAGAGCCTTAAAGAGAGTAAGAATACCAATGAGTGAATGTCTTCTTCAGTGTTCAAATCTTCAATACAAGAAAAGGTAAATTCAGTGGTTCTCAGATTCTTAAATACACCTGAGATGTTTGTTAAAAATGCCTGTCTCCACCACACTCCCTCATGGTTACAAGAATGAAGGGGCCTATGAGAGATGATTTCAATGCAAGTCATCCATGGATCACATTTTGAGAAATAGTGAGATAATGCCTTAATTTAACTGCCACTTAATGTTTGTTATTTGTATGTAAAAATAGATGCAATATTACCTCATCATTGAGCCAATTCAGATGGTTTAGAGTTTGAATATCTTTGCGTGTAATGGTCAGGCGAAATGCTTCACTGAGAACTTCATCCTGATTCCCATTACGAAATACATTCTTTATTTCTTTCTCC
Source organism: Colobus angolensis palliatus (assembly GCF_000951035.1). Taxonomy (NCBI): domain Eukaryota; kingdom Metazoa; phylum Chordata; class Mammalia; order Primates; family Cercopithecidae; genus Colobus; species Colobus angolensis. The sequence continues at coordinate 3,120,419 of NW_012114611.1, read as the reverse complement.
ATTTCCTGAGAAAACAAAAGGTGTCAAGACATCAAACATGCGTGGCTTCAGAAAAACCATATTTCTCACCAAGCCCCATGTAATCCTCAGACTATATTTATCACCATTCGATTGCTTATAAATTTACTGTTAATCAGTTTACTTCTATGTAACATTTTGGTTTCTATTCCTTCCCAGTAATCCCTGATTACTTCTTTACACTTCATCTAGTCCTCCCTTCTCTTTTTCAGCACAACATTCAGATCCTTGTTTCCATATTAATTCCTAAAATCTGAAATAACCTTCTGCTATCAAATTTTCTAAGCCATGAGAAAAATCAACTATATTTTATATCTCTGGTCCAAACAACTTCCTGAGAAACAGATTTTTTCATGAAAGGTTATAGTAAGAGAGTAAAGGCAGTATCTTTTAGAAATTACTTTCTTAGAGATCTTTTTTCTAAATATAAAATACGGAATTCAGTACAACTATAGTAAGTGTGTTATGCTCACCAGCTACAAGGTAGGTTTCAAAGAGAAGCATGGATAAAGAAACGGATTATCTAAAAATGTACACAGACCTCCACGTATTTTCTAAATTTTCTATAATGGGTTTTATTACTTAAAAAAAGAGCAAACGTCAGCTTACAATTTGGGGTCAAACTATTGTATGTGCGCAATAAGTAAAAATGCACATGACAGGAAAGACAAATGTATTAAATACTTCTCCACTGAAGTTGTTAAAAGCCACCAACAGTTCTTTCATAAATTTTCAATATTTTAAAAATAAAGCCCAGATTGGTATGTAAAATAAGTGAAAGCAGAAATATACAAGAAAACTTAAATACCACGTGTTCTACGGCTTTTTTTTTTTTTGAGATGGAGTTTTGGCCTGTCACCCAGGCTGAAGTACAGAGGCACGATCTCGGCTCACTGCAATCTCTGCCTCCTGGGTTCAAGCACTTCTCCTGTCTCAGCCTCCTGTGTAGCTGGGATTACAAGCACCTGCCACCACGCCCAGCTGATTTTTGTATTTTTGGTAGAGACAGGGTTTCACCATGTTGGCCAGGCTGGTCTCGAACTCCTGACCTCAAGTGATCCACCTGCTTCAGCCTCCCAAAGTGATGGGATTACAGGCGTGAGCCACCATGCTTGACCACTATTACTTTTATGTTTGAAATTCGTCCTAGGGATTCTTTCTAAACATAATACTTGGTAGTGTAGAAATTAAGTGTATATAATTTACCTCTGTAATTTCAGGAAATTCATCTTCACTATCAGTTAATTTATGACCTTTTTTTTGTGTTTCTTGGGCAACAGTAACAGGAATCTCCTTTTCAAGAGGTACACGAAGATGCAGTTCTATTGAATCATGTACTGAATGTTCCTGCTCCTGCAATCTCTGAAAGATAAAACTTCAGAATAAGCGGGATAAAGAAATCTGTGGCTGTTTCTTGACTTATGATAGGGTTATGTCCCAATAAACCTGTCATAAGTCAAGGAGCATGCTGAAATGCCTATTGCTTTCGCTTTTTTGTAAAGTCAAAAAATCATTAGTCAAACCATCACAAGTAGGGGACTATGTATATTTGTCTTATGTAAAATGAGTAGTACTGACTGGACAGACCGAGAACATTTACCACATATCATAACATGCTATGCTACCATACAATCTTGGAATTACAACAGCAATTACCCAAATCTGGGTAACTTTCCAAAATAGTTTCTATTTCGATGTACTATTTATTTGCAATATTATTCCAATTTTCTTTTTTACCTGGTTTTGAAGCTGTAAGGCCAATGCTTTCTGTTCTTCAATCTGGCGCAATCTTTCTCGTGCTCGAGAATCATAAACACTAGTTCTAGAAAATGAAAAGGAATGTGACCAAATGTAGACCACTCTCAGTATCAAACATATTGTTGACGTACACTGAGTATTAAATACAGGACCCTCACTAAGAAAGTCTAAAATCCTTACACTAACTTATCATCCTTATTTTAAGACATAGAGTGAAACCACATAATGTTACTGAAATTACTCTACTCTTTTTATGGACATTATTATTATTTTTTATAGAGATAGGGTCTCACTATGGTGCCCAAGCTGGTCTCAAACTCCTGGGCTCAAGCGACCCCCCTACCTTGGCCTCTCAAAGTGCTAGGATTACAGATGTGAGCCACCACACCTAAACTATTTTTACTGAAATTACTAAAAATATCAGTGCACTGCTAAATGTGAACAGATGATTTGTTAACATTTGTAAACATATAGTTCTTTTCTTAACATGCTTTTAAGATTATAATGAAAGCGAAACTTCAGTCTGGAAATCCAAAAATGGGATTGAACCCCAAAGGAGAAACTAATACAAGATATCGCTGAAGTTTAATTCAAATACTATATTTTTGATAGATTTAAAAAAAATGACTGAGACCAAGGGGTTTGGATAACTCAATAAAGTTCCTTAAAGAAGACTAAATGCTTTCAGTGATTTTGCAAAGTCCAGAAATATGAATTATTCAATAAATTAGTTTTACAAGTGCCAAAATAGGATCATTTATTGTCCCTACTACATAATAGCTAACTCTATTTTTCCAATTTAATTAAGCTTCAACAATTGTTATAGATTTAATAAACATAAGTATAGAAATGTTCCAACTCCAACAAAATTCTGAAAACTCATCAACTTAAAAGTTTTTATAAACAGGTACTTCTTTTTTTTTTTGTGAGACGGAGTCTTACTCTGTTGCCCAGGCTGGAGTGCAGTGGCATAATCTCGGCTCACTGCAACCTCCAACTCCCAGGTTCAAGCAATCCTCCCACCTCAGCCTCCCACATAGCTGGGATTACAGGCGCATGCCACCACGCCCAGCCAATTTTTGTATTTTTAGTAGAGATGAGGTTTCACCATGTTGGCCAGGCTGGTGTTGAACTCCTGACTTCAGATGATCCACCCGCCTCGGCCTCCCAAAGTGCTGGGATTACAGGCGTGAGCCACCATACCCAGCCTAAACAGGTACTTCTTATTGGCAAAAAAACAAAGTGATTGAGAAGGAAAAATGATACCAAAAATAACTTACAATTCTTTGATCCACAGCTCTGCCTGGAAGAAAGTAGAACTATGGGTAGGAAAAGAAAAATTTGACAAATGAGCAGGAGGCTTATGAGAAAATGAAAATATTTTCATCAATAAAAACAATAATTTAAATAGTTTATACGAATGCTTTACAAGTATGGAATAAGTAAAAGGAATCCAAATGACATAACATAACTAACTGGGAAATAAGGAGACACAATCCTTATGCATATATATTAGTTAAAATCATATGGATACATATTAGTTAAAAAGGTGACCCAAAGTTCAGCAATTATATTTGGCATAGCTCCCTACTTGCATGAGAGACCAACATTATGTGAAAGAGGACATCACTTCTCAAAATAATACATTAAGCTAGACCATTGCTCTTCCCAAATGATTTAGGTTGAAAAATTTATTAAAAATCCCCACCCACAAAATAATCTATATCAAATGGCTAACAAGCCAATGAGCCAAAGCAGAGAATCAGCAACACAACTTCATTCCAAAGATGACAGGTCAATTCTAGGTCCATGTGGCTCTTGCTGACAACCCAAGTGATATGCTGAGCAGAGCCACAGGCATGATTAATTGTCCTAGAGCCTCTTGTTTTTCTCAAACTTCCTTATCTCCAAACTTCTAACTAGGCAGGATCTATCACAGAAACAAAAAGAAAAAGAGTGAACACTGTTCCAAAGAAAACTTTTAAATATAGACAATAAGTAAACAGCATCAAACTGGGAGTTAAGAGACTTGGATCAGAGGCCAGGCATGATGGCTCATTCCTGTAATCCTAGTGCTTTAGGAGGCTGAGGTGGGAGGATCGCTTGAGCCAAGAGTTCAAGACCAGACTGGGCAACACAGGGAGACTCTGTCTCTTAAAAAAAAAAAACAAAATCCTCTGCAACTAGAATAGTGCTTGGCACATAGTAGGCATTTAGTTTTCTTTTTTTGACTCTTACTCTGTTGCCCAGGCTGGAGTACAGTGGCACAATCTCGGCTCAATGCAACCTCCACCTCTCGGGTTCAAGAGATTCTCTGGCTTCAGCCTCCTGAGTAGCTGGGATTACAGGCACCTGTCACCACACCCAGCTAACTTTTTTTTTTTTTAAGTAGAGACGAGGTTTCGCCATGTTGGCCAGGCTGGTCTCGAACTCACGACCTCAGGTGATCCATCCACCTTGGCCTTCCCAAAGTGCTAGGATTACAGGCATGAGCCACCATGCCCAGCCATTTAGTATTTCTTGAATGAACAAGTAATGTAGGGGCCAGCAGTTTTCTTCAATGGATCAAGGTATCCACTGGCTCAGGAAAACAAAATGCAGGGAAAATCTGCTTTTCCAAAGAGATGCATTATTTCTCATATAACTAAGGCATATAGTAATAATAACTACAACTGTTTTTGAGCACAAACTTAGTGCTCTACATGTAAAACTCTGCCCTAGATGTTTTATGTACTAGTTAAGCCTAATGAAAATGCCCATATTATTTAAACCTCAACATAATATAAAAAAAAAGAATTATTACTCATACTGTACAGAAATGCAAAAGGAGGTTCAAAAAGATTATTTATCTTGAAAAGCCAGGATTAGAAGTGTTATCTGTCCAATTCCAAAGACTGTGTTCTTTCAACTGTGCCTTTCAATAGATCAAAGCATTAAAAAAAAAGCCAGGGGGAAATGAGTACTTGGGCTACTCAAGAGAGCGCTTCAGCCTACCTAGGAAATTCATTTATTTAACAAAGACTTATTTACTAAGCACCCATCATATGCCAAGCACCATGACCAGCAATGGGTGACAGGTACAAAGGTATTAGTAACAAACAAGGTAGAAGGATGGAAGGAAAAACTTATTTGGCGAATAAGGAAAAACTTATTTGGCAAAGTCAAAGAAATCTTCTGGGAAAAAAAAATAACACCTGGGTGAGATTTTGAAAAGCAAAATTAAGGCCAGGCATGGTGGTTCATGCCTGTAATCCCAGCACTTTGGGAGGCCAAGGTGGGTGGAACACTGGAGGTCAGGAGTTCAAAACCAGCTTGGCCAACATGGTGAAACCCAATCTCTACACAAAAATTAGTTGGGTGTGGTAGCATGTGCCTGTAATCCCAGCTACCCTGGAGGGTAAGGCACGAGAATTGCTCGAACCCGGGAGGCAGAGGTTGCAGTGAGCAGAGACTGTGCCACTGCACTCCAGCCTGGGTGATAGAGCAAGACTCTGTCACACAAAA
>NW_012114611.1:3108813-3115089 GCF_000951035.1 Colobus angolensis palliatus | reverse complement strand
AAAGAAAGAAAGAAAGAAAGAAAAGAAAGCAAAATAAGAGCTTATCAAGTAGATAGAGAGACAAAGGGACATCCAGACAGAATGAACAGAAAGTATAACGGCAAAGAGGTATGACACAGCATAGCATATTCTGGGAAATAAAAGCAGATCTTCATTACTGGAACTTAACTGGGAGGCAGTAGTGGAGAATTAAGAGTAGAGAGCCAATAAATCAAGCAACAGCAGAGTAGGCTCCAACTTTGACAAAGAGCATCACTCAAACAGCCTTACCCTACAGACCCTTTCTCCTGCCAATTCATTCTTTAGTCATCACTAGGAGAAATCCTCAGTAAAGGAAAGGCAGTTTTAGTAAAGAACTATTAAGGAACTGAGATCAACTCTTTACCTGAGAGATCAACTTCTTCCCAAGAAAGTTGCACACATCTTGTGGCATTTCACATGAAGCACTTATAAAAATAACTGTTTTATTTGTAAGTTAATCTTCACAATTAAGTGTAAGGTATCAATACTGGCATTTTATTGATAAAGAAACTGAGGTTCAGAAGAGTAACTTGTCCAAAGCTACATGAAGCCCTTTCCAACCCAAGATCAGAAGGCAGATCTGACTCCAAAAAAAGATGTTAAGAAATAGAGAATCCAAACTATGAAGTCTCCCCCAAAGACTTAACAAATAGAGAATTTTAAGAAATATTTAAAGCTTAGAATATATGGGGGAGCTGCAAAGAAGTAGGGGAACTGAGATGAGAAAGAATATTTCATTACCCTTAATCTTCTCAATAGAAAACTGATGTTATTCTCATCCTAGCAATTGAATTCCCAAAGCCATATATGGCAAAGGCACACCAATCATAGTAACCTACTGGATTACAGAGCAAGAAGTATTTGATACCTCCAGATAAGCAAAGTTTCATGCAGAAGTTCACATGTGAATTGAGACCTGAAAGATAAAACCCTACTGACAGACAAAGCTGAGGTATGGAGGACATTCCAGGCAAAAAGAACACCGAATGTGAAGGCAAAAAATGCTTACTGTATTTATAAACTGAAAATAGTCCAGCTTATAAAAATACATAAAACAGTCCCATATTTCCATATGGCTCCCTCTTACCTCCATCATGTCTCTGCTCAAGTCACTTGATCAGAGACTTTCCATGACCACCCTATACAAATAGTATCTTCCCAATCCTACTCTATGTATTACCCTGCTTCAATTTCTTCATAGCACTTATCACTTCAAGGCATATACGTTTGTTTATTTGTTCACTATCTGTCCTTCATCCTTCCCCTCAAGTAGAATGCAAGCTTCTTGAGAATAGGGACTTCACATTGTTCACTATTATCCTCAATATTTATACTAGTACCTGGCACACAGTAGGCTCTCGGTAAATACTTGTTAAAGTGAGAAAGTGAGGCTTGTGAAAGAAGTGCTTTGTAAGTGCATAGTAAGGAGCCTGAGCTTAATTCGATGTCTAATAAACCACCCTTGAAGGAGGTTAACAAATAATCATTAAACCCTTTTAATGAATGATCAGACACGAATTCCGAAAGATCACTCTGATTGCAGCATGGAAGATGGACTAAAGAACAAAGTAGACCAGGTGCAGTGGCTCACACCTATGATCCCAGCACTTTGGAAGGCCAAGTCAGAAGGATTGCTTGAGGCTAGGCGTGCAAAACCAGCCTGGTCAACATAGCGAGATCCCATCTCTACAAAAGAAAAATTTAAAAATTAGCCAAGTAAGGTGGCATGCATCTGTGGTCCCACCTACTGAGGAGGCTGAGGCAGGAGAATCGCTTGAGCCCAGGAGTTCAAGGCTGCAGTGAGCCATGATTGTGCCACACTGCACTCCTGCCTAGGTGACAGAGCAAGACCCTGTCTCAAAACAAAAACAAAAACAAAAACAAATGAAAAAAGAGCAAGGCAGAAGAATTGTTTCAAGAACATGGTATGGTGGAAGATGGAATGAAGAACAAAATAGAGGCTGAAGGAAGAACAATTACAAAGCCACTGAAATAATTCGAGTAATATGTGACAGAGATCTGAATTGAGGTAGTTTTACAATTGTGTAACTTTTAGTGAAAAAGTTGTGATTAAAGAAAGGGAAAACAATATGTTAAGAACAAACTTTTAGGCCAGGCATAGTGGCTCACACCTGTAATCCCAGAACTTTGGAAGGCCGAGGCGGGTGGATCACTTGAGGTCAGGAGTTCCAGACCAGCCTGGCCAACATAGCAAAACCCCATCTCTACTAAAAATATAAAAATTAGCTGGGCGTGGTGGCAGGCGCCTGTAATCCTAGCTACTTGGGAGGCTGAGGCAGAAGAATCGCTTGAACGAGGGAGGTGGAGGTTGCAGTGAACCAAGATTGCGCCACTATACTCCAGCCTGGGTGACAGAGCGAGACTCCGTCTCAAAAAAATTAATTAATTAATTAATTAATTAATAAAGAACAAACTTTTTCCAAAGTTTACCTGGGAGTTAGAGTCTGGGAATCTTTCACTTTCAGTAAAATCACAGAGTCTGATCCTAAATAAACACAAGAGCATTTCATTAGTAATAAAACTCCACAAAGTTATACTTTCTAGATATCTTAGTTTAAGTTTCCATACTTTGCTGTATTTTATTTCCACAAAAATAACATAAGAACAAAGGTTCAGATGGGAGAGAAAGAGAGGTAAGCCCATTGTCACTGAGAACAGAAATAGGTCTTTGTGAAGAACTTGCTTCACAAATAAGAAAGTCCCTGGGAAATACAAGCATATTTACCCTTCAGCATCTACTCCTAGGCTGCACTTGCTCCCTGTGTTTCCTGTCTGTTTCAGGAGAACAAGAAAATGGCAGGATTCCTGAAAAGTCTTCATGGTAGTCCTCCATCTGCAATTTTGGTTTCTACGGTTTCAGTTACTCAGTTAATCATGGTACAAATATATTAAATGGAAAATTTCAGAAATAATTAGTAAATTTTAAATTGCATGCCATTCCAAGTAATGCGATAAAAATCTCTATCCAGCTCTATTTCAGGCATGAAATCATCCCTTTGTCCAGCATATCCACATTGTATGCACCACCTGTCATTTAGTTGTCACCTCAGTCATCAGATTGACTGTCTCAGTATAGCAGTGCTTGTGTTCAGTAACCCTTACTTAATAACGTCCCCAAAAGGCAAAAGTAGTGATGTTGGCAATTCAGGTATGCCAAAGAGAAGGTGTAAAAAGTGCTTCCCCAGCCTGGCCAACATGGTAAAACCCCGTCTCTGCTAAGAATACAAAAATTAGCTGGGCATGATGGCTCACACCTGTAATCCCAGCTACTCAAGAGATTGAGGCAGGAGTAGCACTTGAACCCAGGAGATGGAGGTTGTAATGAACCAAGGTGGTCCCACTGTACTCCAGCCTGGGCAACAGAGTGACACTCAGTCTCAAAAAAAAAAAAAAACTACTTCCTTTAAGTGAAAGGGTGAAAGTTCTTGATTTAATAAAAGTAACATTTTCATTGTAGTATATTGTTATAATTTTTCTATTATTAGTTATTATTGTTGATCTCTTACTGCACCTAATTTATAATCATAAGTATGTATGTACAGGAAAAAACATGATGTGTATAGGGTATAGTATATATAGTATACTCTCCATGGTTTCAAGCATCCATTGGCTGGGGGCTGGTCTTGGAACATATCCCCCCACCCCACAGATAAGTGGGAACTACTGTAGTTCATGATCTACAATGAGACTGAATTAGGTGAAAGGAGGAAAGGGGTGGAGGAAAGGAAGAGGGAAGGAAACTGGAAGAAGGAGGGAAGGGGGACAGGGAAGGAAATATCACCCCAGGAGGTGTCTAAAAAGTACAAATTTTATCATTCTACTATGTATTTTCTCTGTTGAATACTACTCAAAGGCAGGAATCATGTTCTTCTAAAGTGCTATGATTAGATCCTCAGAGTATTTATTAAATGGTACAAGGAAAGTAATTAAACAGTGCAATGTGGTATATTTGTTTCAATTTAGTTGTATAATATCTGCAACACAATGTATGTTTCTGAGGTTAAAGGAGTTTGGTTTTTTTGGCTTTTTTTTTTCCCTTTACAGTTCTCAGTACATCACCTCACAAAATATAACAAGAGTCTTCATGGATATGTGTAGCTATATAATGATGCTGCCAAAAAGTTTAATCCTGAGTGAGAATTTTCATAAAGTGACAAGTAGATAAAAAAAAACAAAACTCAACCTGAGAAAGGAAGGAAACGACTAGTGCTCCATCTATCAAAAAATCCCTGATGTTTAACCATTTAACCTAAAACTTGTTTTAAGTTACATACCTAAGTACATACCATAAATTGATACATAATACATACCTAAAGAAGGGGAAAATTAAGGAAACAAAGAAATCTATCACAACAAAACCTTAATTAACTGGAATGCAAAGAGAGTGAATATTTCAGTTAGTTGAAAATTAGGTAGAAAGCTTTTTGTTTCCAATGCTGACAATCATTCTAAAACGCACAAACCTAAGTCCTTAAGCTTTAATACTTATCTGATGTTTCAAAACTCCTACAACTTCAGAATTCTTACTTACCACTGTAAAGTCATAGAAACAGAGAAAGTGCTGAAGCAACTGGGCTGAGTATATATACTCTGACTCTAGCCTCTACTTAGGAAGTTAATTGTTTCAATAAAATGTATCAAATCATTTGCATCTTGAGGTAAGAAAAAAAGAATATCCTATTTGTGGGTTTAGTTTACTCATAGCATGGTTAACTGAATCACATGTATTTAAAGTATGGAAGTACATGTCTTACAAGTCCAATATCCTTTATCCAAAATGGTTGGGACCAGAAGTTTCAAATTTTGGATTTTTTGGACTTTTGAATATTTGCATTATACAATTTGAGCATTCCAAATCCAAATATCCAAAATCCCAAATGCTCCACTGAGCATTTCCTTAGAGTATCATGTTGGTATTCATAAAGTTTCAGATTTTGGAACATTTCGGATTTCATATTTCCAGATTCAGTATGCTCAAACTGTATATGTTTATTTATATGTATATTACAATGTTGCCTGTAATAGAGCTAATAAACAGTTAATTGGCTATTAGGACTAAAAATGTAGTTATATGATACCATGTTTACCTTCAGATTGTGTATTTGAAGCTGCTAAGTTATCTGGCTGATGTGGAACAGAGTGGTGATGATGCGGTTGATGAAGAGTATCAGAATCTTTGGATCCAAATGCAACAACATCTGGGGTATAAGAAGAGAGGGAATATACACTGTGGGACAGCTGTTCCTGGTTAGTTAAAATGCTGGCAGATCCAGATGATGAAGTATCAGAGCCAATGATCTGAGATGCACAAGAGTTTCCATTTTTAAATAGTGAGTCTTTCAAAGTATTTTTACTGGAACTAAGACATCGAGACCTAGCAAGAGAAGAATATTGTTTCAATTATCAAATAATAAATTGTAGAATTAAATTCATCTGAAATATGCTTCTGTGACTCACAGGTGTAAAGGAAAATGTGTGGTGGGTTTGGCTATAGAAAACTGTTTCCCTGTGACCATCTGTAGCAGCTGTCTGTAAATCTCTCTTTCTTCTTCTTGAACTGTCTATAAAAACAAACAAACAAAAAAACAGTTTAAACACATGCAATAAGGCAAGTATTCTAGCATGTAAATGGAATCCTAGCTCTGCCAAAGCTTAGGTAGAATCCTTAAGATAATTAAGAATTATGGGCCTGACACAGTGGCTCATGCCTGTAATTCCAGCATTTTGGGAGGACAAGTGGGGAGGATCATTTGAGGCTAGAAGTTCAAAACCAGCCCAGTCAACATAGTGAGACCCCAACTCTACAAAAGAAAAACTAAAAAAAACTGGCTGTAGTGGCACATGCCTGTGGTCCCAGCTACTGGGGAGGCTGAGGCAGGATAATCACTTGAACCTGGAAGGCGAAGGTTGCAGTGAGCGAAGATTGTGCCACTACACTCCAGCCCAGGGGCAGAGCAAGACTCCATCGCAAAAAAAAAAGAAGAAGAAGAAAAAAAAATATATATATATATATATATGAGAATGTTTTTTATATACTGTCTTTTTAAGATTAGTGATATTAATCCTTTAAAATCATATTTGTTGCTAATATTTTTCTCAGATTGTCATTTGCTTATTTTTTTAACTATAGGAGTTTTTTTTTTTTTTTTGAGACGGAGTCTCGCTGTGTCTCCCAGACTGGAGTGCAGTGGTCGGATCACGGCTCACTGCAACCTCCAACTCCCAGGTTCAAGC
>NW_012114611.1:3093344-3108678 GCF_000951035.1 Colobus angolensis palliatus | reverse complement strand
TTTGAAAAATTGTGGAACATATATTTAAATAATAGTACACAGAAGCTATAGGCTATAAAACCAGAAAGGCAGCAGGTAATCACTTCTGAGTCAAAAGAGAGTCCCAGAAATAAAGGGCCTCTAAATTAGGATTCCAACAAATCCCTTGATTCCTGAAACGTTAGAAAAATCACAAGGAAGTAACCAGAACAGTCCAAAACAGTTAGAGTGGAATATCTTGCCAACAGTTTCCTATTTTATTTAAGTGCAGTTACTTTCCAGAGATAATTTTCATCTCCAACATTTATTTATTTATTTTTCCTTTAAGCCCCAATACTACATTTAGGGAAAACCATATACTTCATAACATTCATTCATTGTCATGAACACCTACTATGCTCCAGTCACTAAAGATAATGAATGCATCGAATAAAATAAAGTTCCTGTCCTTGTGGAGATTATATTGCAGTGAAAGGAATTAAACAAAAAATTAGTCAGGTAGTATGCAGAAAATTAAAGGGTAAGAGAATGGAAAGTTACGGAAGGAGAGCAGCAGGAACAGGTAAGATTTCTCTTAAAAAGGTGGTATTTCCGCAGAAACCTAAAGCCAAGGGAAGAAGTCAGTCCTAGAAACACATAAAAGAATATTCCAAATAGAGGAACAACAAATGCCAAGCCCTGAGAGAGGAAGGTGCTTAATGCATTCCAAAAATAGTAAGGTCCATGTGAATCAGAAGAGTAGGAAGAAATGAGATCACCTGACAGAGAACCAGATTATATAAGAACTTATAACGCCAGCAAAGCATCAATTCTATACAGGTCCCGTGACTCAATGGGCTGTGTTCACTAGCACTTAGTAATATGCCCTGGCAATTTATTTTTAATCTTATATACAGTTTAATACAACCACCAATCCTCACAAAATAATTTTAAACATTATGTCAGGGTTAGCAGCATCTTGTACCATGATATTTCAATATGTGCTGGGACTACGGGTGCCCACCACCATGCCTGGCTAATTTTTTGTGTTTTTAGTAGAGACGGGGTTTCACCGTGTTAGCCAGGATGGTCTCCATCTCCTGACCAGCCCAGGCTGGAGTGCAGGGGCGCCATCTCGGCTCACTGCAACCTCCACCTGCCGGGTTCAAGTGATTCCCCTGCCTCAGCCTCTGGAATAGCTGGGACTACAGGTGCATGCCACCACACTCCGGCTTTTTAATTTTTAGTAGAGAGAGGGTTTCACCATGTTGGCCAGGCTGGTCTCGAACTCCTAACCTCAAGTGATCTGCCCATCTTGGCCTCCCAAAGTGCTGGGATTACAGACATGAGCCACAGCACCCAATATGTAGGGGTTTTTTTTTATTTTTGTGTGTGTTTTGTTTTGAGATGGAGTCTCTGTCATCAGGTTGGAGTGCAGTGGCACGATCTCGGCTCATGGCAACTTCCGCCTCCCTGGTTCAAGCAATTCTCCTGCCTCAGCCTCCCGAGTAGCTGGGACTACGGGTGTGCACCACCACGCCCAACCAATTTTTTTTGTGTTTTTCGTAGAGATGGTGTTTCACCATGTTGGCCATAATGGTCTCGATCTCCTGACCTCGTGATCTGCCCACCTCAGCCTCCCAAAGTGCTGGGACTAAAGGCGTGAGCCACAGCACCCAGCCACCAGTATGTATTTTTTTAACCCTTGGTCTCCTCCCACTCTCTCGTCTTGTAGTCCCCAGTGTCTACTACTCCCATCTTTATGTCCATTTGTACCCAATATTTAGCTTCCACTTATAAGTGAGAACATGCGGTATTTGGTTTTGTTTCTGCATCAGTTTGCCTAGGATAATGTCTTGCCTATGTTTTAACAGTTTTGTTTTCTTGGTATTGAGTTGAGCTCCTTATATATTTTGAATATCAAACCCTTATAGAATGGATGCAAATATTTTCTTCCAATATGTAGGTTGTCTCTGCACACTGTTAATTGTTTCCTTTGCTTTTTAGTTTGATGTACTCACATTTGTCTACTTTTGCTTTTGTTGTCTGTGACTTTGCATGCAAATCCAAAAAAATCAGTGCCAAGACCGTTGTCATGTGGTTTTTCCCATTTTCTTCCAGCAGTTTTAGAGTTTCTAGTCTTCAAGTCTTTATTCCATTTTTAGTTGATTTTTGTATATGGTATAAGGACCTAATTTCATTCTTCTACATATGGAAATACAATTTTCCCAATATCATTTAGTGAAGAGACTGTCCTTTCCCTTTGTGTAGTCTTGGCACCTTTGTCAAAAATCAGTTAACTAGCTATATAACAGGTTCATTTTTTTTTTTTAATTATACTTTAAGTTCTAGGGTACATGTGCACAACATGCAGGTTATATATGTATACATGTGCCATGTTGGTGTGCTGCACCTGTTAAGTCATCATTTACATTGGGTATATCTCCTAATGCTATTCCCTCCCCCCTCCCCCCACCCCATGACAGGTATAACGGGTTCATTTCTAAGTTCTCTATTCTGTTTCACTGGCTGATGTCTATTTCCAATACCATGCCGTTTTAATTACTATAGCTTGGTAGTATAGTTTGAAATCAGCTAGTGTGGTAGCTTTATTCTTTCTGCTCATAATTGCCTTGGCTATTCAGGGATTTATGTGGTTTCATATGAATTTTAGCATTTTTTTCTATGAAAAATAACATTGAAATTTCGATAGGGATTGCACTGAATCTGCAAATTGCTTTGAGTAGTATGGCCATTTAAACAATATTAATTCTTCCAATCCATGAACACAGAATAGCTTTCCATTTAATTGTATCTTCAATTTCTTTCAACAATGTATGTTTTTCAGTATATAGGTCTTTTAATTCCTTGGTTAAATTTGATTTTTTTTGTAGCTATTGTAAATGGGATTGTTCTCTTGATTTCTTTTTTGCACAGTTCATGGTTAACAGTGCATAGAAACACTACTAATTTCTGTGTGTTGCTTTGCATCCTACAACTATACTGTATTCATTTAATCTAACAGTTTTTTGGTGGAGTCTGTAGGGTTATATATATACACACACATATATATACACACACATATACACATATATACATATATCATATATACACACACATATATACACTGTATTCATTTAATAGTTTGAACAGTTTTTTGGTGGCGTCTGTAGGGTTTTCTACGTATAAGATCATGTTGTCAGTAAACAGTGACAATCTTATTTCTTCCTTTCCCAAAAGAACACATGTAACTTTTTTCGCTTCGCCAAAATGAAAGTTACCTAAAACTTTAAACAAAAATCTTTTTTGGACCATCTGGTACTATCAGTAAAAGAAAACATCTTTCTCTGTAAATTACTTGTTAAACTGTTTTTTGTTCTTTTTGTTAAGCACAGTGGCTCACACCTATAATCCCAACTCTTTGGGAAGCCAAGGCTTGAGCCCAGGAGTTTGAGACCAGCCTGGACAACACAGTGAGACCCTGTTTCTACACCAAAAATTTTAAAAAATTAGCTGCATATTGGCGTGTGCCTGTAGTTGCAGCTACTCAGAAGGCAAAAGAGGGAGAATCACTTGAGCCAGGAAGTTGAGGCGGCAGCGAGCTGTGATTGCACCACTGCATTCCAGCCTGGGTGACACACTGAGACTCTATTTCATAAAATAAAATAAAATAAATTAAAATTTTAAAAAGCCCTAACTGTTCTTTACTGAATAAGAAAATTTGGGGCTGGGTGCGGTGGCTCACTCCTGTAATACCAGCACTTTGGGAGGCTGAGGCGGGTGGATCATGAAGTCAGTAGATCAAGACCATCCTGGCTAACACGGTGAAACTCCGTCTCTACTAAAAATACAAAAAATTAGCTGGGCGTGGTGGTGCCCGCCTGTAGTCCCAACTACTCAGGAGGCTGAGGCAAGAGAATCACTTGAACCCTGGAGGCGGCGGTTGCAGTGAGCCAAGATCATGCCACTGTACTCCAGCTTGGGCAAGAGAGCAAGACTCCGTCTCAAATAAAAAAAGAAAATTAGGATCTTAAGAGGAAAGGAAGCAATAATGGCATAGCATGATAGAGTTAAAGAAGCTAGCTAATGTTACATTTTAAAACCTGAAAAAATACTAAGACGAGTGTTTTGAAGTATAAAAATAATTAATTAAGGTGCTGAATTATATTTTTTAAAAGGGACAGAGTCCTGCAGTTAGGTGATGTTTCTATAAAAGGCTCCATCATAAAAGAACTGTAAAATTATAAAACTTTAATAGAGAGTACAAAATAAATTTTAGGACACTAATAAACTGTTTTATTATAAATTATCCCCAATAACTTTATAAATACTCCTAATTTTCATTTTGTTTAAAGTAATAACTTTATACCATATAAAATATGCAAAGTACAAATTTCAATAATTTTCTGAGTCCCAAATGCTTGACTTATGACAAAATTGTAAAGCATTTCTAAGAAAAGTATAAAACCATCACTGTCACCTATTACAAAAGTCCAGTATCTTAAAATGTTGCTCAATAATGTGCAAAGAAGCGTATCTAGAAGTAACATGTAACTGAAAAGAAACTACTTGTGTTTTTGCCATTTTACATTTTTATTGTCACAAGTATTTTCTTTTCCAAACAGAACTTTACATCCTCTATAACAGCACTGTCTAACAGAAATTTCTGTAATAATAGAAATGTTCTATATTTGCCCTGTCCAATATGGTAGCCACTAGCTACATGTGGCTAATGAATACTTAAAATGTGGCTAGTGTCACTGAGCAACTGAATTTTAAATTTGAATTTGAATCAAACAGTGCTGGTGGCTAGCCATCACCCTACTGAATAGCACAGCTTTTTGATGTTGCCTCTTGAGTCAGCCATTCTGCACAGCCACTGCTTGCATATACCTAAATTCTTCTTCATGTGTTCTCTTCAAACCTCTGCTGTAAGACTGAGCAGTGCAGTGGTGACATCATCTTAATTGTTAATTTTGTAGAAGACTTCATATTCCTGAAGTTGATGGACAAATCCGGCATTAAGGTTAATACATCTTCCTTTAACATAACCAATGTACCTCTGTTGAGGATCCCAACGTTTCATGGAAAGTGACTTTTCATCCAGTTTGTAAGCTCCCATCAATAAATTTAGTCCCAGGGTTAAAAAGTATTGTATCTGAATTATTTGTAATATCCAAAAATAAACATCTAAATAAATTTGTTGAAAGTCTGATAATAAAGTTTGGCCCAATATTTTGTATTACTCATGTTATATGGCTTATTCTGCAGTACAGGTGGCTCGACTTTCATACTAGGAGAATAGAACTAAAAACAGGCAAAATTTCCTGCATCACTTGTTTCATAGATTAGATTCTTAGCTTCTTCTTTGAACTACAGGAGGAAGGCAAACTCCAGCTTCATGTTCTCCACTGACCCGACTAGTGGCCTGGAGGGCTGTTTGGAAGGGTAAAATTGCCCAAGCAACTCCCAGTCCTCAGGCTGGCAGAGGAGGCAAAAGGAAGAAAGGCTGAGCAGTCCACAGAGCTGGTGGGTGAATGGCAAACTTACAACGAACACAGAATTAAAGGATCCTGGTGAGACTGAGCAACAGAAACATGGGGCAGGGGAGGGTTAGGAGCCCTGTACTCAGCTGTCATGCTGCTGCTGTCTCCTCCACAAAGTCTCTCTGTACTCTTTAGGCTGTCTAGATTCCAGCATAATCACAAACCCCACAACTCCAGTAATTATTTATGCATAAAATAATTTAAATATAATATAAAATTCAATAGCATAAAAGGTATAATGAAAAATAAATCTTGGGCTCATTTTAGGAGCACATATACTAAGACTGGAACAATATAGAGATTAGCATGGTCCCTGTATAAGGATCACATGAAAATTTGTGTAATGAAAAAAAAAATGTTTATTTTCTAAAAAATCTCCTTTTTATCATTGTTGTCCAGCTTTACCACCAAAGGCAAATGTTGCCAGTTTCTTGTCTATCCCTTACCCTGCTAAATGACTTAGTAGTTCTGCCACCCTCCACTTGAATGTTGGTTTTTTCTGTTTTTTTTTTTTTTTTTTGAGACAGTGTCTTGCTCTGTCACCCTGGCTGCAGTGCAGTGGCACAATCACAGCTCACCACAGCCTTGAAATTCTGGGCTCAAATGATCTTCCTCCTTCAGCCTCCTGAGCAGGTGGAACTACAGGCACCTGCCACCATGCCCAGCTAATTTTTTTTTGTAGAGACAGGATCTCACTATGTTGCCTAGGCTGGTCTCAAACTCCTGGCCTCAAGCAGTCCTCCTGCCTTGGCTTCCCAAAGTGCTGGGATTGCAAGCATAAGCCACCATGCCCAGCCAAACGTTTTAGATTCAATACAAACTTTAAACTGAAAATATGAACAGCATTTTTACTAACCATATCACAAATAATCAAGTTTTGCCACCTAAGAGATCACTGATTACCAAATTATGTAATTATTTAGCATGTAATGCTGTATTCTTGACTCCATACTCAGTAAGCTTCACTGGGCAGGAACCATATTGCTGTGTTGTACAACAGAAAGCATACTTGACCAAACCTCCTCAGAAGTTCTCGGTTCTAGGCCTGCCATTTACTAGTCATGTAACCTATGACTCTTATTTTCCAAATCTGTAAAACATGACTATTACCTCATCTCTACCTATTTTGCTGAGTTAAAAGGATTAAAAACAATAATACACATGGAAAATACACTGGAAGCTCTAATACTACTTAAATGTAAGGTAATTATTATTCATTTGTATCTCCAAGCAACCATAGCAATTAGACGTACATTAAATATGTAATCTAACAGACATGTGCACACATTCTGTCATGCAAATTATATGCTATATTATATTCATGAAATTGACTTTTCTTTCAGATTTACTGAATGAATATAGCAACCCAAGTGTCAACAGAACATCTTTCTTTTCAGGAGTCTGTAACTTCAAAAAAGGTATTACTCATAATAAAAGGATATAAATTGTTTAACTAGCTTCTTGATTTTTCTCTTATATTGAAGAAAAATTGTTCCTAGTAAGAAGAACAGGTATTTCATCAAATTAAAACAAAAAATTTTTTTTTGAGATGGGTCTCACTCTGATGCCCAGGCTGGAGTGCAGTGACACAATCACAGATCACTGCAGCCTCAACCTCCTGGGCTCAAGCAATCCTCCCACCTCCGCCTCCCCAGTAGCTAGGAGTACAGGTATGAGCCACCAAGCCCGTCTAATTTTTATATTTTTTGTAGAGACAGGATTTCTCCATTTTGCCCAGGCTGGTCTCGAACTCCTGGGCTAAAGTGATCCATCTGCCTTGGCCTCCCACAGTGCTGGGATCATAGGCATGAGCCACCTCACCTGGACTGAAATCAAACTTTATCAAAAACTGCTGAGGAAGACTAACAGTTTTTCCACAGGAGACAAGGGTTTAGGAAGGGTCTAGCAAAGATCGAAGAGAGAGAGAGTTTGATGTATGAGAAACCATTCAGGTGACACTAAAGATTAAGTAAAGTCAGTTGTACAGCAGGAATAGAAAATATAAAAGTAAGACAAATAATGAAGTCCTGATAAAACATCTCTTTAATCTCTTTAGAATAGACGATAGTACTCAAAAAGAGTAATTCAGACAGAAAAAGCACAGGAAGGATAAAATAGAATAGTTCTTAAACATCTAATTATTAATAGGGAGCAAATGGCTCAATGTAGGGAAAGATCCTAACTTTTAGTAGCTTTTGTCACAAGTTTTCCTTACCTCTTCTGCTGTACTAACATGTCGCCTCTGAGTTTTCTTGGGGCTCAAAAGGCTTCGACGACATGAACCACTCCAAGACGGACTTGGAACAGGTTTAATAGGGAAAGATTTTTCATATGCAGATACATGGCAGTGATGGTTTGACTTTCCCGCAAAAATGTTTGATAATCCACTAAAAAAAAAAAAAGAGTTTGTAAGAAAGATAAGGACAGACAATAAGTAAAATAAATCTAATCTAGTGATTATTTTCACTTTCAAAATATAAAACCAACCAAACAAAACAGGTAAAACAATAGATGGTACCATTTGAGGGAAAGATACAATAAATGAATAAATGATATATAAGGATGCTGCATCAGGTTCTGCCACTTAAAAGATCTTACATTGTCAAAACACAAAATTATCAAATACTTAAAACTGTATTTTTAGATCCACAATCTAGAATTTCTTTTGGTCAGGAACAATATAGCTTTGTGGTATGACAAAGCATAACAGATTAGATGTCTTCAAAAGACCGGGGTTCCAGGTATGCTAAAAAAGCAAATACATTTTCTATTATTCCCTGTACCCCCGATACTCAGCCTATTGGAGGAAATTAAGATTAAATATGTAAAAATGCATAAAGCCTGAAGCCTCTCAACTAAACTTTTAAACTGAATTTTAAAATTTCCTTAAAGCCCAACAGAGGGCTCCCATCCTTCATTAAAAACAACTATTAGGCTGCGTCATTAAATTCTCCTTCTGGCCTATTTACTTCCTCTGAAGAATTTTTTGTCTCTTTATACCATCTAAGGGGAAAAACTGGCAAATTGGCATGAAAAATATTGTGAACTAAAAAACCCCGTCTCACATCCAAGGCTTCCTAATTTTGATTGAGGTTTTTTTTTTTTTTGAGATGGATTCTTGCTCTGTCACACAAACTGGAGGGCAGTGGCATGATCTCGGCTCATGGCAACCTCCACCTCTTGGGTTCAAGTGATTCTCCTGCCTCAGTCTCCCGAGTAGCTGGGATTACAGGCACCCACTGCCACAACCAGCTGATTTTTATATTTTTGCAGAGACAGGGTTTCACCATGTTGGCTAGGCTGATCTTTAACTCCTGACCTCTGGTGATCTGCCCGCCTCAACCTCCTAAAGTGCTGGGATTACACGTGTGAGCCACAGCACCCAGCCAATTCTGAGTTTTTCTATGTGCTCTTTCTCATCTATCATTACCTGGAAAGTTTGAGGTACTTATTCTTAGCATAATATATTTTCTTTTTTCTTCAAGACTCAGACTAGAGAAACACAGCTGAATATTCTAAATTCAACGAAATCAACTCTTTAAAATCATTATATGTGGTCTGAATCCAAATCAGACAAGATCTAAAGAAAATCAAAAAGTGCATAATTCTCTTTAAGTCTTCTTGGGTTTGTACGTGTGTTAAGAATGCGGAAATGAGAGTGGCTTCTGGTGCTCTGGGGTGAGCTCTGCCCGGCTGCGAGGATGACAGGAAGAGGGAAGCTCATCGCAGTGATGGGAGACGAGGACATGGTGACTGGTTTCCTGCTGGGCGGCATACGGGAGCTTAACAAGAACTGCCACCCCAATTTCCTGGTGATGGAGAAGGATACAACCATCCATGAGATCGAAGACACTTTCCAGCAATTTCTAAACCGGGATGACATCGGCATCATCCTCATCAACCAGTACATCGCAGAAATGGTGCGGCAGGCCCTGGACGCCCACCAGCACTCCATCCCCACTGTCCTGGAGATCCCCTCCAAGAAGCACCCATATGATGCCACCAAGGACTCCATCCTGCGCAGGGCCAGGGGCATGTTCACTGCTGAAGATCTGCGCTAGGGTCTTCGTGTGAGGACTCCTCACAGCTCTCAGCCCTTCCCTCGTTTCCAGGCCTCTCCCCAGGCTTGCCATCAGCCTTCTTTACATTTTGAGCCTCTAATTTCCAAGTCTCTGCCCCTTCCCACTCCATTAAGAGGCTAGGTGAGGCACTTCTAGGTTGCTGGCGCTCTGCTGTTAAAATCAAGGCTGGTTAAGGAACAGGAAGCCTGACCACCTCTCTCCACTACCTCTTCCCTGTGCTGTTACACAGTGTCATTGATGTTAAATTAAAGTCATATTCTTGCTTCTCTCAAAAAAAAAAAAAAAAAGAATGGGGAAACGAGCAAGGACTTAAAATTTTAGGAACAGGCTTGTTTTCTTAGGATGAGTGGATGCAGCTAGGAAAGATGGCAAGGGCAGTGTAATTGTTTGGTAAAGACATGATGGATTCTCCATAATGTCTTTTGTATTTGTGTTTCCCAGAGTATGTGTGCGCCTATGCATGTTTTTTAACATAAAAGATTACTCTTCTAAACAAACAGTACAAGGGCATCCTGCAATGCCAGAAAGCAAGGGTGTTACCCAAAATCAATAAGCTAAGGTCAAACAGACAGAGAAGCAAGCTTAAGGGGCTTCCACTAGCCAAATTTCTGAGAATGTGAGCATTAAAACTATAACAATTATAGTGGATTGCAAAACACTGAATCCATAATGACACTAAAAAAGGAACAGACAAATTCATTTGAAACATATGAAGTGTCTATTTTACAAAAACCTTGCTTTGAAAACTGGTAATGAAAAAGTAAAATCTAATCATTTATCCTGCCTTTCCCATAGGAAACACATTTCAGGGACTCTAATAGCTCCAGCAAAGGAAAAATGCAATCAGAATGCCAATTAAGAAGTGTAGAAGTGATAAAATTAGAAAAATATTATTTCATTAACTGTAATAAAACTATTATCAGGTAAGTATTATCAAATGATATTAATTATTAGGTGATGGCTGATGTGAAATTCATTATTCGTATAATGCCAAAGTAACATTATTTAGATTACATTCAAGTCACAAGGGAAAAACCTAACTGTACAATTAACTACCAGATTGTCAGTTCCTCAATCCAGAGGTCAGTCTAGCATCATGAATAATAGGAGAACCAAAACAAGATACTGTTTGTTTTTCAAATGTGATAAACGCAGCATCACCTTTTAGTCACATCAAAAACCTAGCTTATAAAAAATACAGGTGATTTTTTGACAAAATAATGATACCATGTGGAAGCAACCTGTCAAATCCAAAAAGTAGAACATGATACAGAAAAGTCATGTCATTTAAAAAAAGGAGGCTGAGGCAGGGCATGGTGGCTCATGCCTATAATCCCAGGAAGGGAGGTCAAGGAAGGCAGATGACAAGGTCAGGAGTTCGAGACTAGCCTTGCTAATATGGTGAAACGCTGTCTCTACTAAAAATACAAAAATTGGCTGGACATGGTGGTGGGCACCTGTAGTCCCAGCTACTCAGGAGGCTGAGGCAGGAGAATCGCTTGAATCCAGGAGGTGGAGGTTGCAGTGAGCCGAGATCACACCACTGCAGAGCGAGACTCCGTCTCAAAAAAAAAAAAGGAGGCTGTTCTAGTTATAAGAGACAAAGCCAATAACTTCCAGATGTGAAACCAAACTAATTGGGTCAACTGAGAAAATTTAAATATGACTTAAGGTATAAAATAAAATTGACAAAAGAATACGTACACTATGAACTCATTTTGGAAAAAAATAAAGTATGTAGAAGGATATGTACTGAGATATTACAGAGTTGATCTCAGGCTGGTGGCAATATGATGTTTTTATTTTTTATTTTTCTTAACTATATTTTCTAAATTTTTCCAAAGTATTTGTACTATTTCTGTAATAACATTTTTTAAAAAAATAACAGTATGGCTTTATTGCATTAAAAAAGCCACCTGCAAAATGATGCATAGAGAAAATCTTTAATGAAGACAAAATAATATCATACATTTAATAGTATATATAACATATATATCATACTATATATGAGTAAGAAAGAGTAAGAAAGAAACAGGTACAGGAAAAGGTTTGGAAGGAAACACACCAAGGAGAAGGGATTGGGATTGTGGGTAGCAGTCAAGGGATCTTCAGTTTTGTTGGTAACATATTGATTTCTACAATGTGAGTGTATGAGTGAATTACTGTATAATTTTTTAAAAGTTAAGTGAGGAACATGATCCCAGGGAGTACTGACACATGTTCCTGGAGTCCATGTGTATAATAAAATAAAAGCCATCTTGTTGGCTTCTATCAACACCACAAAGCTCAAACTTGACTAAACAGTACATTAAATGATCCCACATTCCTAAAATACACCACGGCAGAATTTAAGTAGTCATAAACACTATTTTTAAAAAGAGATATTTACTAATATAATAAATACTATAATAAATAATAATATAATAAAATACCTGAGGGAAAAAGTTTCTAAGCCAGATTTCATCTGCCTTTAATAATCCATGTAAGTTATGTTAGGTAGAGCTTATAAGGTTGGACTAACTAGGATAAAGTTCTCTATGACTATCTTTTTTGTTTTTTGAGATGAGGTCAGTCTGACGCCTAGGCTGCAGCTATAGTGGCATGATCTCCGCTCATTGCAACCTCTGCCTCCCAGGTTCAAGCAATTCTCCTGCCTCAGCCTCCCAAGTAGCTGGGACTACAGGCACACACCACCATGCATGGCTAATTTTTTTGTATTTTTAGTGGAGACGGGGTTTCACCATGTTGGCCAGGCTAGTCTGGAACTCCTGACCTCAGGTGATCCACCTGCTTCGGCCTCCCAAAGTGCTAAGATTACAGGCATGAATCACCGTGTCTGGCCTGTGACTCTTTATTTTCTAATATATAGAAGTAGCTTGATCTACTTGACTAATGTCATGAGGTAGAGAACTGCTTTAGTTTAAGTCAGGTCTCTGCTCACATGACAGCTGTAAAATGTGTTTCTTTGCTGCTCAAATTGCAGAGATTGACTGATTTTCACTTTAAGATTTGCAAGAGCCATACTGCTCTTGAAGGGTCCCAATATTCTCATATCCACCAAGATTTACTTAAAATTATCTCTTCCAGTAAAATTTAGCTATCATCAAAATTCAGCACTAAGTAAATGAGAAGTTGAAAATGTAAAATGGATTTGTTCACATTCTTAAGGTTTAAAGTCCAAAAATGGTGTTATTCTTTTAAAATCCCAATGTAATAACTATCTACCTTTTAGTCACTTTCTCTTATATCTGAGGAAGGGCTTGAGAACTAAGATGACAAAACACCAACCTTGAGGTCTTTCGGGTTTCGAGGTAAAGACTTCGGCTATTTCTTGATTTTTGTAAAGATGAGCTTGATGATGGAGTAGAATTTCTCCATTGGCCATTTGCACTCTGGCCAAAGGTTCTTAAGTCGCCTGAGCCAAGAAAACTGTCTGAGGAAGGATTATCTAAAAAAATAAAAGTTTGAATAAATTAAACAAATTCTACAGGTGGTTCTCCTTATGACTGCAACCATGACCAACTATTGTATTCCAAAGTAATGTGGCATATCACCATGTCTCTCATGGAAGAAAGATCCCAGTCTCAACTGCCAGTAAAGTCTGCAGTAGGGGAACTTCTATAAACTATAATTGATTCAGCCATACTAACCTGAAAATTGATGAAGGAGCTGAATCCTGCTACAGCCATGTGCCTTATCTGCATCAATGTGACTCCGTGGTGTCCACCAAAAGTCAACATTTTACCCCAACTATATCTTGCAAGCACTCCCAGGCCTGGGCCTGAAAGAAGGTAGGCCAGACCAGTAAGAAAGCAGGTGGGGGGCCAATGAGAATTGTAATTCAAATGAACAACAGTTATTGCTTACTAAGCAGCTAGTGTCACTTTCTTCTTTTTAGTTACCATGTTCAAGACTCAGGTACTGTCTCAAAGAGCAGAGATAATCTAATTGCTGCTTATTCTGGTTGGCTTATGGCAAGGAATGACCCATCATATATATCTGGTTCTGGTATAATAATCTTCAGTCATTTAATGCCATAATCAAACATATTATTACTCCAATGTTTGCTACTACAATCAGATTAATTGAGAATTACTTACTACTTGAATTTTCTAACTTATGGATTACAATCTGGGATATCAAAAACCTCCTGAAGTTTCAGCTAGGAGTGGTAGAATAATTTCTATACCCTTCTCTCCCTATCTGCAGAATTGGACAATTTAAAACAGCTCCCTCAAAATAACTTCAGACATTAAGTTACGGAACTCTAAGGAGCTCCAGTGAAAACATAAGAATAATAATTCTCTACTTCTGAAATTATTTTCTAGTGCTGACATTATTTTGAAGATATTCTTTTAAAGCATATTACTATAGAACTTTTCACAATATTGTAAATGTATGCTATCAAAAATATTTAATGTATCTTTTGATACTCTATCCAAATAGGCAGTCTTCAAAAATACAATTTTGTGTTTATGTAAGCTAATCAAGATGTCAGGATGTAGGGCAAATAAGATAGGAAAAAAGAAGCAGTCAGGGGTGGTATTAGTACTAATTAATTCAATAGTTGGTGACCTTAGTCTGATAATTAAAATAAGCTAATTTACTTTCAAAATGAATTGTAACTTTGTTCCTTTGTAATCAGTATCTATGTTTAGCATCTGTTACTATAACTTTGAGGACAGAAACATGAGGCTAATGAAAATGAGTCTTAGTAAAAAACTAGAAAATTACTATACTTAAGTTTAAAGTCATAACAGTAGAAATATTTGTCTCTCACACGTTTTGGCTAGAATTTGATTAGGGCATGATCTAAATAGAGATATCTGTCTGAGGAATTGATCTGTCAAAAATACAAATTACCCTAACAGGTGTGAAATTTGAGATCAAGGATAAGTCAGAGTAGCATTCTCAATGGCATGTGACAGAGACGGCAGCTTCAAAATGCAAGGAGAAAAGCAGAAGATCAGGCAGCAGTCTGCTTAAACAGAAAAAGGTGGTTCCAACTAGACTTAATGAAATCAATCGCTGAATGGTGTTCTGTTGCTGATGGGATCAAGCAAAGCTAGAGACAGACTAAGAGGAAACTACAGATACTGTTTTGTTTGTTTTTGAGCAGGGTCTCACCCTGTTGCCCAGGCTGGACTGTAGTGGCACAATCATAGCTCACTGCAGCCTCAAACTCCTAAGCTCAAGCAATCTTCCTGCCTCAGTCTCCCAAGTAGCTGGGATTACAGGTGCATACCATCATACATGCCTAATTTTTCTATTTTTTTGGAAAGGCAGGGTTTCACTGTGTTGTCCAGGCTGGAATTGAACTCCTGGCCTTACGTGATATTCCCACCTGGGCCTCCCAAAGACAAAGTACTGAAATAACACAGGTGAGCCACTGTGCCTGGCCACATATAGTGAGAGTTTAACATGATAGTCTGTCATCACTGATTTCTGTAAGAAATCAGAGTTACAAACACCACAAAAAAGATTACCTTTTATGTGTACATACATACACACAAAACTAGGAGAAAATACACCAAAAATTCAATTGTGATTATGTTCTAATGATAGAGTGATGAGTATTTTTCTTTTTTTGAGACGGAGTCTCGCTCTTCGCCCAGGCTGGAGTGCAGTGGCCAGATCTCAGCTCACTGCAAGCTCTGCCTCCCGGGTTTAAGCCATTCTCCTGCCTCAGCCTCCCGAGTAGCTGGGACTACAGGCGCCCGCCACCTCGCCCGGCTAGTTTTGTATTTT
>NW_012114611.1:3091122-3092948 GCF_000951035.1 Colobus angolensis palliatus | reverse complement strand
TCTCGGCCTCCCAAAGTGCTGGGATTACAGGTTTGAGCCACCGCGCCCGGCCTTTTCTACTTTTCTATACAAATTTTCTGCAGGGACAAGCAATACTTTTATGAATATAATAAACTTCATATTAAAAAAGAATGTGTCAAGACTGGGTGTGGTAGTTCATGGCTGTAATCCCAACACTTTGGGAGGCCAAGGCAGGTGGATCACCTGAGGCCAGGAGTTCGACATCAGCCTAGCCACTATGGTGAAACTCGTCTCTATTAAAAATACAAAAAATTAGCCAGGCATGGTGGCATACGCCTGTAGTCCCAGTTACTAGGGAGGCTGAGGTATGAGAATCACTTGAACTCGGGAGATGGAGGTTGCTGTGAGCCAAGAGAATGCCACTGCACTCCAGCCTGGGTAACAGAGCGAGATTCTGTCTCCAAAAAAAAAGAATGTGTCAGGTAACTACTTACTATGAAAGCAACTACCAGTTGTTCCAGTTAACTTTAGTTAAAATAATAGCAGGATGTTTAAATAATCTTACCTACCAAGTATCATTCTGGTAACCTAATTTAACATATTTTCCACAGAGAAGACATTGATAATGATTCTAAGCATGAGCAAAATCATTTCTTTTCATCCTACTTTTCTCTGTTTAGGGTTAAACTTTTTCTTTTTCTTGAGACAGGGTCTCCCACTGTCCCTCATGCTGAGTGTCAGTGGCACCATCACAGCTTACTGCAGCCTTGACCTCCCAAGCTCAAGTGATGCTCCCACCTCAGCTTCCTCAGTAGCTGGGTCTACAGGTACATGTTACCAAGTCCAGGTTAATTTATTTTTATTTTTGTAGAGACAGGGTCTCAGTATGTTGCCTGGGCTGGTCTCAAACTCGGGAGAAAGTGATACTCCCGCCTTGGCCTACCAAAGTGCTGGGATTACAGGCGTATAAAGTTTTACTGTAACAAAGTAAACTGTAACAAAGTTTTTAAAACTTTAGTTTTAAAAAAATCAAAATTTTAAATACTCTAATCTTAAGTGGATTGAGAGGCAGATTTTTTAAAAAGCTTGATCTAGAGATGTCAATCCAATAAAGCAATAAAGGAGAAGTTCCAGATCCTAGATCCTAAAGTTTGGGCCTTCCTGCTCATTTTCATCCTGGTAGAGGAGGAGACAGCAGAGTGAGAGAAGACAAATACCAGTAAAATCAGGATCAGCAGATTAAGGCAGGTAAACTGAGGGTCCGTGTCTAGCCCAATCAAGAGGTAAGGCAGAAGGTGATGACCACTGCAATCGATGTGGGGATTATTAGAAAAGAGTATATCCAGAGGAGAGAGCATAATTGGAACGAGTATGGAAAGAGGAAGAAGTTTTTTTAAAGTCTACAGTAAAAAGTAGGTTTTAATTAAAGACTTCATTATAAGAAAAAAGTATATATAAGACCACTGACATTCACAGATTTAAAATACTGATTTTTAGAAAGTGACCTTTGATGTCTGTGACATGCCATAAGCTTGTTTGATCAGGGACTAGATGAGATTTGTTAGACACAAATTTGAGTACTCTGCTTCAAGCTGTGAGTAATTTAGCATCGCCATTTCAGTATGACTTTATTATTCACTATTGTTATTCTCTGTTCATCATCTATATATAGCAACTGTTGTAACTATTTTCTTCTCCAAAAAAAAGGTACTCAAGTGAGACATGAAGCTTTTAGTGTAAGACTGTTGATATGGGAATCAACTTGTGGTATGAGGATAAACATAAGAAAAATATAACTCTCGGCCGGGCGCGGTGGCTCAAGCCTGTAATCCCAGCACTTTGGGAGGCCGAGACGGGCGGATCAC
>NW_012114611.1:3086107-3090895 GCF_000951035.1 Colobus angolensis palliatus | reverse complement strand
GGGAGGCGGAGCTTGCAGTGAGCTGAGATCCGGCCACTGCACTCCAGCCTAGGTGACAGAGCGAGACTCCGTCTCAAAAAAAAAAAGAAAAATATAACTCTCAACAAGTATGTAACTGAGTAGAAAGCCAAGGAATCTGGCCAAATATTACATTAGAACTTAAGATAATCTTAGTTATATTCTTTGTGAGTATCAAGGGTTTACTGAAACTTAGAAGAAAAAAAGCTCTATATACCAATGCTTTTAAGGCATGTTATTAACAACAGCTGAAAATAGTTAAGGGTAAATGTGCACCTAAACCACAGGGAAAATAATGAAGCAAATGAAGGCACATGCCCATTATCCCAAATCAAATGCTTGCGTCCAGTTCTATATCCAAATTTAAAATTTTTGGAATTTTAGAAACATAACCTGGTGTATTAGGTAACACCTTCAAGTATAATCTGTAACAGCACTCTGTAATCAAACATGTTATCTGCAGCAAAATGTGAAAATATTCATTTTTACAGAGATTTTAAAGAAGAAAAAATATAAACAGCTTAGTGTCAGTTCAAGTAGATTTTGCCAAGGAATGAATTCAGGTCAGGTATTTTTTTTTTTTTTGGAGATGAAGTCTTATTGTGTTGCCCAGGATGGAGTGCAATGGCACAGTCTCCACTCACTGCAACTCCCACCTCCTGGGTTCAAGCGATTCTTCAGCCTCAGCTTCCCAAGTAGCTGGGATTACAGGTGTCCTCCAACACACCCAGCTAATTTTTGCGTTTTTAGTAGAGACAGGGTTTCACCATGTTGGCCAGGCTGATCTCGAATGCCTGACCTCCAGTGATCCACCCGCCTTGGCCTCCCAAAGTGTTGGGATTACAGACCTGAGCCGTCGCACCCAGCCTCAGGTCAGGTTTTGAAGCCAAATGAGTTGTGAAAAAATTTTTTGGTTTTCAGAGGTTTTTGGATTTGGAATTGCACATAAGGGATTGTGGATGTGCGTATCAATTTCATGAATTAGAAATGAACAGAAAATGATTAAAAAAGAACATGTCGACAGATGAAAAACTAAAACTATTAGCCTGGACAACATGGAGAAACTCCGTCTGTACCAAAAAATACAAAAATTAGCTAGGCATGGTGGTATGCACCTGTAGTCCCAGCTACTCAGGGGGCTGAGGTGGGAGGATCACAGCCAGGAGGTTCAGATTGCAGTGAGCTGTCACTGTGCCACTGCACTACAGGCTGGGCAACACAGCCCCACTGTCTCAAAAAAAATTAAAATAAAAATACTGAGTTAAAAAAGATTACGTGTGTCAAATCATGCAACATGTACGAGTTATGTACACACAGATAATCAGAAGAGATTACACAGACTTGAATTAAATAAGAGTTGGATGAGATGGAGTGCAGTGGTTCACACCTGTAATCTCGGCACTTTGGGAGGCCTAAGCAGAAGGATCACTTGAGCCCAGGAGTTTGAGACCAGTCTGTGCAATACAGCAAGACCCTCATCTCTATAAATAACTTTTTAAAACATTAGCCAGGCATGGTGGCATGTACCTGTAGTCCCAACTACTCAGGAGACTGAAGCAGGAGAATCACATGAGCCTAGGAGGTCGAGGTTGCAGTGAGCTGTGACCACATCACCACACTCCAACCCGGGTGACAGAGTGAGACTCTGTCTCAAAAAAAATTAAAAATAGGCTAGGCGCAGTGGCTCATGCCAATAATCCCAGCACTTTGGGAGGCCGAGGCTGGTGAATCACCTGAGTGATTTGAACAGGAGTTCAAAAACCACCTGGCCAACATGGCGAAACCCCATCTCTACTAAAAGTACAAAAATTAGCCGGGCATGGTGGCAGGCACCTGTAATCCCAGCTACTCGGGAGGCTGAGGCAGGAGAACTGCTTGAACCCAGGAGGCGGAGGTTGCAGTGAGTCAAGATCGCGCCACTATACTCCAGCCTGTACAACAGAGCGAGACTCCATCTCAAAAAAAAACAAAATAAAATAAAATAAAAATAAAACATTAGAATTGGGTTATGAGAAGGGAACTTTCAGTAGAATTTTCTATATAGCTGTTTATTATTAAGTAATTGTTTTTAACTTAAAGCAGAGATTCTATTCAATGGCAAACTGGCATATGAAATTATAAGCAAACATAGCCTGAGTTCAAATGGAAATACCGATGATCTAATTTCATTAACCATTCAACTGTTCCTCCGTCATTAATATTGAGCTATCAAACCAGATTTCAGACTCTGTTCATCAAAAAGCCTTCTCAATAACAATGGTAGTAGAGTTACGTTTTGAGAAAATTGATTTTTCTACACAAATTATGCAAGTACTATGGAAGTCCAGTGCCCAGGGCAGATAAAGTATCACTCACCTAAATCACATTTAAATATAGTATGAATCTAAAAAAGCATCATACTAACGTCTTTTTAGGGAGGAGATCTCACTGACAAAGAATCCTAAGGAAGCCAAATAACAAGAATAATTATTATCTGCATTCCATATTTATCATCCCAATTTATCCTTATAAAAATTCAGCCAGGTACAGTGGCTCACAATGTAATCCCATCACTTTGGGAGGCAGAGCCAGGCGGATCACTCGAGGTCGAGAGTGCGAGACCAGCCTGGCCAACATGGTGAAACCCTGTCTCTACTAAAATTACAAAATTTAGCCGGGCGTGGTGGTGGCTGCCTGCAATCCCAGCTACTAGGGAGGTTAAGGCAGGAGAACTGCATGAACCCAGGAGGCAGAGGTTGCAGTGAGCCGAGATCATACCACTGCACTTCAGCCCGGGCAACACAGGAAGACTCCGTGTCAAAAAAAAAAAAAAAATCCTCTTGAGGAAGTTTCAATGGTATAATTAGTATTCCCACATTGTGGTAAGGCAAGAAGACTGAAGCATGAAGAGTAAAAAGACCTGGGAAGACTACTGTAATCTTCCTGAGTCCTACTGCCAAGAGGCTAACCAACAAAACTCTTAGTTTCTCAAGGCAGAGGCAGAAGACCCTTGGAAGTCCAAACCCTAGTAAGAGGGCAGATGACAGATAAATCAGGCAGGTCACAGGATAAGAACAGCCTAGAGAATGCTGACTTCTGTCATGGATCACAAGTTAAATAGGCAAGCCCTCGAATATGCAAGCATATGGCTGTGGCAGGTGCTAGACAGAAACACACAGTTAACATTTCCTGCCCTGAAATAAGGACAAGCTCAGGAAGAAATAAATTTTCAGGTTTCATGGTTTCAAGTAGAA
This sequence comes from Colobus angolensis palliatus, assembly GCF_000951035.1. Lineage (NCBI taxonomy): Eukaryota > Metazoa > Chordata > Mammalia > Primates > Cercopithecidae > Colobus > Colobus angolensis. Next base: position 3,087,644 of record NW_012114611.1, on the reverse strand, counting down.
CAGAAATAAACTAGCTCTGAGATTTAAATTAATGCAAAACAAACACCCTTTTCACACATCACATACACATATCCCCCAAAAAAGTCAAAAACAAAGTTGTATTGCTTTTTACAATGGTATAATGGACAGTTAGATTAGATTCTCAAAACACTTTCCCACTAGAAAACTAGTATTTGGATGAGACAAAATCAGTAAAGTATCATACCAACCACATACACAGGAAAAGCCATTCAAATGATGTTTTAGTGAAGAAAATACCATCTTGTTTTTGACAATGTCTTTACTTTTGGAGATGATAAACATAAACGATATGCTATAAAGAAATCCAAAAGGTGTCCCTTGACTCCAAGTAATGTGTCATACCTGAGTAATAGCTTGGATTATAAGCTGCACTTCTTGTGGAACATGTAAAAGATCGGTCCAAATGTCCTTGCCTGGAAGATAAAATCTAAACAAAGCAGAAGATTTTTCTTAAGTCACATTTTTTTTTTTTTTTGAGACAAAGTCTCACTCTTGTTGCCCAGGCTGGAGTGCACTAACACGATCTCTACTCATTGCAACCTCTGCCTCCTGAGTTCAAGTGATTCTCCTACTTCAGACTCCTGAGTAGCTGGGATTACAGCTGGGATTACGTGCCATCACACCTGGCTAATTTTTGTATTTTTAGTAGAGACAGGGTTTCACCATGTTGGCCAGGCTGGTCTTGAACTCCTGACCTCAGGTGATCCACCCACTGCTGGGATTACAGGCGTGAGCCACCATGCCTGGCCATGTCACGTTTTTTAACAATAAAATAAAAGCATATATTAGGAAAAATAAATAATTAAACAAGACTATAAGCTGGGTGCAGTGGCTCATGCCTATAATCTCAGCACTTTGCAAAGCCAAGGCAGAAGGATCACTTGAGCTCAGGAGTTCAAGACTAGCAATGGACAACATGGAGAGACCCCGTCTCAAAATAAATAAAGACTATAGCAGAACTAAGACTATTTCAGAACTCAATATAATTATATTTACATGTTATACATATTAGTACTACATACTAATAAGAAAGGAAAACACATAGACAATCTAATGAAATAATTCAGGCTTCAAGGAAAAAAACAGGCAAAATATCTGTTATACAACTTAATTCAAAGAATGTTCACTAAAAGGTAAATATGTATTTAGTACATCATGTCTGAAAGCCAGTTATAACACATTAAAAAGGCTGAGAAAAATCAATCTGGTTTTGGTTCTTTTGATAACTTTACAGAGATAGTTCTTAATCAGAGGTGGTGCTGTACCCTGGGTACATATCTGGAAATGTGTGGACATACATTAACTATTAAAATGATTATGGGGGGAGGTGGATGCTACAGGGATTTAGTGCCCAGGGCTCACGGATGCTAAATATCCTATTAGGAAAGATTCACACATCAAAGAACGATCTCATCCAAATTACTAATGGCTTTCCCATTGAAAAAGACTGCTTTATTAATAGTGCTCCCCACACTTTCATGTGCATATAAATCAAATGAGGATGTTTTTAAAATAT
>NW_012114611.1:3058074-3082141 GCF_000951035.1 Colobus angolensis palliatus | reverse complement strand
CCGATCTGCATATAACTAATTTTAAAATTCAAAGAACAATGAGTTTTCTAAAAGGTACTGTTCTCAAAGAACTCATACATAGCCTATTTTGTCTTAACTTCCTTGTCTTAATTTTAATATATAGAGCAGAATTCTAAACACTAAAATTACTGATTCTAGAAAGTTTATATCCATGCTTGTATTTTTGAGTGTGGTATTTAAACTACATAAGATGAAAACGTATGAGGAGCCCAAATAATTAATTAATTAAAGGAAGAAAATTGCTCCTAACCTGCTGGTCAGAAAGCGAAAGCTGGTCCTCTGGAAAACCTGTTTGTGGCAGGAGGTGGGTTTTGAATAAGGAGTTGTGGTTCACTAAAGTCACTTCTCCAGCATCCATCCTCATCCTATCAGCAATATCATCTAGGGAGAGAGTGTGGATTAGTTCAAATCACGTAATTCTTCAACAATGTTTTTCCTATGAACCAATCTTTTCACCTAATAAAAACAATTCCCACCCAGGCATAGTGCCTCAAGCCTGTAATCCCACCACTTAGAGAGGCCGAGGCAGGAGGATTTTTTGAGGCCAGAAGTTCAAGACCTATCTAGGCAACATCATAGCAAGACCCTGTCTCTACAAAAAATTAAAAAATGAGCCAGCAGGCCAGGTGCAGTGGCTTACACCTGTAATTCCAGCACTTTGGGAGGTCGAGGCGGGTGGATCACGAGGTCAGGAGTTTGAGACCAGCCTGGCCAACATGGTGAAACCCCGTCTCTACTAAAAATACAAAAATCAGCCAGGCATGGTGGCGGGTACCTGCTACTCAGAAGGTGGAGGCAGGAGTATTGCTTGACCCTGGGAGGCAGAGGTTGCAGTGGGCCAAGATCGTGCCATTGCACTCCAGCCTGGGCAACAACAGCAAAACTCCATCTCAAAAAAAAAAAAAAAAGTTAGCCAGCCAATGTGGCACGTGTCTGTAGCCTCAACTACTTGGGAAGCTGAGGCAGGAAGACTGCCTTGAGCCCATGAGTTCAAATTTACAGTGAGCTATCATCACACCACTGTACTCCAGCCTGGGTGACAGAGAGAGACCCTGTGTCTAACAATAATAACAAAAAAAGACAAAAAAAGAACTTGAAGAACAACTCTGCAATAAAATAAAATGCCTCTTTCATAGCTAACCAAAGGCAAAAATCTCATATTATCATTGTCAAAAGAGGTCCATGTGCAGAAATTGGCTCATTGGTAGATGGCCTCAGCTAATTCCAAAACAATTCAAAACTTGTACACATATAAAAACAGCTTAATTTAAAGCTTTAAAAATAACAAGACCAGGCAAGGTGGCTCACACCTGTAATACTAGCACTTTGGGAGGCTGAGGCAGATGGATGGCTTGAGCCCAGGAGTTCAAGACCAGCCTGGGCAATATGGCAAAATCTCGTCTTTATTAAAAAACAAAACAAAACATTAGCCAGACGTGGTGGTGCATGCCTGTAGTCCCCGCTACTCAGGAGGCTGAGCTGGGAGGATCCTCCGAGCGTGGGGAGGTCAAGGCTGCAGTGAGCCATGACAGAGTCACTGCACTCCAGCCTGGGCGACAGAGTGAGACCCTGTCTCAGAGAACAACAAAGAAAAACACAAACAAAAAACAAAAATGCTCCCAAAATAAACTTTTTAAACATTTTAACTACAGAAAAACATTTAAATATAAAAGATTGGGGCAAAAAATTCACCATTCAGTAACAAACACTGTTAACATTGGTTCATTTCCTGTTTTAACACAAAAAAGTACTTTAAGACATAATCCACCTGCCAGGTGTGGTGGCTCACACCTATAATCCCAGCACTTTGGGAGGCTGAGGTGGGTGGATCACTTACTTGAGGCCAGGAGTTTGAGAGTAGCCTGGCTAACATGGCAAAACCCTATCTCTACTAAAAATACACCAGGCATAGTGGCACATGCCTGTAATCCTAGCTACTTGGGAGGCTGAAGCATGAGAATCGCTTGAACCCGGGAGGTGGAGGATGGAGTGAGCCAAGATAACACCACTGCACTCCAGTTTAGGCAAGAGAGTGAGACTCTGTCTCTAATAATAATAATAATAATAATAATAATCTGCCTGAAATTTTTTAAAAGCATAGTTTTATTCATATTGCTCTTAACAGGTATCAGCTCAATAACTATATTAGGGCAGAATTTTAATTTGGAACCATTTTTGATAACTTTATTACTACAGAAGAGCTAGAATAGAAGCAATAAAGGTAACAGAATTCAATGACTTACACTGGTATCAGCAATGAGAGAAAATGGAAACAAATGAACAGGGAAGGAGAAGGCAGACTAAGGAAAAGGAAAACACAGAATAGAGAGAAAGCTAATGTGAATGTAAAAGGAACATAGGGATGTTATAAAATCTAAGTGTATAGATTTTTCAACGTATTTCTAAATTAGCTACTAGTCCTGATCTTATATTGATCGCCTTAACAGACATAAAGTACTATAAATGAAATAGTGAAAAATGTCCTAATCACAATTCTCAGTAACACTAGCTAAATGAAATAAAATATTTATATTAATCAAATTGTCATTTAGAAGTCAGTATAACATAGTACTAAGGAACAAGAACTCTTGGCTGGGCACGGTGGCTCACTCCTGTAATCTCAGCACTGTGGGAGGCCAAGGCAGGCAGATCATGTGAGGTCAGGAGTTCAAGACCAGACTGGCCAACATGGTGAAATCCCATCTCTACTAAAATACAAAAATTAGCTGGATGTAGTAGCACACGCATGATTGTAATCCCAGCTACTTGGGAGGCTGAGACAGGGACTGCTTGAACCCAGGAGGCAGAGGTTGCAGTGAGTTGAGATCATACCACTACACTTCAGCCTGGGTGACAGAGTGAGACTCTGTCTCAAAATAAAATAAAAAAAAGAACAAGAACTCTAGAAAATTCTAGAACCAGAGTGCCTAGGTTTAAATCCTGGCTCTGCCAGTTATAGCACACGACTCTAGGCAAGCTTCTTAACTTCTGTGTCTCAGTTTCCTTGTGATATAATAGGGATAATAATAGTAACCTACTTGGTAGGTACTATTAGGTACCCTTGTAAGATGGTTAGGAGTAATCGTTTACTCCTAATATATTTTAAATAATTAGAACAGGGTCTAGTACACAGTAAATGTTTGCCAGGGTATATTTGGCTTTTTCAATACAATCAATGAGATAATACTCCTAAATGAGTACATAAACAATGTTCTAACCAAAAGATAATTATGTGGGCCGGGCGCAGTGGCTCATGCTTATAATCCCAGCACTTTGGGAAGCCGAGGTGGGCAGATCACCTGAGGTCAGGAGTTTGAGACCAGCCTAGCCAACATGGCGAAACCCTGTCTCTATTAAAAACAGGAAAATTAGCTGGACATGGTGGCACATGCCTGTAATCCCAGCTACTTGGAAGGCTGAGGCAGGAGAATTGCTTGAACCCAGGAGACACAGGCTGCAGTGAGCAGAGATGGTGCCACTGCACTCCAGCCTGGGTGACAGAGCAAGACTATGTTTCAAAAAATAATAATAATAATAATTGTGTTTGGCATATAGTATTACATAATTCGGATTAAGATTTCTCTTAAAATTATTATTAAGCACAAAGATACAAATACTGAAAATGTTAGGAAAACCCATTCTTTCACTCCAGCTTAACCAATGAGAGTAGCTAAAAGCATTCAACAACTAGTTAGTCTTACCCATTTCAAGTCTTTTCACATCACTGACTTTAGCAAAGATACAAAGTCCTATAAAAGAAGACACAAAACAGAAAAATTACATACTGAAACGCCTACTTCACTTAATTTTAGAAGGTGCAGCCACTAGAAGTGACATTTGTTTGTGTTCTTAGTGGAGAAAAATCTAAGGTGGTAAAGAGTTGACTTGATGGGAAAAGGGTAAAAACTAAAACTAGCTTGAGGTACTTCCAAACATTTCTGCAACCTGTGCTACATTAAACAGCAATTACAGACTACCCACAGAATCACAGAATATTAAAGCAAGAAGCAAGCTGGGAGCGCCAACCCTTAAGAGACTGAGTGGTTTGCATAAAGTCATGATGTCAGCAACTACACCGAAATTATAACCTAGAAATTCTTCCCAACTCATTGTTCTATTACTTCATGCTAAATCACTTCACAAACAAGTGACAGACTTTGTGATAGTCCTATTAAGACTTTTCTTCCATCTCTTACTCAGCAGCCTGATACTCTAACGACAATCAAGGACTACTCTGGAGGAGTACAAAGTACTTCCCCCAACATCATCAATCAAACTGCTACAAACCAAAGCCCCTTTGCCTATATAAAAATTACTGTCTCCTCTGATATATCCACTTTTTCCATAAAATAAAGATGTTAAAAACCAAACTGCTGGTGGGGTATGGTGGCTCACACCTATAATCCCAGCACTTTAGGAGGCCGAGACGGGCGGGTAACTTGAGGTCAGGAGTTGGAGGCCAACCTGGCCAACATGGTGAAAACTCATCTCTACTAAAAATACAACAATTAGCCAGGTGTGGTGGTGCGTGCCTGTAGTCCCAGCTACTCGGGAGGCTGAGACAGGAGAATTGCTTGAACCCAGCAAGCAGAGGTTGCAGTAAGCCGAGATCACGCCACTGCAACAGAGCAAGGCTCTGTCCCAAAAAAAAACAAAAACAAAAAAAAACACAACCAAACTGCTTGGAACTAGGTTAATAAACATATCCTCGGCACATACGGTCTTGGCAGATTTCCAAGAGGAGGAGGCTACTAGGGATGATAATAGTCACACCTATATATATTTATAATCTTATAACCATATTTTTTAAAATATTAAGCACTTCATCAACCACATAGCAATACCAGGGCTTCAATGTATTCATGAGGCTGGATGATGATAATAGGCATTCTTTGTGGTCACAATAATGAAAGTCACACAAAGGAAGGCTACTTAAAGTTTTCTTGGCATATGCGATCACGCCACTGCCCTCCAGCCTGGGCGACACAGCTAGACTCCGTCTCAAAAAAAAAAAAAAAAGTTTTCTTGGCAGAGCTACAGACTAAGCAGAGTAATTATCTGATTACCTAGTTATTGCCAGGAAGGATCCCTAAAGAATTTAAGCCTTAGATTTAGGCTTCAAATGTATTTCCAAATGCTCAACTTAAAAGACTTCTTTATCTAAAAATTCTTCAGGTTATTTTTTCCCCTTCTTTCTTGTTTAATAGAGTAGACTCCCTTTGGTTCCAGATTAAGGGGGGAAAAAATCTTATCAACCAATACATTAGCAACATTTTTTTGACATTTTAAAGTTGCTTCATAACTGTCATTACTAGCCTTTTTAAAATTATTATGAAGAAGAATGCCAACTTAAAGGCTTGGTGCCCAAAAGAATAATCCCATGTTAATTTCCGTGCATTTTGTTGAGATAGATGTGAAGGGAAAAGGAAGCTAGAAATTCAAAGAATTTTACCGATTATATCCAGAGAGGTTAAATGACTTGCCTGAAATCACACAGATGGGGCAAAAAGAAGACAAGAATCCATGTATCCTGATTCCAGGGCAAAGGCACATTTCAAACATCATACAACTTCAAATCCTTTAACACACCCTCAAAGATTCATATGCACTGGCAATTTAAAAGTAATCCCGCCGGGCGCGGTGGCTCAAGCCTGTAATCCCAGCACTTTGGGAGGCCGAGACAGGCGGATCACGAGGTCAGGAGATCGAGACCATCCTGGCTAACATGGTGAAACCCCGTCTCTACTAAAAATACAAAAAAACTAGCCGGGCGAGGTGGCGGGCGCCTGTAGTCCCAGCTACACCGGAGGCTGAGGCAGGAGAATGGCGTAAACCCGGGAGGCAGAGCTTGCAGTGAGCTGAGATCCGGCCACTGCACTCCAGCCTGGGCGACAGAGCAAGACTCCGTCTCAAAAAAAAAATAAATAAATAAAAATAAAAGTAATCCCTCACTAACCCTGGGTAATCCACACTGATTTATAATTTTAAATAATTAAAACCCCACATTTATATTTTAATACAAATATATCCAGCTTCTTCAGTGTGCTTACGGTACATTCTTTTAGCCACTTGCAGTTACATTGGGAGAAGGAATATTTCACCCCAAGATTCTCCATGAAAATGCTGGATCTGGAACCTTGATGCCACCAAATTCATGCAACTATAAAAATGTCTTCTTTTTTAAAAAATTATTCTAATAATTCATTTCCTAGTATACACTGGTCATGTAATTTACTGAAAGAACATAAGCCACTACAAATATTCAGATGAAGTCAGGTTAGTAGCGGAACACAAGGCAATGGGAAATCTGAAAGAACAAAAAAGATCACAGTCTTCACAACTGCGGTGAAACATTTATAACCTTACACATACGCAAAGAGGGGATTATAAAAGACAATGTTTAGGGCTGTAAGAAAGTCACTAGAAAATATATATTGAGGCCGGGCGTGGTGGCTCACGTCTGTAATCCCAATACTTTGGGAGGCCGAGGTGGGCGGATCACGAGTTCAGCAGTTCGAGATCGGCCTGGCCAACATGTTGAAATCCTGTCTCTACAAAAAATACAAAAATTAGCCAGGTGTGGTGGCAGGTGCCTATAATCCCAGCTACTCGGAAGGCTGAGGCAGGAGAATTGCTTGAACCCGGGAGGCAGAGGTTGCAGTGAGCCGAGATCACGCCATTGCACTCCAGTCTGTGCGACAGAGCAAGACTCCGTCTAAAAAAAAAAATCTATATCTATATCTATATCTGTATCTCTATGTCTCTCTCTCTATATATATATATATTTAGATCTATATATATCTATATAGGCATTCTTTGTGGTCACAATAATGAAAGTCACACAAAGGAAGGCTGCTTAAAGTTTTCTTGGCATATGAGATCACGCCACTGCCCTCCAGCCTGGGCGACAGAGCGAGACTACGTCTCAAAATATATAGATAGATAGATACAGATAACTTCACCTATATATATCTATATATAGATATAGAGAGAGAGAAAGAGAGAGACACGCAATGTTAGCTTTATCCAGGACCAAGATGTGGTTAGAACAATTTATAAGAAGGGTGTGAAAGCAATCACGTGAAATCGCCCTTTTCCAAGTTCTTTAAAACAATTATGTGTACAATAGTATTATATCGTCATGTGTTTGAGGTTTCTTCCCCTCTATTTTTACATGTAATCTCTCCCAATCACTCTAACACCTTAAACACCTTAATACTCTAACGCCGTAAACCCTAAGTATTCAAATTCTTTCATACACATTCATTTACCGGGCACCAACTATGTGCTTTAAGAAAGGGTCCCTGCCACTGGGCAGCTCACTGTCTAGTAGGGAAAGCCAGATCCATAAACAGGTACAGCAAGACAGTAGAGCTGGTACAACTGATAGAAGATGTAGAAGTTGGGAAGAAAAGGACAGAGTTCCAAAGCAATAGTCAAAAACTGCATTCCCTTAGGCAGAAGTAGTAGAACCTGTTTTTGTATCCATCCACTCCCTCTAGACAGCTCATTAGATGAGTGATATGAAGACCATCTTTGCAGTTGGGATAATTAATTGAAGTCAGTTAAAAATGAAAAAGCCTTCCTAAAAGGGACTAGAGAGGAAAAATAAAGGGTGGTTGGGCGAGGGGAGGTGTAAACTGGAAGTAGGTTAAGGGATCATGCTTAAAGAGATGCTTAAAGTTGCATTGTAACTGTAATTTCAAAGTCAGGGCAATCTGTATTTCAACACGAGTCCTTAACACAAATTATTTTTATGAAGAATAAAGATTTAGGAGATGATGTGATCTAATCCATCCAGAATAACCAGTTATAACAAAGACCCTCAGTCAAATAGTTGGTAGTAGATAAAAGGCTTTATATGAATATTACAAGAATCACCACCACTCCAAATATAGTAAGTGTACCAAATACGAAGTAAAATGACTTTAACAAGGCTGACTTGAAAGTGATAAAGGAGCAAGTTATTGCCAACCAGATAGTGGAAATACTGCACAGGCACCGATAAACAGAAATCACCAAGCTCAAGGAAAGAGAAACGATCCAGAGATCACGTTAGGGTACACCAAGAAAGAGACGGTTCAAGGGAATTACCAGGAGGCGATGAGCCAGGTAAGCAAATTGTGGCAGTTAAGGGGATTTTCATAACCTGAGCAGGAGGGTCCAGACGTTTCTTTCTGGTGGTGGCACTAGCGATATCACATCTCAGAGAGATACCACAGAGTAAGAGAGTTGGAGAAATGTTTACGTGAGACGCAGAAGTAGTCGAGAAATATCACTGGGGTCTCAAGGAAGGCGGGAGATGAAGCCGGTACCACAGAAAGCCAAGCTTCCCGGTGAAAATAGCTCTCCCTAGAGAAGACCCTGCTCTGGCGGGAAAGCCCCGGAATCGCAACCGGCCTTTTCCCAAGAACCGCTGGGCGCTGGGATGGGGCCTGCTGTAACGGCAGGGAGACGGCCTCTCCGCGGCCCAGGAGAGAGAGACCAGAAGGAACGGCCTCAGGTAGCCTAACGGCCACCGGCGGCCACAGCGCGGCCACCGGACAGCAGGGGGGAGGGGAGGTGGTCCCAGGGGGCGGGGCAGAGGAAAAGGCGCCGGCCCCACAGTGCTCCCAGCTTCCGCCCAGTCCAACCCGGGCCGGCGCATCGGGTCCGACACAGTCTCCTGGACCAGGCTCCCTCCATCCTCACCCCTCCCCCAGCTTCCCGCCGCCACTCACCGAACCGGAACCGGCTGCCATGCGAAGGAGTTTCCGGCCGGGCGCGGAACGCAAAACCCGGGAACCGCCGCGAACCGGAACCGCCTTCACAGCACCGGAAGAGCCGCTAGGTGGCTGCAGAGGAGGGGGCTGGGGCAGGAGGTCAAAGAACAGAGTTAAGGACCAGTGGGACGCCTGCGCGGTGTGGCGAGACCCGAGAAGCCAAGGGAGCGTTTAAGACTTGGTTGTAATTTCTCAGTACCCTTTTCAGTCTGGGCGTTTTCGCTTTCTCGTACTCGGAATACTGTTAGTGAGCCCTTCGTCCTATGCTTTTCTCTGTTCCCTCAGCTCCCTTACTCGCCGCCTTCTGGTTCCGCACGGCGAGTTTTGCTTGGGTTCCAGTTTCCATGGCAGCTTTTCGCTGTGGTCCTAAATCTGCGGAAACCTGTGGCTTCCCCCGACAGATGGGGACCTGAGATCTAAATCGATCTCAGGCTATCTCGTGTTTTATTGAGAATCCAGAACGTTAGTGCTTGTAAAGGTTATTGGAGATATTTTAGTGTTACCAGGTTCAGAGAAGTGAAGGGATTTCCCAAGGATTTTAAGTGCACGGCCCATCTAAGACTAGGAAACAAGTTTCTTAACTTGCAGTCTTATACTCTGCACCACCTCATGCTTGATTGACCATTCAGGAAACAAAAAAAAGAAAAAAGCATCTTGAGGACGTATTAGGCTAGACGCTGGCAAGATGTAGAAACTTTGAGAACTCTGGAGGAATTTGAAAGATAGGCAGAGCTGTGAGGAAAGCTTTTGGGAGCCCACTAGAGATCTGCTTTTCTGGGTAGAGATAGAGAAGGACCCAGGAATCACCTCTGACCTCTGAAGGGCTTTGTTGTTCCTGGGACACATTGATTAACTTGGAATCTGCCATACTTTCTAAAAGAAAATAATGGGAAGAAATATGTTTGTTCATTCAGGCTGTTTGTCAAGCACCTCAGCTTGGCAGGCCTCTGGACCCAGGCCCTGTAGAAGTCTTAGAGAAATGCCCCCTTAGTAGGTCCTTTACACTCAGATCACAGCCACAGGCACAGTCTGAGCTCAGACTTGAAGAAGGGTAGTTTGTGGAGGCCCCCAGCCTTTCTGATACTCTCAGAAGCTTACTGAGTTCAGGGGATCCTGCCCTGTCAAATACATCAAAGTAGATTATTTGTGTTGCCTCATATGCTGATACTTTCATATTGTCAAGTCCTAAGGCCTAGTAGTAATGAGCGTAACTGGTCTGTCAGTCATTGACATCTTATTCCACAGCTCTGTTCGTTTGGATTAAACTCTGTCTCTATTTCTAGGAGGCAGCCATGCATAAAGACGAGTTTCATCTGAAATTTTTCATGTGTGTGATTCAATCTCGCCAGTTAGTCAGGACTCCTCAGAGAACAGGTACCATTGTCTCCTGATCATACTCCAGTGACAGAGAATGAGTTCTCTCACAAGAAGTCTCAATACAGGATGTGAAGCTTTCTAGTGTAAATACGAATTTGAGGGGTCAACTGACTAGTTTATCACATTCTCACTTTGATAAAATATTGATCACTGAGTCATGTATTTTCCAGGTAAGATTTTGACCTGGTTTGTTGTGATAGTCGCCAGGCAGATAAGGAGGACTTGAGAGTTGAGGGGGGAACAAAATTTACCCCATGAGTTGGTCATTGATTTCTGTGTTGTTATGTGAATTACTTTGACCAGTCTGGGATCATCTGTGGGAATCTTTATTGTCATTATAACTGACACTCCAAAACTATCAAGTAAATCAAGCCTAAGGAAAAATGGCCTTCTCATCCACCCCACCTCAAAGTATCTAGTTACATGTTCTGTTTTTCCCCCATGTATGTCAAGAAAATGGAATCTTTTTGAGGTAAGAGAGTTGTTGAGAACAGTCATCGCTTCTCTAATTTTTCACTGGATTTTTGGAAGAAAGCCCTGAACAGCTCAGAGTCATAGGAAAAATGAAAGGGAGTAAGAAACACTCCCTTCCCTGAATCCCACCTTGAGGGTGACCTAAAGCTATTGTTTCTCAGCTGGGGAAGCTTCTACTTCCAGCATGCTCATACCAAAGCCACCAACAAAGACAGACACCTTGAAGAGTCTAGATACTTTGGATGATCCAGACACCGTGAGAAGCATACCTGTTTTCAAAACTGGTGAGGCATGTAGGTAAACAGCAAGAAATGTGCAAAGGAATATGGGAAAGTGAAAGTTGTATGCATAGTGTTATAAATCAGGGTAGAGCTACTAAAGTAAAGCTGAAATACAAGTTAAGACCCAAGGGGGAAAGTCTGTGTGTGTGTGAAACAGAGAGAGAGAGAGAGAGAGAAAGAGAAAGACGGATGGGGAGGGAAAGGAAAAAGGGAGAGAGTTGAGGATGGATCATCTGGGAAACTATAGGGAAACGGACATTTCTTTCTATGAAGAATAACTTAATTTGGTCAATATTAAATCAGTTGGCTCATAACTGTAAACTACTAATCTGGTTTATCCTATTGTCAGCATCCTTGATACATAAATAGGTGAACCTTAAAAAAATCGACTAAATGAGTTACTATTTTACAAAATGATTCCAAATATTGTAAACAATTTTCATCTTAGGAAACCGTTTAATAATAGATTTCTCATGTATGTTTTAAATAATGTTTAATTCACAAGCAATTTATACAAAGCTTCAGAAACACATCTGTATGTTTCGTCTCAACTTAAATTACATCTATATTGGAGTCAATTCACTGCAAATCTTTATCGAGTTCCCACTATTTGCCTAATAATATACTAGAAATGATAGGTTATAAAACATACATATAAGACATATCCTTGCCATTGCCCCAGTAGCTTACAGTTTGGAAATACCTTAGCGATTATTTAGCTCAATTCTCTTATATTTTCAGAAGGAACTCAGGACTAAAAGGTTTTCCTCGGAAAGTTAATAATTTCATTAAAGTAGCAACTCCTAGCACTTATGAAATATATATCAGTATTTAGCCATATTTTTGAGCACTCACATTTGAAATCATTGGACTAGACTCTCTAGGAAATGAGAAAATGAACTAGACACTTTCCCTGTTTCCTAGGATCTTATGATTAAGGAGGGGAGATAATATGGAACAATGTGTAAGTTATGAACTTAATAACTTTGGTTCAAAATGTTGAATTGGTTCAAAATAAGAAGTCATAGATATGTAGAGAAGGGAAGAACCAGCCGACTGCTCAGAGCCAGCTTTTCTTTTCCTTCCTTCCTCCCTCCCTTCCTTCCTTCTTCTTTTCTTTCCTTTTTTCTTTTCTTTTTTTCTTTTCTTCCTTTTGCAACTGTTTGTGGTCTACATCCCTTTAATCAGACTTCCTTTGCCCCTGCATAGAAAGCAGCAAGAAATAAACCCAGCTGATAGCTTTTTCCTATTGTTTATTGACTTTGTACAGATTATTTCTTATTTGCCCTCATCTTTCCTGCTTTTTTGATTTTCCTTTTCCTCTGATGTACCTAATACTCCCCTCAGACTCCCTTTGCTCTGATGACTCATTTGGACCTGCTTCTGTGGTTTGAACTCAGCATTGTCTCATGGACAAAATTCTGATGTTCAACTTCTGCCTTTAAACCCTGGGGTCTGTGCAGCTCAGGTAAGTGGCCATTCTTAACCCTTTCAGCTTTCCTACTGGAGAAAGGAAATCCAGTATTTTCCCAGCACCAGTAAGGTCTCCATTCCTCCTCTTCTGCCTGCCTCCCTGCTTCCTTCCTCATCCTTTCCTCTTCCCTTCCTTCCTCTCTCCTACTCTTCCTCCTTCTTTGACTTCCTTCCAGGAGAATGTGTTGAGCACATACTATGTCAGGTACTGTAGTTGGCACTGGGAATAAAGTAGTAAACAAAACAGGTACATTGTCTGCTCTCATGAAGTTTATAGTCTTATGGGACTAAGACAGTAATCACACAATTCACACACATGGTTATATAACTAGAATGGTGCTAGTGCAGTGAAAGAAAATAATACCATGTAATCAGAGGATAAAACAGGGGATGTAATATGGCCTGAGAAGTCAGAAAAACGTTTCTCAGGAAGGCCTGAGGGATGAGTATGCATTAGCTAGGTAAAGAGAGAAGAGCTTTCCACAAAAGGGGACAATAGACTATGAAACGGGAAAGAGTAGAATGGGCCAGTGTGACTTGATGATGGGAGGAATAGCGGGAGAGTGAACTGTACAGATGGTGTAAGAGCCAGATTGTGCAGTGCCTTCTAGGTCTTATTGACACTTCTGAGCTCTGGGAAATCACTGAAGAATGATAGGATCATGTTGCCTTTTAAAACATGTTTCTGGCTCCTGGGTGGGGGATGGATTGGAGAGATACAAGGGTAGTTATCTGCTCTGATGAGATGAATGCCACTGCCTTGCTCCATTTCTTACCTGTAGGCAATGCATCACTCTAGGGCACCAGTGAAATGGTGAGGAACTCATGTCATCAAACAGCAGAGATGAGCACAGAGCCAGTGGTACCCAAACATAAAAAAACCCTGGCCTGATGTCTTTCTGCTTCTGCCAGCCCAAGAAATTCACAGGGACTCCCTCCAGGGTATTCTGCTTCTTGTTCTAAGTGCAGTTGTACATGGAGATTCTGTGCTCTAGTCCTTAAGAAAAATGGAATATATTTATTTCTTGTCTCATACCTGGCAGGGAAGCAGCTGTTGTTTTTTCCAACATCTTGCCTATCAGTATAAGCAGCTCTGCCTGTACTATAATGAGGCAGGCTGTGTGTGTGTGTGGCCCATAGAGGATCAGCTCCTGACATAAGAAAGCCACTTGATCCTGCACTGGGGTGTAGCAAGGGTGTGAGTCACCTAGCTGTACCCTTTACCCCTATGTCCTGACCCCTAGGCTTTGCAAAGAAAAGTGATTAGCATTTCAAGATAGGTAAGAGTGTGGGACAACTACCTCCAGGACAAAAGCTCAGGGGTAGCAGGCACCTTTGTGCTACAGGCTCTGATCCAGCAGATCCAGCTGCCCACTAGACATAAAGCCTCTCCTGTATATAAAGACTTCGATGATGGGCAACCTGCCTAGGTAACTAGTGACTCTCAAGACTACTTCTAGTGACCTGAAAATGGGGAAGCATTCCAAAGGAGTGGTGCTTCACCCATTTGCTTCTTGTGTCACAGCTTCTCCCTGGAAGATAAGACCTTACTATCATATTCTTCACTTCATCTAGGCCATCTATCACCAGCATTGCCCATACCCCCTGTTGCCCTTCTGATTCTCTGTACCTGGGTATTCTGTACACTCACACCTAGGTGAATTATGCAGACAAGGATGCAGTTAACCCAACATTGTGAGTGCAGCTGAAATGTAGAGATTACAATTGCTGTCCATGATCCAAGTTCCCTTCAAGCAGGTGTATTTGCCTTCTGCATCAGAGGCAAGATTCTCTCTCTATATGCTATGTTGTAGCAATCCAAGAGGCTGGACCCTTGCTGAAGGAAAATCAATGGGAGTTCTGCCTCTATCAAGATTGCCTTAATCTCAACATAGTCACCATTCGTCATTGACCTCCTGACCCCAGACTTCCAGAATCAGTTCCACAGAACTTGAGTCTTCTCCTGGAGCTAAAATTTTCAGGGCTCTTACATTGCCAACTGAATTGGGAAGGTCATTGAGAGGGAAATATCACCTTACAAATGCTCTTCTTTCAGTCAAGTCTGCAAGGATATCAATAGATCTATGGAACACTTCTTTCATCTTCCATCATGTTGTATATATACACTTGGACCGCCATTCTCTGGGTGGTCCCATGTTAAACTACCTCTCAGTTACCCAGGGACGTGTATTTACGGGCCTAGAGGTATATTCCATGGACTATGTACTTGCTAAACAACTAAGGCTTCCACATTGTGTTTGATTAGGGGTTAGCAGATCTAAAGAGGAAGACTCCCAGAATTGTGTTATACAATAATTATTTGTCTTCTCTGCTCTGATATCCCCAAAAGCTTACTTTTTTAAGGAAAGAAAAAGTTTATCTGGCTCAAGGTTGAGGCTACATTCCTCTGCTGAAGTTTGTTTACCTCTGCCATAATCAAATCTTGAAAGGGGTAGCTTTAGTTTATAATGGGAATCATCTTGTCTCCTGTGACCTCTTCCCTGAACTGTCTCTTTCAGTAAGTTGATTGTAGTTGGTGTAAGTGACCCCACAAGAGCCATCCAGACTTCTGAGGCTGACAGATTCATTCTTAAAGTGATGGTGTTCTTGGACCTCCACAGCTTAGAACAATTCTTATCAAACTTTGACTTGTGTCAGACTCACCTTGATACCTTGTTAAAACACATTGCTGTGTACCACCCCCAGAGTTTCTGATTCAGTAGATCTCAAGTAGGGCCCAATAATGTGCATTTCTAACCAGTTCCCAGATGATACTGATTCCACTAGTGTCAATTGTGAACCATTGTCTTAAACCAACTAGGGTACCTGAAGAAAC
Source organism: Colobus angolensis palliatus (assembly GCF_000951035.1). Taxonomy (NCBI): domain Eukaryota; kingdom Metazoa; phylum Chordata; class Mammalia; order Primates; family Cercopithecidae; genus Colobus; species Colobus angolensis. The sequence continues at coordinate 3,066,917 of NW_012114611.1, read as the reverse complement.
TCAGCCTGTCCCTGCTAGGTGAGGTGGAATAGCCAAACAGGTGCCCTGTGTCAGGAACCTCAATATTAGTGACTTGTGGAGTTTGCTTTGTCTCCAGGAATCATCCTATCCCAGCTAGAGCTAAAGATGACTCTCCAGACAATGGTTTCATGCCTGTGCCCAGGGTCTCTCATCATGGAGCCACATTCTAGTGGGGAAAAGCAGATAACAAGCAGTATATTCATCAGGTAATGACTAGATAAGCTCCATGGGTTGTGTAGTGCTGAGAGGGCCAGATATATAATTGTTGCAACCCAGAGAGAGACCCATACCTAATTCCTGCAAGTGTTTCACAACATCAACCTGCCGAATCATTATTGCCCGTGTGTAATTCTGATTCCAGTCCAAAGGAATCTTAGTGGTCCTTTGATATGACACTCTTAGCTTTTCCCTGTCTCAGATCTCTGCCTTTGCTGTTGTCTCTATTTGAAAGCAGTTCCCCTATATCGTACTTGGCATGGTTTTCTCCCTTGTTTATTTAGACCTCTTTTTAAATATCATCTCCTCAGCGAGGTTTTTCTAGTTCACCCTACTTAAATAGCATGCATGTCACTCTCCTTCTCTGCCCTGCTTTATTTTTCCTCATAGCATTTATCACCACTTGACTAATTTGTTTATTACATGCTTTGCTCACTAGCATGTAAGCTCCATGAAGACAGAGGTATTTGTTTTGTTTCATTTTGTTTTTCCAGTTCGGGATCCCCTTGAGCCTAAAACAGTGCGTAACATGTACTAGGTTTACAGTATTTGTTGAATGGATACATGAAACCTGTTATATGCTGTTTGCTTTCCTCTTGGGTTAGAGTCACACCTGCGTGACTGCCATACCTACTTCTCAATCCCAGATGTCCTGGTACACCATCAGTAGCCTCATCTTCTTCATTTTTTCATCACAGTGGTCTTAATATAGATCTGTACCTATTCAATAGACATGATACTATCCTCGTGGTGGTGAATGTATTCATGTATATGGCATACAGCATCCTGTTACTGCCCCCCACCCCGTGTCAGCCTCTGGTAATCATTGTCAAAGAGATCTTCTATCTACATAAACTACTCAACTGCCTGGCAGTAATGTTTGGTTTTATCCTGGTTTGGAGGGCATTGCCCAAAGCTCTACATGTCTTCATTTACCTATCCATGACATACAGGGTTAATGGTCAGACAGAGCATATGTATTAGGTATTTTAGAATACCACTGCAGCTCTACTCAAGGGTCCTACCTAACTAGCTGCTGGAGAATTTTCTTTTTCTTGCTTTCTTTCTTTTTCTTTTCTTTTTTCTTTTTTTTTTTTTGAGAGGGAGTCTTGCTCTGTCACCCAGACTGGAGTGTGCAGTGGCACCATCTTGGCTCACTGCAACCTCCGCCTCTGGGACTCAAGCAATTCTCCTGCCTCAGGCTTCTGGGTAGCTGGAACTACAGGCGCATGCCACTACACCCGGCTAATTTTTTGTATTTTTAGTAGAGACGGGGTTTCACCGTATTAGCCAGGATGGTCTCGATTTCTTGACCTCATGATCCGCCCACCTCGGTCTCCTAAAGTGCTGGGATTACAGGTGTGAGCCACCGCACCCAGCTGAGAATTTTCTTTAAACATCTCATACTTATCTCCCCCAGAATTCCTTCTTTCATAATAATCATAATTTTTGACCCTACTGTGTGCCTGGACTTCACTAACACGCCAATGGCTGGCTGATACTTGGAGAGCTCTAAGAAGCTTGAGGACCTTCTTAATGTCTTCCTTTGCACTGAGGATCAGCATAAAGCAATTGCTGAAAGGCATATTCTTCATGCTGATCCTCATATGAGATTATCATTTGGCTCTCCTCTGTTCACATCAGCTTTATCTCAAATGCTGAAAATAGGAAAACCACCGGCAGATAATTGAAGGTAGAGGGAATGATGGGCTTTAATCTCATGGTCTTCTGGCTCCAACTGACCTCCCTCTTAAGCATTCAATCCTTTTTTTTTTTTTTCTTTGGCTTCCTCCCAGGTCCAGCTACCGTAAATTCTGAATTGTAGCTACCAGCCTCAGCAGCTGAAGAAAGCTGGGTGTATTCTAGACAAAGTTCTAGATTTCCAGTGGTATCATGGTGAATTCCTATAGTTTAACCATTGGAATAGACATAAGCCCTCTTGAGAGGCCTATCGGAGGGCCCCAGGTTCTTTTCCAGCACAAACCTAGTACATATCAGCTTTCTACTCTGGAGGAAGGGTCCAAGGTGTTATTTTCCAGCCCCCTTATACCATAATAGCAATGAAAATAATCTTGGAATGAGTGAAAATCTAGCTACTGGCTTAGTTTGGTTGCCTGAAGAGTTTGTTTGTGCCATCTCTTATTTGACTATGTAACTTGCTTCTTTGCTCTTGTTGTCCATGGTCCTCTAACATTGCTGAGCTGTGCACTTTACTCCCAACACTTTCCTTAGTCACCCTAGCCTGTATGATAATGCTTAGAGCTCTTCCTCAGCCCACTCTTCCTTAGTCACCGCACTGTGTTCATCTGTAGGCTTCATACACCAACACTCTGTCCTAATGTATGCTTCTCAGCCTCGCTCCCACCCCTTGGAATGTCGATTGGACAGATACCATATTTTCTAGAACTGCTTAGATCTCAGACATTTTCTTCCAACATCTATCCACCATAGAATTATGAATCCAATTTTTATTAATAAGGCAAGTCAACAATAGCTAGCTAAAGTGTTGAATCCAATTTGTTAAGGTTCTTGGGAAGCTATATTTGAAATTTAAAAGTTGTTTGATGGATAGAATGTTAGGAAAAAAGGGAAATGCATGGTCTTGGAGTTTAGGATTAAAGGAAAGAAAATCCATTTTTAAGGAACTATTCCTGTTTCATCATATCATTCATCTCTAATGCTGGAAAACATATCCACTGGTATCTTTCCCGTAAACAGTACTGAGTAAACACTGACAAATTCCCACTATCCAGGTACCACTTATTTTTACTCCTTCTGCTTTAATATATTCATGTCATTAAAATATGATACATTATTAATGTTAATGGGGTTATTGATTTTTTTAAATTATATTCCACGTCCAATGACATGTAAACTTCCTACGAACATTTGATAATCCCTCTAGATTATAAACTCCCTGGGAGCTTATTATATAGCTTAGTAGCTGGCACAGTGGCTGGCACATGAGTCCTCAATAAGTATTTGTTAAATGTATGAATTAATTAATAACAAATAGGAGTTTCTCAAGCTTCTTGTCACGAAGAAATCTACAGCCATTTCTTAATACGAAGTATTTCTTCCATCAGCTACTCTATTTTGTGTTGGTTTTTACTAGTTTAACTCAACAACGTCTTCAGTTTGTGGATTGCCTTGAGATGACCATAGGCAAGATGTAAGTGCTTCTGAGAAAATTCTCCTTCTCTAGGACCCCCAACCCCTAACTTAACTGAATTTGCCTAGGTGTCCTTTGAGATGATGATTTCTTTCTTTTTTTTTTTTAAATTTTGTGTGTGTGTATGTGTATTTTTATTATACTTTTAAGTTCTAGGGTACATGTGTACAACGTGCAGGTTTGTTACATATGTATACTTGTGCCATGTTGGTGTGCTGTACCCATCAACTTGTCATTTACATCAGGTATAACTCCCAATGCCATCCCTCCCCCCTCCAATAATAGACCCTGGTGTGTGATGTTCCCCTTCCAGAGTCCAAGTGATCTCATTGATCAATTCCCACCTATGAGTGAGAACATGCGGCGTTTGGTTTTCTGTTCTTACCATAGTTTGCTGAGAATGATGGTTTCCAGCTGCATCCATGTCCCTACAAAGGACATGAACTCATCCTTTTTTATGGCTGCATAGTGTTCCATGGTATATATGTGCCACATTTTCTTAATCCAGTCTGTCACTGATGGACATTTGGGTTGATTCCAAGTCTTTGCTATTGTGAATAGTGCCGCAATAAACATACATGTGCATGTGTCTTTATAGCAGCATGATTTATAATCCTTTGGGTATATACCCAGTAATGGGATGACTGGGTCAAATGGTATTTCTAGCTCTAGATCCTTGAGGAATCGCCACACTGTTTTCCACAATGGTTGAACCAGTTTACAGTCCCACCAACAGTGTAAAAGTGTTTCTATTTCTCCACGTCCTCTCCAGCACCTGTTGTTTCCTGACTTTTTAATGATTGCCATTCTAACTGGTGTGAGATGGTATCTCATTGTGGTTTTGATTTGCATTTCTCTGATGGCCAGTGATGACGAGCATTTTTTCATGTATCTGTTGGCTGTATGCATGTCTTCTTTTGAGAAATGTCTGTTCATATCCTTTGCCCACTTTTTGATGGGGTTGTTTGTTTTTTTCTCGTAAATTTGTTTGAGCTCTTTGTAGGTTCTGGATATTAGCCCTGTGTCAGATGAATAGATTGCAAAAATTTTCTCCCATTCTGTAGGTTGCCTGTTCACTCTGATGGTAGTTTCTTTTGCTGTGCAGAAGCTCTTTAGTTTCATTAGATCCCATTTATCAATTTTGGCTTTTGTTGCCGTTGCTTTTGGTGTTTTAGACATGAAGTCCTTGCCCATGCCTGTGTCCTGAATGGTATTGCCTAGGTTTTCTTCTAGGGTTTTTATGGTTTTAGGTCTAACATTTAAGTCTCTAATCCATCTTGAATTAATCTTCGTATAAGGAGTAAGGAAAGGATCCAGTTTCAGCTTTCTACTTACCGCTAGCCAATTTTCCCAGCACCATTTATTAAATAGGGAATCCTTTCCCCATTTCTTGTTTTTGTCAGGTTTGTCAAAGATCAGATGGCTGTAGATGTGTGGTATTATTTCTGAGGGCTCTGTTCTGTTCCATTGGTCTATATCTCTGTCTTGGTACCAGTACCATGCTGTTTTGGTTACTGTAGCCTTGTAGTATAGATTGAAGTCAGGTAGCGTGATGCCTCCAGCTTTGTTCTTTTAACTTAGGATTGTCTTGGCAATGCGGGCTCTTTTTGGGTCCATATGAACTTTAAAGCAGTTTTTTCCAATTCTGTGAAGAAAGTCATTGGTAGCTTGATGGGAATGGCATTGAATCTATAAATTACCTTGGGCAATATGGCCATTTTCATGATATTGATTCTTCCTATCCATGAGCATGGTATGTTCTTCCATTTGTTTGTGTCCTCTTTTTCTTAATTTGTGCTCATTTAGTTTTTCAGGAACTCCTGGGGATGATTGAGCCTTTGACAAAGATTTTCTGCTTGGCAAGACTTTAGTCAGGTTCCTGAACCTTCTCTTAGACCTATCCATGCACTTTCTTGTAAAATCCAGTTTTAGCAAAGAACCCTGCTAAGTCAGTTTATCAAGAACCCACCCCCCCATCCTCAATATATGGTCATCCTCAATATCTGATCAGGTTTCTCTCCCTCCACCACCCACCAGGGGATGCCTTATTACCCTGGTCTGTCTTCAGCAAGAATCCTGTTAGCTTGGTTTAGCCAGAATCCTCCTTTCCCCTGATGTTTTCTCTTAGTAATTTCTGACCCTGACCCTGCCATAAATTCCCACTTGCCCATGCTGTAGTTGGAGTTGAACCCAATCTGTCTTCTCCACTGCAAAATCCCATTGCTGTGGTCCCTATACCTATCACGATGGTCCTGAATAAAGTCTTTCTTACAGTGATTTTTTTTTTTGGTGGGAGTGGGGATGGTGTCTCACTCTGTCACCCAGACTGGAGTGCAGTGGCACTGCAGTCTCCTCCTCCTGTGTTCAAGCGATTCTCCTACCTCAGCCTCCCAAGTAGCTGGTACTACAGGCACGCATCACCATGCCTGGCTAATTTTTGTATTTTTAGTAGATGCGGGATTTCACCATGTTGACCAGGCTGGTCTCAAACTGCTGACCTCAGGTGATCTGCCCACCTCGGCCTCCCAAAGTGCTGGAATTACAGGTGTGAGCCACGGCACCCAGCCCCTTACAGTGATTTAGCAAGTATCATCGAATAATTTTTTTAAACACTGAAACAGAAAAAGGGATCTAAAAGATTAAATGTCTTGGGATAAGGCTGTGAGTAAATGAGTGACATTTCCTTGCCTTCACCTAATTGAGATAGACTTATTAGTGCAATAATTCATTAAGAATACTTTTTTTCTTTTTTTGAGACAGGGACTTGCTTTGTTACCCAGGCTGGAGTACAGTGTGGTCCCATCACAGCTCACTGCAGCCTTGACCTCCTGGGCTCCAGTCGTCCTCCCACTACAGGTGTGCGCCACCATGTCCAGCCAAATTATTTATTCATTTATTTTTGTAGAGACAGAGTCTCACTATGTTGCCCCATAAACCAACATAGGCTGTGTTGGTCTCAAACTCCTGGGCTCAAGCAATCTCCCACCTTCATCTCCCAAAGTGCTGGGATTACAGGCTTGAACCATGGTGCCCAGCCCATTAAAAGCACTTTTAATGATGACATAGGAGTTGGTAGTGGGTAAAGAGAGAAAGGAATGCATTGCCTCTCAAATTTCAGCCGGTGGTAAAAGTTTATCCATCGAACATTGACAAGTGTCAGACTTTTAGTCTCTTTTTCCTATGAGTTAATCTTTCCTAGATCTGAATGAGGCAGATAATGGTGCCTAAGAGAAAGCCTGTTTGCATCCACTATTTACTTCACTCATGTAGATTTCGTCTACAAATGCAAATCTCCCCACAAAGGACAGCTTTACAGAACCCTTCCTGTGTCCGCAGCCTCTGAATAGCTATCTTAAAATATGCCAAAGTGTATTTTACAATAGCATATTTTAGTTTCCTACAGGAACTTTTCAGGCTTTTTCTTTCTAAATGTTTTTTAATGTCTTCATTGAGATATAATCCAGTATCATAAAACTCACCTATTTATGCAATTCTGGCTGGGCACAGTGACTCTTTCTGGTAATCCCAGCACTTTGAGAGGCCAAGGCAGGCAGATCACTTGAGGTCAGGAGTTCTAGTCCACCCTGGCCAATATGGTGAAACGCTGTCTCTACCTAAAATATAAAAAGTAGCCGGGCATAGTGATGCACGCCTGTAATCCCAGCTACTTGGGAGGCTGAAGCAGGAGAATCGTTTAAACCCAGGAGGCAGCGGTTGCAGTGAGTCAAGATTGCACCATTGCACTCCAGCCGGGGTGACTGAGCTAGACTCTATCTCAAAAATAAATAAATAAAAAAGTGTACAATTCAATGGTTTTCACTATATTCATACAGTTTGCAACCACTGTAAGTTTAGCACATTTTCATCAACCCCAGAAGAAACCCTGTACCCATTAGCAGTCATTCCCCAATTTCCCTCAGTCCCAGGCAACTGCTATCTACTTTCTTTTTCTACAGAGTTGCCTATTCTGGACATTTCGTATAAATGGAATCATATGATATGTGGTCTTTTGTGAATGGCTTCCTCTACGTAGCATAATGTTTTTATGTTTTATAAACCAAAAATAAAATTCTAAGCTCCCTGACCATCTGAATAGACCCCTCCTCTCAGCCAAAGGCATTTCAAAGTTAACCTAAAAAACTAGTTCAGGTCATCAGGGGAAGGGGGAGCTGGACATGCCTTCTCCTTTTGGAATTATTGATAGAACAGACCCTTCAAGTCTGATAAGAAACATTTACAATTGGTTGGGCGTGGTGGCTCACGCCTGTAATCCCAGCACTTTGGGAGGCCAAGGCAGGCAGATCACCTAAGGTCAGGAGTTTGAAACCAGCCTGACAAGAAACATTTACAATTGGTTGGGCGTGGTGGCTCACGCCTGTAATCCCAGCACTTTGGGAGGCCAAGGCAGGCAGATCACCTGAGGTCAGGAGTTTGAAACCAGCCTGACCAACATGGAGAAACCCTATCTCTACTAAAAATACAAAATTAGCCAGGCATGGTGGCGCATGCCTGTAATCCCAGCTACTCAGGAGGCTCAGTCAAGAGAATCACTTGAACCCGGGAGGCGGAGGTTGTGGTGAGCAGAGATGGCGCCATTGCACTCCAGCCTGGACAACAAGAGCAAAACTCTTCTCAAAAAAACAAAAAAGAAAAAAAAAAAGAAAAATTTACAATCTATTCTATCTGAAGCCTGATACATGGAGGCTTCGTCTGCATGGTAAAATTTTGGTTTCTACAACCCCTTATCTTAACCCAGACATTCCTTTCTATTGATAATAACTCTTTAAACAAATTGCCAATCAGAAAATCTACCTAGGACCTGGAAACCCATGCTTCCAGTTGTCCCACCTTTCCAGACCAAACCAATGTACATTTTACATGTATTTTTGCACGCTAAGAGAATTAAGGAAAACAAATACATCTTACATGTATTAATGAATGACTTGTATCTCCCTAAAATGTATAAAATGAAGTTGTGGCCTGACCATCTTGGGCACATGTTCTCAGGATATCCTGAGGGCTGTATCACAGGCCATTGGTCACTCATATTTGGCTCAGAATAAATATCTTCAAATATTTTACAAATTTTGACACTTTTTGTCATATGGATATGACACATTTTATTTATCCATTCTTCAGTTGATGGACTTTGGGTTCTTTCCACATTTTGCCAGCATTATGAATAATTTTGCTATGAACATTGGTATACAAGATTTTGTGTGAACACGTTTTCATTTTTCCTAGGTATATACCTAGGAGTGGAATTGGTAGTTAATGCGACAACTCTATGTTTAACATTTTGAGGAACTGACAAATGTCCACTGCAGCTGCACCACTTTACATTCCTACCAGCAATGCAAAAGGGTTCCAATTTATTCACATCCGCTCTAACACTTTCCTTTCTTTTTCCTTTCCTTTCCCTCCCTCCCTCCCT
>NW_012114611.1:3057016-3058024 GCF_000951035.1 Colobus angolensis palliatus | reverse complement strand
CCATCTCTCTTGTAAAAATGTAACGTTTAAACACTTACGTTTCTTCATCTTCCTTTTTCACATTGTCTCTCTGTTCCTTCCTTCCTTCCTCCCTCTCCCTCTCCCTCACTCTCTCCTTTCTTCCTTTATTTATTTGTGTCCCTCCCTCTCTTCCTCCCCCCTTCCTTCCTTTCTTCCTTCCTTCCTGCCTTCCTTGCTTCCCTCCCTCCCTTTCTCTCTCTCCACCACTCCCTCCCTCCTTCCTTCTATCTTCCTTCCTTTCTTTTTTCTTTTTTGATAATAGCCACCCTAATGGATATGAAGTAGTATTCTCACTTCAGTGAAGTAGTTCTGATTTGCAGTGCCCTAATCGCTGTTGATGTTGAGCATCTTTTCTTGTACTTGTTAGCCATTATATATCATCTTTAGAGAACTGTCTATTCAAGCCTTTGCTCATTTTTTTATTTTTTATTTCGAGACAGGGTCTCACTCTGTCGCCCAGGGTGGAGTGTGGTGGTGCAATCTTGGCTCACTGCAAGCTCTGCCTCCCAGGCTCAAGTCACTCTCATGCCTCAGCCTCCCAAGTAGCTGGCACTATAGGCATGCGCCACCACACCTGGCTAACTTTTTGTATTTTTGTAGAGATGGAGTTTCACCATGTTGCCCAGTCTGGTCTTAAATTCCTGAGCTCAAACAATCCACCTGCCTTGGCCTCCCAAAGTGCTGGGATTACAGGGGTGAGCCACTGCACCCGGCCAGTTTTCCCTATTTATTAACATCTTGCATTAGTGTGGTACAGTTATGATAATTGATAACCCAATATTTATACATTATCATTAGCTAAGTTCCATAGTTTACATTAGGGTTTAGTCTTTGGGTCGTGTAGTTCTATGAATTTGACAAATGCATAATGTCATGACAAATGTATGCCATGTGTCTGTTATAGCATCATACCGAATCATTTTAGTGCCCCTAAAATCCCCTGTGCTCCACCTATTTTTTTTCTTTTTTTTTTTTTTTATTATACTT
>NW_012114611.1:3002028-3056101 GCF_000951035.1 Colobus angolensis palliatus | reverse complement strand
TGTATACAGTATGCAGCCTTTTCACACTGGCCTGTTTCACTGTGTCTTTTCATGGCTTGATAGATCATTTCTTTTTATTGTTGAAAAATATTGTATTGTATAGCTGTATCACAGTTTGTTTATTCACCTTTTGAGGGACATCTTGGTTGCTTCCAGCTTTTGGCAATTATGAATAAAGCTTTTATAAACATTCATGTGCAGGTTTTTTGTGTGGACATAATTTTCAGCTCATTCAGGTAAATAGTTAGGAGTGCTCTTGCTGGATCATGTGGTAAGACAATATTTAGCTTTGTAAAAAACTGTCAAACTGTATTCTACAGTGACTATAGCATTGCGCATTCCCACCAATAATTAATGAGGGTTCCAGTGGCTCCACATTCTCATTAGCATTTGGATTTTTGCATTTTAATAATTTAATCATTCTAATAGGTGTGTAGTGGTGTCTCATTGCTTTAATTTGCAGTTCCCTGATGACGTATGATGTTGACATCTTTTCATGGTTATTTGCCACCTGTATATATCTTCTTTGGTCAACTCTTTCGCCCATTTTTAAATTGAGTTGTTTTCTTTTTATTGTCAGTGAAAAGAGTCAAACTGTAAAACATTTGAAGAGATTTATTCTGAGCCAAATATGAGTGACCAATAGCTCCCCCATGACACAGCCCTCAGGAGATCCTGAGAACATGTGTTCAAGGTGGTCGGGCCACAAGTTGGTTTTATAAATTTTAGGGAGATACAAGATATCAATGAATATATGTAAGATGTACATTCGTTCAGTCCAGAAAGGCCAGATAACTGGAAGCGGGGAGCAGGGAGCGGGGCTTCCAGGTCATAGGTAGATTCAAAGATTTCCTGATTGGAAATTGGTGAAAAGAGTTAAGTTACTGTCCACAGACTTAGAATCAATAGAAAGCAATGTCTGGGTTAAGATAAGGGGTTGTGAAGACCAAGGTTTTATCAGGTAGACAGAGCCTCCAGGTAGTAGGTTTCAGAGAATAGATTGTAAATGGTTCTTATCAGACTTAAAGAGGGTGTTCTATCAGTAATTCCAAAAGGGAGGAGCATATAATGAAGCATGTCTGGCTCCCCCTTTCCATCAAGGTCTGAACTAGTTTTTCAGATTAACTTTGGAATACCCTTGACTGAAAGGAGGAGTCTATTCAGATGGTTGAGGGGCTTAGAATTTTATTTTTGGTTTACATTCTTGATGAGTTGCAAATGAGTTCTTTCTTTATTCTGGATGCCAGCCCCTTATCAGATATATGATTTGCAAATATTTTCTCCCATTCTGTGGATTGTCTTTCCACTTTCTTGATGGTATAATTTGGAGCACAGATGCTTTTATTTTGTGTAGTCAAATGGGGTTTTATCTCCTAGTCACTTGCATTTGTATTGTTTGTGCCAGAATGTGCAGGGGTAGAGATAAAAGTAAGCAAGAGGAAGAGGGCAGTGGTAAAAGCAAGAGGAGACCTGACTGTGGAGACAATGAAGCAAACGCATAGGTGGAGCAAGGGAAGGTGAGACTTGAGTAATGGATGCACCTCTTGCTCTGGGAGCATCTGACCCTTTTTCCAGGGTGGATCCTGTTTGCTGTGAAGCCTAATTTACATGCTTGCTTCACTGCCAGAATCCCGCCCCCATCCCTCCCCACAGCAGGCTTGAGAGGTGGCTGTAACAGCCACGCCCTTCCCTCTTGACACTTCCATTCCAAGTAGCTAGCTTTTCTGTACTTTCTCTGAGAAAGGTAATGTAAATGTAAAAGAAGTTTTTGAGGCTATTCCATAGAAGATGTCATAATTCAATGTTCCTCAAAGACAGGGACTATATTTATTTATTTTTAAAAACTATCTCAGCACCTAATGCAAAATCTAGCACACAGACTCCCAATAAATGTTTGCTTAAAGACGGATGGGGGCCACAGGGGCAGGTTTTATTATCAGTTGCTGAACATGTTGGACTGCAAGGTGTCTCAGGGAGTCTGGACTAGGAAAAAGTTCTGTGTTGAAAACAAGAGAAGCAACGAAATAATTTCCTATTCCCATTAAATAAAGATGCTGATGGCTCTCGAGATAGATATGAGGACCCCAGGACTCTGGGGAGTGAAGAAACTAAGCCGCTGCCATATCTGAGCCGAGTTCTTAGGGGGAGGAGGAAGAGGAGGAGAAAGGCAAGCAGGAGGAGGCGGAGCCTTCTTGTCAGCATCTGTTAGTGGAGGTTGGGAAGCCTCTCCTCCTTCCCCCCTCCTCCTTCCCCCTCCCTCCACCTGGCTCCTCCCCGTGTTCGTCCAGCACACCTCCCCCCTTTCCCAAGGACAATCTGCAAGAAAGCAGCGGCGGAGGAGAGCTAAGACTAAAAGGCAAGAGGGGCCGTTGAGTGAAGAGCAAGGGGGAGAGCTGGGAGTGAGGCGGGAAGGTATGGGCCGGGAGTAGGCGGTAGGGAGAACTGAAAGGAGCAGAAAGGAAAAGAAGAGGAGATACGGCATCCTAAGCCGAGCGGAGAGGGGGATGGGCAGGGCAGTTGTGAAGAATACCTAGCCCCTTGGCCAGCCCCCTCCGCTTGCAGGCCCAGCTGCATTCCCCGGGAATCAGGGGTGGGTGGGTGGGGCTCGGACGGGTTGCCCTTGGCTGCCTGACCCTACCCTGGCACTAACCCAATTCAAATCAGTGCGCCTATGATGCTGCTTGTCTGTTTCTCCCTGCCGCGTGCTTATATACACATGTGATTTTAGAGATATGTTTTAATATCTGTTTCTCTTTACGTGCGTGTCATTGTGGGTGTGTAAGGGATGCTTATACATGAGTCTGCATGAATTTCTGTGTCCTTTGCCTCTATAACTGTGGTAGAGATTTCAGTAGAAGAATATGAGCTGGTTTTTACAGGTCAGCACTCTTATTTTTTCCCTCACTGACGCTGCCAGGGGTAGAAGAGCTCTGTGTGGGATTCTACCCGCGTCATGAGCTCCAAGAGTGAATGAGAAGAAAAAACGGGAGGAAAGGGATCAGCATACCCAGATGTCTTGTTCTTTTCTTTCCATCTTTTTTCCTTCCCGTTTGCCCTAGTCACTTAATCTTTCTTTTTTGAAAACAGCAGAAATTTGAACATGAACATTCCAGTTAAATAAGAGTGTCTCTAGTCACACGTGTCTGTATGTTCCTTTCACTGTTTGCCACTATATGATTTCTGAAGTCCAAGTTAGGAGTGTGTTTTAAAGTAGAATATGGAGGTATATCTGTATCCAAGCCTATTTTACGTATTTCATACATTTGTATTTCATGTGGTTATCAGTTCATTGTTTTCAACAAGTATTTATTGGTGTCCTGTAATGTGCATAGACTTTGCGAGTCTTTAGTGGGCTGTGGGAGAGTTTTTAAAAATGATCATGATCCCTGCCCTGGAGGAGTTCTCAGTCTACTTAGGGAAAATTACTTTAGTAGCCATCCAGTCCAGTGGTTGGCAAACTTCATCTGTAAAAGGCCAGAGAGTAAATATTTTAGACTGCCGTCTCATGAGTCTCTGTCACAATATCCATCCTACTGTTGTAGCACAAAAACATCCATGACAATACATGAATGAATGAAGGTGGTACACACACTGGAATTTGAACTTAACATTTTTCACATGTCATGAAGTACTTTTTGCAACCACTAAAAAATATAAAAACCTTTCACAGCTTACTGCCATACAAAAACATGAGAAGGGCTGGGTTTGGCCTACAGACTGTTGTACACTGACCCTGATCTAGTCCAACCCTCTTTTCAGTGCATAAGAAACAATTAAAATGCCACATAAAGCAGGCCTAGCATGGTGGTTCATGCCTGTTATCCCAGCACTTTGGGAGGTGAGGTGGGCGGATCACTGAAGTCAGGAGTTCCAGACCAGCTTGGCCAACATGGTGAACACCGCCTCAATAACAAATACAAAAATTAGCCAGGTGTGGTGGCGTATGCCTGTAATCCCAGCTACTCGGGAGGCTGAGGTAGGAGAATCACTTGAACCTGGGAGGCGGTGATCCAGTTTAGACAACATGTGATTAGAGGAAGTCCAAAAGAAGGCTTCCTTGACCTGTGGTAATCAGTGAAGGTTTAATAAGGGTACAACTATCACTGGCCTTAAAAGATGGAATGGGGTATGAATCTGTGGAAAGGGCCAGGGTAGCCACCAGGACAAGGGATGCAGTGTGCCCAGGCACAAAAGTGGGAACAGCAAAGTAATGTTCAGGTGACAATGGAGCAGAGGATCTGTAGGACCAAAAGTTGAAGCTACATGCAAGAGCTAGACTGTAGAAGCTTTGAATGCCAACCTAACAAGTTGGGACCTTATCTGTCAGTACTGATTACATGTAGTACGTTCATTAATCTCTGTCTCTTAACACAATGCATGTTTGTGAATGTATGTCTTCATATATGTCTCATTGCATTCTTTTATTATTTGTGTGGATATGTGTGTTTATGTGACCTATGTTTCTATAGGCAGCTACCTTGAGTTCTCCAAATGCATGGTAGAAGCAAGCACAAGCTGCCCTTAAAACTTGGGTTCCTGTGAATGAATACACATCTCTGCTGAAGCCTAGGGACCTATGACCTTCCTATAAAGGTTTATTTTGTGTGTCTAATAGAGTGAAGAAAGGAACACAAGCACAGTGAGACCAGCTATTGTAGTAAGCAATTCAGGTGGAAAATGCAATGAGGATAGAAAGGAGGGGATGTATAAAGGAAGATAATAAGAAGGGAGAATAATAGGATTTAGTTACTGTTTTGAATCTGAGAGGAAGGGAGGAGATAAATTAAAAATAACAGGTTTTAGCCTGGAAAACTGGGAGAGTGATAATTCCACTGGCATTTTATGGATACAAAAGTATGTCCTCTTATGTGTTCCTTTGAGAGAGGTGATCCCTAAAGAACAAAATATGAAGGTGTTCCCATGTCATATGTACACATCTGTGTATATATGGCAGTGACTTTGTATTAATCTTCTCATTTCATAGCAGGTAGTAATGTGAGGGGCAAGACCCAAAGACCAAGGATCAAGAGATGCTCAGGAGGCTGACAGCCTGAGAGGGAAGAGCCATAGACAGTCCCTGACCACTCTTGAGACTGACACCATTAATTTGCCTAACTCTGATGTGCCTTTATAACCTCAGACTACAGTTGCAACGCCATATCACCTAACCCCATTCCAATAGCACAATTCCATAACACCCGACCCTAATCTTAATTATAATCCAACCTACCCTTGCTCTTCTACTTCTACTTTGCTGATTGTCATCAGTGCCGTAAACCTCATCTGATTCCAGCTCTCTGCAATAACCTATGCCTTCATTGAAAAGGGAGGTATCCTTGAGGCTAACTCAACTTTTCTCCTCCCTTTCTCATTTCTGTTTAGTCAACTTCTCTTTTCCCTGATCTTAGTTTATTCCCCATATAGGTTCCAATTGGGGTGGGAGGGATCAGAGAGGGATTAGTTAGAACCTTAGTAGTCTTGGGCTTGATTACATAACATTTCAGCTTGTCAGTCTACAAGGGTGTGGCTCTCCTCTGGAAGAAGCCCAAAGCTCTCAGGCTGCAAAGCCCAGACTTGGTATAGTGGGAGAGCCTGAGTGAGGTGGCTCTAGCCAGTCTAATTGCCGTTTCTTGAGCTAGTGGCATCTTGATTCCTGCTGTATCTTAACTGACCATTGTCTTAAATTCTAGAGTGGATCATGACCCATGAAGAGCACCATGCAGCCAAAACCCTGGGGATTGGCAAAGCCATCGCCGTCTTAACCTCTGGCGGAGATGCCCAAGGTAAGGAGGAGGGGACGAAAAACACGACTGGTGGGGCTTTTGGAATTTACTGACTCCACTGGCATTTACAATAGAATTATTCTTCTGTAGGTTTACTGGAATTTTGGGCTTTCCTAAAAATTTCTGTGAGGCCTAAGTCCTCAAGTGCATTTGAATTTTATTTGCCTTGCTTTTATTTACCCACATCTTCATAAAACTTCTTTCAAAGTTTCTTTGAAGACTGGGGACTCTTTTGGTCCTTGGAAACCTGAAAGAGTGGTGTTTTCTCAAGCAGCATTGGAAAGAAACTAAAGAGAGAAAGTTATTGAGAAGGCAGTAAGTGGATTAACTTCATGTATTTGGTCATGGTGGGGATGGGAGGAGACCCAGAATTAGTATTTGGTGGGTCCCAACGAGGTCTTCAGGTATTAACTCTGATGTCTGAAGAGTTCTTGCACTGACCAGGGTCAGTCAGGCACTTGGTTTTCTCTGGCCTTTCCTCCTCTTCCATTTCATTACCCCTTGAAAAAATAGGAACAGCAGCAGTTGATCAATACAGATCCACTGTGAGGTGGAGGGGCAGAAAATGAGCCAGCAAAAACCTTTTTCTAGATTGAATTTAAGAAACCTGGGAGTCATGAAAATTAGGTATATAGGAAACACGGAGTGGGAGAGAGAGAATATGTGATTTTGTTTTAAAAAAACTTTTTCTCATTTGATCTTCTGATATATTCTGGTACATTGAAAAGAGGCAGAATTTCTTTGAAAGGATACAGGACATGGAGACAATTATGGAAAAAAGAGAGAAGGAAAGCAATTTCAGCTAGGCTTCCCTCCTCAGCACCACTGTCCCTAGGCTCTTTTAGACTTTGTGCTGAGGACCACTTTGTATAGAGCCCTGTCTTGTATGTTGTGAAGAAGTTGAATTCCTTTAGGAATTTATAGTTTAATGAGGAAACTAGAATTCTTACATAAAGCACATAAATAAAAACAAGCAAGTGTGCATTAACCAAGTGGAATCTACTTATATAATGAAATGATAACCCCTGATTGAATTAATCAGGGAAAACTTCATGGAGAAGGTAGATTTCAAGACACTGAACTCTTTATTTAAGTAAGATGCTTAGAACAGTAGCAGGCACATCATAAATACTCAATACATGTATCATTAATTAATTAAAAATGAATTTGTATCTACTGTGTCAGTCAGGATGATGGTCACTAGGGATACATCAGTGAAAAAGTCTGACACAATCTTTGTTCTTATACTTATTAGTATATTAGTAAAGCTAGACTTTTAAAACTAATATTTGTTATAGTTGTGATATAGGTTATGAATCAGAAAGTACTAGAATGAAGAAACTGAGGAAGGAGGGTACGGAGGTCTGAGTTTAGGAATAGTGACCAGATTAGGAATGCAGAGTCCTAGTTGAGTTTGCAGAAACCACAGACCTGGCTTTTATTGCATCTCTCTTCTCTGCTGGCAGAGTACCATGCCAATACTGAATTCTTTAACATGCAGTTGAGCATTGATCCTGAAACCTTGGTAGACTGGTCTGTGGACCCAGACTGTCAGATTAGGGGAAGAGAGAAGAAAGCCTGCTAAACAATCCAAGTGAGATACACAGAGTTATAAAATGAAGAAGAAGATATTTTTAGAGAGGGAAAGAGGGGAAAAAAAGGTCAGCCTAGGATTTAACTTGGGTCTAAGAGCAGCAGAGCCCTTCCACCTTCTGATCCTGAGCCGTGAGGCCCTCTTAATGTAGTGATGGCCATAACTCACTGCTATAAGAGAAAGACCCTTTTTTATGGAGGCAGGGACTATAGATAAGCTAATTTCTGAAGGACCCAGCTGATAGGCATAGTATATCCAGGGAAATATCCCACCTGCAAATCCCCATAACATCACAGCAACATATCACTAGGGATTGAGAGTGATAGAAACTGAAATTCTATGGAGGCAAGGAGGCAAAACAGAAAACTCAAAATAGAGCTGAGAGGTCCCAGCTGAAGGAAAAGCTCAAATTCAGAAGTTGCCTGCCCAGAGCTGAGTTTGATGGACTCTAGTTCTCCCAGGGAGAAAACATAGAAATATTTTTGGTTTTTTTCCCCTGAGGGCTTGTGGGCCACATGGGAAAGTGAGATTGAGCTGTCTAAAATCCATAGAGGTCACAGCTTTGTCATTCCCCGAACTGCTGAGTTTGCTGAAAGCTAATCATCTCTTGAGGTAGAAAAATGGCCAGGAATCGGGCATCCTGAGCTCAAAAACGAAGAACTCTGGGATGCTGGGCTGATGCCGTACCAGATCCTAATTTCCTTTCCAGCCTAGGAATGGCTTCAGCCACCAAAACTATGCTACCTTTAGCTTTATGACATTGGCATATTTTAACCCTGGAAAGGACCTCAGTCAGTCATCTGCTCTGGCCCTCTGTCTCCAAATAGCCAGCCATTACAAATGTATGTTTATCCTTTTTTTTTTTTTTTTTTTTTTAAGAGATGGGACGGGATCAGCTGGGTACAGTGGCTCACGCCTGTAATCCCAGGACTTTGGGAGGCCGAGGCAGGCAGATCACCTGAGGTCGGGAGTTCGAGACCAGCCTGACCAACATGGAGAAACCCTGTCTCTACTAAAAATACAAAATTAGCCAGGCGTGGTGGCACATGCCTGTAATCCCAGCCACTTGGGAGACTGAGGCAGGAGAATCGCTTGAACCCGGGAGGCGGAGGTTGCGGTGAGTCGAGGTCACACCATTACACTCCAGCCTCGGCAACAAGAGTGAAACTCTGGCTCAAAAAAAAAAAAAAAGAGAAATGGGAAGGGATCTTATTATGTTGCCCAGGCTGGACTTGAACTCCTGGCTCAAGCAATCCTCTTGCCTCAGCCTCTCAAGTAGCTAAGACCACAGACCATGTGCCACCACACCTGGCCTTTTCTATTTTTAAAGGTTCGCGCGAACACAGATTCTTTTACCTCTCTGGCTTGCTATTCTAGGGTTTATAATTTTTACTTATGATATCCATTAGAAAGTGTAATTCCTCTCTAACAAATGTTTATTCCTCATATATTTTAAAAAATCTTATGAAAGTTAAGACAGAAATTATTTAGTATCAGCTTTCAAAAAAGTCATGCTCAAGTCATTTATTAGATTTTTTTCTGTCTAGTCTCATAGAGACCCATCACCCACAGTTCTTCTTTCTAAAACCTCTTCCCAATATGCCGTAATTGGAGACTCCAAACTACGTGCTTATGATGTTCTCCAGAGCCCCTCCTGACTATACCCAGAATACTTATTGGATGGTGCCTGTAATCTTATCCTTCGTCTTGCTTCTAATAAGTCAGACAGCTGCCATAGAGGTTTATTTAGGGCAACATGGAACAGCCAAGGAGACTCTGGCCAGGACTGGCTTGGGGCCAGACTAGGCTAGTCAGACTGGCTGGGAGAGCTCAGAGAATTACTGGGGCTCCTTAGTATAAACTATTTGTGTACCCCAAAGTTTGTGATTTTTAGGGAACTAGGGGTTTGAGGCATAGGTACCAGGTGCACAAAGAGCATCCTAAAATTGGGTTTCTAGGAAGATACTCAGGTATTCAATTTGGAGACAGGATGAATGACTTCTGGAAGTTGGTGGGGTTGAGGTAAGAAGAAGGCAGAGGGAGAAGATAATTTCCTTATTGTGATATTTTTCTTATGCCCAACTGATTTGGATAGTCCCTGTCCACCATCTGTTGTTTGCTTTTGTACTGAAAACCTTTGAGTCGTTTGTCTCTCTTAACTCTGGGTATATACCAACAGGATTGCATTAAGTTAGAGTTTTTGCAGGAACATTTACTCAACTTGGGAGCAAGAAACAATGTTCCAACCTATACATTTCAGAACAGTTTTTTCCCTTATTTCCTAAAATTACAAGTTCATACTCCAGAACTCCAGGTATCCAGAAGAGAATCCCATAGGCCTTGTGACAGGCTGGAAAACAAACTTTAGTTTCATATCTATTCTGATCTTATTGAGCTGACTTCATTTCGTCTTTCCTAAAGCATTGATGACTTTGTGTTGACTTTTGACCTTGTAGCTTTCACACACATAGGCTATTTCTCAAGCTACTGAAAAGCCCCTCTCTTCACAGATTTTTTTGGTTTTGATGCCTTCAACTTAAGGGTGTGAACTTAGGCTTCTAGACTTCATGGAGCTTTGCCTTAGTGATGTCATAAGTGAGCTTTGACATCAGTGCTCACCAATGACTTCTTGTTCACAAGTTCAACCTTTCAGGCCTTACCTTAGACCAGTTATCAGAAGCATTTGGCACTGTTCCCACTTCTTGAAACTGTCCCCAGCCAGGCGCGGTGGCTCAAGCCTGTAATCCCAGCACTTTGGGAGGCCGAGACGGGTGGATCACGAGGTCAGGAGATCGAGACCATCCTGGCTAACATGGTGAAACCCCGTCTCTACTAAAAATACAAAAACTAGCCGGGCGAGGTGGCGGGCGCCTGTAGTCCCAGCTACTCAGGAGGCTGAGGCAGGAGAATGGCGTAAACCCGGGAGGCGGAGCTTGCAGTGAGCTGAGATCCGGCCACTGCACTCCAGTCCCGGTGACAGAGCGAGACTCCGCCTCAAAAAAAAAAAGAAAAAAAAAGAAACTGTCCCCTTTTGACTTCTGAGACATCTCTAAGTCCTGGTTCTTTTGTATTTCCTGCTGCCCCTTATTAGTTTTCATCATGGAACCTCCCTTCCCCTTCCTGTTCCTTCAATGTTGGTTTTCCTCAGGGTTCCATTCCTTGCCTTTTTCCCTTATAATTCTACATATTCTCTTGATATAGTCTCTTCTGTGTTCACATGGATGCTCCATAAGGACTTCAAACTCAACATATCCAAATATGAATGTATCATCCCCACCCCAACCTGCCCAAACCAAAACCTGCCTCTGCTGAGTTAATGGTACCACACTTTTACCCTTTGTCTAAATCAATCATGGGACATTTTCTCCCTCTCTGACCCTTGAAATGTAATCACACTGCCAACTGGATATAAGTCCTATTGCTTCTGTTTCCTAGATATCTTCTATCCAGTATTTGTTTTGTCCCAAATGCTACTCTTCTAGTCCAGGTCTTCCACATTTCTTGTCTAGGATGCCAGGTAGCCTCCTAACGCTAGAAATCCCTCTCTCAAGCTGTCTTTCACACTGCTGCCAGAGTTATCCTTCTGAGATGCAGATCTCATCATGTCCCTCTGCTCTCTAAATTCTTCAGGGATTCTTTGTTGTCTGCAACTTTCCTTTTTGGAGGGGTCACAGACCCCTTTAAGAATCAAATGAAAGCTGTGGACCTTCTCTCAAAAGAAATGTCCATGCCCGCAGAACTTTTCATACAGTTTTGTGGGGTTCCTGGATTCCCCGAAACCCATCTCCCATGGATCTCCAATTAAACCCTGGCCTGTAGAATACAACTCAAACTTCTCATGGCACATAGGTGCCTGCCTACCCGTAGAGCTTCATCTCTCACCACTTCCTAGTTTATATTCTTTATAATACCAAATTACCTAAGGTTGTTTTTTGACCCTCACCTTTATTTGTGCTATTCCCTCTGCCAAGAACACTCTCCCTCAAATTCTTCACCTGACAGAAAAATTTTAGAGGAAATTGTCCTTTAGGTCCCATGACAAATGTTGTCTTTTCTGTATAACCTTCTCTGACTTCCTTCTGGCAGGCTTAGATACTCTGTGTCCCTCTTTCCACTGTACTTTGTATCTCTCTCCCTCTGTCTGTCTTTTTTGAGAGATGGGGTCTCACCATGTTGCCCAGACTGGACTTAACTCCTGGGCTCAAGTGATCCTCCTGCCTCAGCCTCCCAAGTAGCTG
Organism: Colobus angolensis palliatus; assembly: GCF_000951035.1. Lineage (NCBI taxonomy): Eukaryota > Metazoa > Chordata > Mammalia > Primates > Cercopithecidae > Colobus > Colobus angolensis. The sequence goes on along the minus strand of NW_012114611.1, from coordinate 3,044,486 downwards.
GGACTATAGGCATGCACCATTGTGCTGGCTCATGTCTTTTATAGGGCCCAATAGACCATATTGTAATTCTCAACATGTCTTGAGGACCATTACCAAGTCATTTATCTTGGTATTCCCAGATTCTGTGTTGGTCATTGCTGTACCCCCAGTGCCTAGCACAGTGCCTGGAACATGATAGGTGTTCAGTTAATATTTGTTAAGTGAACAAATGAACCTTCAATTTGGAGCTAATAGCCATGTAATACCAACCTGCAAAAAAAGAAACATTTTGATCTTTTTTATTCCATCCTATTCCTGATAGCTTTGGATTACTCAAAAGTTTGTGATGGTTTTTAGTTTGGTGCTGCAGGTTTTCCCGATTACTAGCTCTCTTAGTGCTTGCTGGTATATTACATTTCTCCAGGCAGGGTTAAGGACAACATGAACAGATTTTAGATTGAAACAAAAATATGTAGTAGAATATCTAAGAGAGGCTGGCTAAAATGATTCACAAGAAGTTGACCCATCATGGCTGTAAGATTCCCTGTGCATCACCATGTGCTCCTCCTCACATTACATGGTAGGAAAGGAATGTCTCCCGTCTGTCACCAATAAGGCCATGCTTAGCACAGGATCAGTGCATTGTTCCTAATATGAAACACACATATGGGACACCTGCTGTGTGTTGTGTGTTGGGAAGGGCTGGTTTTTTCACAGTGCTCCTGGAAGAGAGTTCTTTTCACTGAAAAGCTACTAGGAGAAGGATAATACTCATCTGTGAAAAAGGGAAAAGGATTGCCTCTGTATTTTAGTCCTAAGCTTTTGTTTTGTTTTGTTTGAATTTTATTTATTTTTTTATAGATGGAGTCTTGCTATGTTGCCCAGGCTGGTCTCGAACTCCTAGGCTCAAGCAATCTTCCCAGCTGACCTCCCAAGTACTGGGATTACAGGCATGAGTTACCAGCCCTAGTCCTAAGTTTTTCTTCCAGTAGAAGCAGAGAGAGAATGATTTACAGCATACTTTTCGAGTTCCCCATAAACATCTTATATACAGGGCCACAGGAAGAGACTAACAAATATTCGTTGACTAATTGAGGAAATGCCAGGAGAAGGCAGTGAGAGAATAGAGTCCCCACCAATTCTTCCTGCACACTTGGTCACAGCCTCTTCTGGCAATGTGGGAACTAGTGAATCACAACTATGTGGCACACATTGGAACATAGACCAACTCAAGTGACACAAAAAAGGGGTGTATTTGTGTGTGTGTGTGTGTGTGTGTGTGTGTGTGTGTGTGCAGACTGAATCAGCTGTCCAGTAACAGATATACTGGTGAACTTGTGAATAGACTGTGACTTGCCAGGTTACTGAACCATATAGAGTCATGTCCTTGTGCTGAAATGCCTACTAAAAGCTGAGGTCTCGACATAGTGCAGAAAGCAAGGAAAAACCTAGTACAGCCATTGAGATCAGTAGGACAAACCTTAGAGGCTGATAGTGTTAACTTAGGCATTTGAGAACTTGAATTCTAATTTGAACTTTCTAAAAGTACTAGCTTTGTGCCCCTTGACCTTTTTGAGTTTCAGTTTCCAAATCTTTAAAATGGAGACAATTCCAGGATTGTGGACAGGATTAAATGAGATGATGTTTGACAAGCTCTTGGCAGTGTCTAGCCCACAATACACATTCAGGAAAATGCTTTATTCTAGTTGTTATTATTTCCCAGATGGTCCTATCAAGGAAAGGTCTTGGGAAAGGCAGGATTTTTGGGGGGCTTGAGGAGCAATGAATGCAGATTATCTGAAGTTCCGGTAACATTGACTGCAGTAATTGGGAATGGGGAGGTCAGAAGACTTTGATGAGAGGATTATTCTAGATTCAGAGAAAAGACTAAATAAAGTACTGATTCATTTTTTTTAGCCAAATGTAATATATGTGGATTCCAGGGCACTTTTTCTTAGGAGCAGCCCCTCCGTGACTTCTTTTATCCCTCCTTTCAGGTATGAATGCTGCTGTCAGGGCTGTGGTTCGAGTTGGTATCTTCACCGGTGCCCGTGTCTTCTTTGTCCATGAGGTTAGTTCTGTACTTTGTTCTTCATCATTCTTTCTCTGCCCTCTTCTAAATCTGCCTTCTATCCCCTTCCCACGTTCTGTGTCCTTACCTCCCAGTTAGTTACATTGCTATGTTTGATTTTCCTTGGCTCCCTATCTTCATGAGTCACTCTTTCCTACTCTTGACTCCAATAGTGATGGTGGGACCCGGACATCTACAAACTGGGTCTTCATGTTGCCTGTTCAATTTAAAGGAAAAAGTAACTCTCAGTCCTCCTTTCATCTCCCTCAAAACAGAGAAAGAAATGGAAATGGGTAGTATTCACAGCAAATTTAGTATATCCAGGGGAAGAGCCCCAGGAGGGAAGAGCCTTGCTGTACTTCTGTAGTTTGCATAACTTCCTGAGGTTCTCACTCTTCTTTTGCACCCTTCTCCCAGTACTCTCTCATGCTTTACCCACTCTTCTTTTTATAAGGTCCACCCACTTTCTTCGATCAGATTTTATAGTCTCTTAGAGCAAGTCACATTTCTTTCCTTCCCTCCCACCAACTTCCCCTTCTCCTTTTCTCCATGGTTATCAAGACCATCTGTTATCATTGGTCCCCTGTGAAGCAGGTTGGAGGAGATAGGGTGAGCCAAAAATAAGAATTAAGATTATTCGGAAGGATATCCACATCCCGATATTTAAAAAATGGAAGAAACTAGAAAAGAGTATTGCAAAAGTTGACGTCTCCTTCTTTGGACTGTGTTAAATATAGTCTCACGAGCATCCAGGACTCACTAGTGGGAGGAGGTGGCTTGACTCTCAGAGAACCTCTTCCCAGGGATCCTGTCTTAATCCTGGGAATTTAGGGAGAAGCCTAGCAAGGGCTTAACAGTTATAATATGTCCCACAGGGTTATCAAGGCCTGGTGGATGGTGGAGATAACATCAAGGAAGCCACCTGGGAGAGCGTTTCGATGATGCTTCAGCTGGTATGTTGTTCCAGAGAACTCCCTGTCCCATATTTGCTCTGTCCTTGTTTCATGCCACTCTGGTTTGGGCTCATGGTCTCCCAAATTCCCTGTCATGTGGTTTCATGGGAGGGAATTCAGTGACAAGAGAGGGACCCTATTTGCCCTTTACTCTTAGCATTTGAAAATATCACCCTGGTTTCCTGGGGCAGGGAGAGGGTGGAGGAGTGATCACAGGATGCTTTGCTCTTTATGGAAAGGTCATAAACAAGACTATGGGGACTGACACATAAGCAAGTCTTACTCTAGGGTCACGGGGAAGGTCTGGCCCTGAAAATAACCTTACCAGAGGACTGGAGCCAGAGCCAGAAGTGGAGCTGAAATTTGCCAGTCCTCATGTGATGGAGATGAGGTGACCTGAAACCAGACCACTTAAAGGACGAAGGAACTGAGACAGACTTTTGGAGTCTCAAAAAAATCCTGAGTATCCTGAGGATTTCCACAGTCCTTTATGCTACTTGCTCCATGTTGTGTTAGGCTTCTCATGTGTATCCACTGTGGGCTAGCCCACAGTGAGTGAGAGAAATATAATCATTTGCTGGTTTACCGAAAATTTGTAAATTATATTTGTATCCCCCTTTTTTCAGCTCAGTTCCCTAAAAATCCATGGGCAAAAATTTAATATGCAGTATCTATTGAAGGCTCTACCTAGGTGCTAGGTAATGGTGCCTGCCATAAAGTGGTCTGAGAATGAACCAGAATTCTCCACCAGTATCCCAAAGTCATGGCTGCACAGGAGTGCATAAGATATGAAAACCTGGCCAGGCGCGGTGGCTCATGCCTGTAATCCCAGCCACTTGGGAGACTGAGGCAGGAGAATCGCTTGAACCCGGGAGGCGGAGGTTGCGGTGAGTCGAGGTCACACCATTACACTCCAGCCTCGGCAACAAGAGTGAAACTCTGGCTCAAAAAAAAAAAAAAAGAGAAATGGGAAGGGATCTTATTATGTTGCCCAGGCTGGACTTGAACTCCTGGCTCAAGCAATCCTCTTGCCTCAGCCTCTCAAGTAGCTAAGACCACAGACCATGTGCCACCACACCTGGCCTTTTCTATTTTTAAAGGTTCGCGCGAACACAGATTCTTTTACCTCTCTGGCTTGCTATTCTAGGGTTTATAATTTTTACTTATGATATCCATTAGAAAGTGTAATTCCTCTCTAACAAATGTTTATTCCTCATATATTTTAAAAAATCTTATGAAAGTTAAGACAGAAATTATTTAGTATCAGCTTTCAAAAAAGTCATGCTCAAGTCATTTATTAGATTTTTTTCTGTCTAGTCTCATAGAGACCCATCACCCACAGTTCTTCTTTCTAAAACCTCTTCCCAATATGCCGTAATTGGAGACTCCAAACTACGTGCTTATGATGTTCTCCAGAGCCCCTCCTGACTATACCCAGAATACTTATTGGATGGTGCCTGTAATCTTATCCTTCGTCTTGCTTCTAATAAGTCAGACAGCTGCCATAGAGGTTTATTTAGGGCAACATGGAACAGCCAAGGAGACTCTGGCCAGGACTGGCTTGGGGCCAGACTAGGCTAGTCAGACTGGCTGGGAGAGCTCAGAGAATTACTGGGGCTCCTTAGTATAAACTATTTGTGTACCCCAAAGTTTGTGATTTTTAGGGAACTAGGGGTTTGAGGCATAGGTACCAGGTGCACAAAGAGCATCCTAAAATTGGGTTTCTAGGAAGATACTCAGGTATTCAATTTGGAGACAGGATGAATGACTTCTGGAAGTTGGTGGGGTTGAGGTAAGAAGAAGGCAGAGGGAGAAGATAATTTCCTTATTGTGATATTTTTCTTATGCCCAACTGATTTGGATAGTCCCTGTCCACCATCTGTTGTTTGCTTTTGTACTGAAAACCTTTGAGTCGTTTGTCTCTCTTAACTCTGGGTATATACCAACAGGATTGCATTAAGTTAGAGTTTTTGCAGGAACATTTACTCAACTTGGGAGCAAGAAACAATGTTCCAACCTATACATTTCAGAACAGTTTTTTCCCTTATTTCCTAAAATTACAAGTTCATACTCCAGAACTCCAGGTATCCAGAAGAGAATCCCATAGGCCTTGTGACAGGCTGGAAAACAAACTTTAGTTTCATATCTATTCTGATCTTATTGAGCTGACTTCATTTCGTCTTTCCTAAAGCATTGATGACTTTGTGTTGACTTTTGACCTTGTAGCTTTCACACACATAGGCTATTTCTCAAGCTACTGAAAAGCCCCTCTCTTCACAGATTTTTTTGGTTTTGATGCCTTCAACTTAAGGGTGTGAACTTAGGCTTCTAGACTTCATGGAGCTTTGCCTTAGTGATGTCATAAGTGAGCTTTGACATCAGTGCTCACCAATGACTTCTTGTTCACAAGTTCAACCTTTCAGGCCTTACCTTAGACCAGTTATCAGAAGCATTTGGCACTGTTCCCACTTCTTGAAACTGTCCCCAGCCAGGCGCGGTGGCTCAAGCCTGTAATCCCAGCACTTTGGGAGGCCGAGACGGGTGGATCACGAGGTCAGGAGATCGAGACCATCCTGGCTAACACGTTGAAACCCCGTCTCTACTAAAAAAAATACAAAAAACTAGCCGGGCGATGTGGTGGGCGCCTGTAGTCCCAGCTACTCGGGCGGCTGAGGCAGGAGAATGGCATAAGCCCGGGAGGCGGAGCTTGCAGTGAGCTGAGATCCGGCCACTGCACTCCAGCCTGGGCAACAGAGCCAGACTCCGTCTCAAAAAAAAAAAAAGATATGAAAACCTAATCAAGGATAGAAAGCCTTAATTTCCCAGGGACTTATAGATACCTCTCTTGGGGTATCTGTAAGGCTTTCTTTACCCAGAGCTATTTTTCCTGTGAATACCTGGATATTGCAGCTTCTGCCATTGGCACTATGGATTACAAGGAGCTGAGGGGAAAGGATTGGCAGTACCTGGGTACAGTTAGAAATCTCAGTGTAGAGAGAGGAAAAATACTACAAAACACATTGGGATGAACTCCTAATAATAATTTAATGTCAGGCCATTAGGGAGAATTTCTAAAGACTGGAGTCACTGCTTCTAAGATGTGAAAGTTGGAGATTATTTGAGAAGCCAACAGATATGTGTGTATTCACTTTTTCTCTGTAGGATAGTCATGGAATGACAAAGCCTTCAATGAAACGGGTTCTTAGCAGTCTTCTAAGATGTATAGCAAAATATGGGAATGACTCTCTGATGCCTCAGCCAGCATCATTTCCCTTTCCTTTGGAAGGGACAGATCACTCTTAAGGATGTCAAGGAACTTTCTAGGGACTCACACAGTTATGTTAGGCCATCACAGCGTTGGAATAGGGGATATCTCAGCATGTTGAGCCCTGTCTCTGGAGAGCTGACTTCTACCTGTTCCAAAGGGAGGCACGGTGATTGGAAGTGCCCGGTGCAAGGACTTTCGGGAACGAGAAGGACGACTCCGAGCTGCCTACAACCTGGTGAAGCGTGGGATCACCAATCTCTGTGTCATTGGGGGTGATGGCAGCCTCACTGGGGCTGACACCTTCCGTTCTGAGTGGAGTGACTTGTTGGGTGACCTCCAGAAAGCAGGTAAGAGATTTTTCACAACAGTATTGCTTATTTGTGTCGATATGTGCATGCGTGTACACACACACATCACCCCTGCCCCCCTTTTACCTCCCATTGGACAAAAATGTTACCCAGACACAAATAGGCAGTCTTTGCCCCCTTTTTCTGGTATTGTCTATAATTCCTTTTGGCTAGAGTTTCTTCTCTCTCTAGATATCTCCTCTTTAGGCATGCCAGGTACCTCACCCAGTGGCTCCTGGTTTGCTTCTCATTGTCAGGTAAGATCACAGATGAGGAGGCTACGAAGTCCAGCTACCTGAACATTGTGGGCCTGGTTGGGTCAATTGACAATGACTTCTGTGGCACCGATATGACCATTGGCACTGACTCTGCCCTGCACCGGATCATGGAAATTGTAGATGCCATCACTACCACTGCCCAGAGGTAAGGGGACTTGGGAGGTAGGCAGTGTAAGAAGATGGCAGCTAGGACAGGCTAAAGGGCTAGAGGCTGCTGAAGACTGAAGTGTTTGAGCTATGGTGACTATAATGACCAGTTTTCTGGGGCTAGAACACAATTTTTAACTAAAAATTATCTAGAGCACTGAAATTGCACTGCTCCCTTAATGATATATGATTTGCCTTTTGCCACTGTCTGGCCCACTGTCCAAATATGCAGCTCTGAGGTCTTTCATATCTTTGGGCTAAAGGGTTATTCTTCAGACTGGGCAAATCTAGGGAGCCCAGACATGAGCTACACTTCCCAACCATATCATAGAAAGTGTAAGTGCTGCTATGACCACCATGGCTCAGAGATAAGAGGACCTGGAGGGAGGCAGTGTAGGATGGGAGGATAGAAGGGTAATCGCTTACCCCACGGTAATCCTAGAGGATTCCAGTTAGTCCAGTCCTCCCTTCACTTCTTATCCTTTTCTCTCCTTTCCTTCCCTGACCCGGTTCCTCTCTGGAACAGAACCTCTATATAGATACCTTTTACTGCTGTGTTTTCTCGGGCCTGGGAAGGATACCTTGTGGCTAAAGTATTTCCCCTAGGTCTTCCTGGTCTCAGGAAGTCTGCTAGAAGGCCTGGCAGCATACGTGTATCTCCCAGAGAGGGTAATTGGCCTAGATGTGGGTGGTGGCTTGATCTTGGCCATATGGTCTCTTGGACTGTGTCCTATGTCTATCTCTTGCAGCCACCAGAGGACATTTGTGTTAGAAGTGATGGGCCGCCACTGTGGGTAAGATCCTCATTCTGACCCATTTATTCCGTGGACCTAGCAATAGCCCTTTCCTTTTCCCCGGATAGTCCAGTGAGGTCTCTCAGTAGCAGCAGATCTGGAGGTGCACATGCTCCTTGTGGTGTGGTTCCCTTTCCTGCCTCCATCCCCCTCCATTACATCCCCACACACGTATGTGTGTACGTGCTCAGGCACACGCTTGGTGTAAAGAATGGGCAGTGCTCTGAGGCTGGAAGCCACTGTGGCAGGTGAACATAAGTAGAAGGTGTCCGTTAGAGACAGAATCTCATTGAGGGGCCCTGGTGCTCTTACACTTGCCCCAAGAATAAAATGGAGGCTCTCCAGACCTTTTATCAACTATGAGAACTAGGAGAACTTGTTGGGTATGGATGAGGCTATTTGTAGAATACAACTTCTAGCAGGACGCTTCTGCCTCTCATCTCAGATACCTGGCCCTTGTCACCTCTCTGTCCTGTGGGGCCGACTGGGTTTTTATTCCTGAATGTCCACCAGATGATGACTGGGAGGAGCACCTTTGTCGCCGACTCAGCGAGGTACTGGCACTTTATTTTGCCCTTAAGAAATCCCTCACCCTGTTCCACTGATGATCTGTTTCCTACCCATCAGCTTCATTCCATTGATCATTTTACCCTTTGTTCTCAACCAGACAAGGACTCGTGGTTCTCGTCTCAACATCATCATTGTGGCTGAGGGTGCAATTGACAAGAATGGAAAACCAATCACCTCAGAAGACATCAAGAATGTTCGTATGAATGAAACCAGATAGGCCTCAGACTCCATAGCCCGTTCCTTTCTGGCTTCTGAGTCTCCTGACACTGCTTCTCCCCTTGGTCCTTCTGCACATCTCTCCCTGGGTCCCTGCCCCTGGTTGCCTCCCACAAAGAACCATTACAAGACAAGAGGCTGAGCTGTCCACGGTTCACCCAAGTCTCTGCTTGTTTTCTTCCTTTGACTCTGCGTAACCCTCTCTCTGTACCTCTCTTGGTCCCTTCAGCTGGTGGTAAAGCGTCTGGGATATGACACCCGGGTTACTGTCTTGGGGCATGTGCAGAGGGGTGGGACGCCATCGGCCTTTGACAGAATTCTGGTAAGTCACTGAGCTCTGTGGCCCTCATGCCTTAAAACCCTCAACCTTGTAGTCCTTCCTCCTCAGGGCTGCACTTCACCAGATAGGGACTTACACCACTGGTTGTGTTGCCTCTTCACCAGCCTTTGGGCTGCATTGGCCACTGACCCATTCCCATACACTTGAGGGTCCTCTTCTGTTACAAAAATGATGAGAGACTTTGCCTTCCTAATGGTGAGGAGCAATATCTTTTTGTTTCGTTTTGTTTCATATATTTTTAATAAGAATTTTGAAATAATGGTAGATTCACATTCAATTGTACAGAATAATACAGAGATAGTCCCGCATACCCTTTGCCCAGTTTCCTTCAGTGGTAACATCTTGCAAAACTGTAGTACAATATCATCACCAGGATACTGACATTGATATTGTCAAGCTACAGAACATTTCTATTACCACAGGATGTCTCATGTTGTCCTTTTACAGCCACATGTACTTTACCCCCACCCATCCCTCCTCATTCTTAACCTCTGGCAACCACTAATCTGTCTCTTTGTCTCTAATTTTTAATCTCATGTATATTATATAAATGGAATTGCATAATATGCAACCCTTTAGGATTTTTTTTTCTACTCAGCATAATTCTCTAGATATTTATCAAAGGTGTTGTTTGTTTCTATAGTTTGCCGTTTTCTGCAGAGCAGTGCTCCATGGAGTGGACGTATTACAGTTTGTTTAATCATTCAGACATTTGAGTTGTTTTCAATTTATGGCTATTAGGGATAAAGCAACTATGAACATTTGTGTACAGCTTTTTGTGTGAACTTAAGTTTTCATTTCTGCAGAGTAATTGCCCAGGAGTTCAATTGGGTTGTATGGTAGTTTTTTGTTTCTTGAAAAAAATTTTTTTTCAAAGATACTGCCCAACTGTTTTTAGAATAGCTGTACCATTTTAATTTCCGTCAGCAATTTATAAACGACCTGTTATGTTTGCATCCTTATCAGCATTTGGGGGTTGTCACTTTTTTATTTTTAAACTTTTTTAAATTTTAACCATTCTGATAGGTATATAGTGGTATTTCTTTTTTTTTTTTGAAATGGAGTCTTGCTCTGTTTCCCAGGCTGGAGTGCAGTGGCATGGTCTCAGCTCACTGCAACCTTCACCTCCTGGGTTCAAGGGATTCTCCTGCCTCAGCCTCCCAAGTAGCTGGGATTGCAGGTGCCTGCCACCACACTCGGCTAATTTTTTAAATTTTTAGTAGAGATGGGGTTTCACCATGTTGGCCAGGAGGTCTTGAACTCCTGACCTTGTGATCTGCCTGCCTCGGCCTCCCAAAACGTTGGGATTACAGGCATAAGCCACTGGGACCAGTCTTTTTTTTTGTTTAGAGATGAAGTCTTGCTCTATCACTCAGACTAGAGTACAGCGGCACAATCTTGGCTCACTGCAATCTCTACCTCCCGGGTTCAAGGTATTCTCCTACCTCAGTCTCCTGAATAGCTGGGATTACAGGCACACGCCACCATACCTGGCTAGCTTTTTGTATTTTTAATAGAGACGGGGTTCCACCACGTTGGCCAGGCTGGTTTTGAACTCCTGACCTCAGGTGATCCACCTGCCTCGGCCTCCCAAAATGCTGGAATTACAGGCATGTAATCCCAACCTTAGACACTCAGTTTAAACCTTCTTATCCTATTTTCATTGGAAGAGCAAAGCAATCTCCTACCTTGTTTTGTCAATAAGAAGGGAACATTATTAAGCCCCAGTAATCCTGTTGGTTACTGTAGTGGGCATGTTTCTCTAGAACCAAGTAGAATCCTTGAGGTTCCAATGGCAAGAATACAGAGTCATCAAGCTTTAGATGAAATCTGTTTGGGTAGGTAAAGCCCAGTAAGTTCTTTGCTGCATTCTTAATTGTGAGACTCAATCTTGTGATTTGGAAAAGGCCTCAAGTATCCTGACTCTCTAGGCTGAGCCAAGATGAGGCAGCCTGAGCCAGACTGTCTTTGTTCTCTGGACTCCTGCAGGGCAGCAGAATGGGTGTGGAAGCAGTGATGGCACTTTTGGAGGGGACCCCAGATACCCCAGCCTGTGTAGTAAGCCTCTCTGGTAACCAGGCTGTGCGCCTGCCCCTCATGGAATGTGTCCAGGTGGTAAGTACTGATTCTAAACCCCTTTCTTAACAGTCTCAAGCCCCTGCCTTGGAGTTCATGGGGCATGAGACCAACATCTAAGGCCACTGGTTTAAGAGCAGGTGGAAAGGCAAGATGGTACAGTAAGAGACATACGGGGAAAAAACACAGTGGGTTTTGCATAGGAGCTCTTAACTAAGCTTCAGTGTTCCCATCAGTAAAATGTTCCTAAGGAAGGTGGGAGATTCTACATCCTCCTTAGTAATGAAACCCAGTATCTCATAATATACAACCTCAAACATTTTTATCATGTCTTTATTGGAAGAAGAATGCAATATTCCTCCTAACTTTATTAAGAGCAGGAGAATATTATTAAATTCTAGCTGGGTAGTTTTTGTCTCTATGATTTCTATCTTGAACATGTTTCTCTGAACCAACATAAGGTCACTAATGCTCACATTGAGGGTTATTGTAAGGATTAGAGATAAGCTATATTAGTATGTGATGCAGTACCTAGCCAATGTTGAGTGCTCAGGAAATGGTGGCCCTTACTATGAAGGAATCACTCCATTGATACCACAGAGTGAACATGGTGGCTGGGAGGCTGGGAGCGAGAGCTAGGGTATCTGGCCTGGTTCTGAGGGCTGTTCTAAATGCTCCCCTTCTCCCGGCCTCCTTCTCTCTGAGACCCAGGAGTCCCAGTGACCTGCAGCCTTGCTTGGAAATGTATCTGTGAAAGCTCCAAAGCGAAGGCACTGGCCCACAGAGCTGAAATCAGTAGTTGAGAAGCACACAGCAGGGATCAGTCCTTCTTCCTAACTTGGTTACCTGTAGGATCTTCATTTACTCATGACTTCAGAGGCTGCTTTAAGGCTGGGGACCTGGGTGTGGAATGGAAGATACTATTTATCTGTGAGCATTCTTCCACTCTATCCATACTTCTAATAAACAGAGCATAGTTCTGGGCACAGTGGCTCACACCTGTAATCCCAGCACTTTGGGAGGCCAAGGCAGGCAGATCACAAGGTCAGGAGATCGAGACCATCCTGGCTAACGTGGTGAAAAATACCAAAAAAAATTAGCTGGGTGTGGTGGCACACTCCTATAATCCCAGCTACTCGGGAGGCTGAGGCAGGAGAATCGCTTGAACCCAGGAGGCAGGGGGTTGCAGTGAGCCAAGATCGCGCCAGTGCACTCCAGCCTGGGCAACAGAGCAAGACTCCGTCTCAAAACAATAAAAATTAAAATAAAATAAAATAGAGCATAGAATCAGTTCTTTTCTTTTGCTGCTCAGGAAAAACAAAAATACTTCTGTGAAAGTTTAGGGGCATAGGAAAGGTGGAGTATAGAATGGGCAGGATCTAGTCACAATCCCAGAGATGGGCAGAGTTTGATTGTGGGATAGAAATCCAGCTGTGCGGAATTGTGACCCTGGAGTTGAAACTGTCACTGTGCTCCCCCCTCAGACCAAAGATGTGACCAAGGCCATGGGTGAGAAGAAATTTGATGAAGCCCTGAAGCTGAGAGGCCGGTGAGGAAATGATGGGAAGCTCACTAGCTACAGAAATCAGATGCCCGAAGTCAAAGATCTCCATGACTCCAGGCCCAAAACATAAGCTTCTGCTGCTTCCTTTTCTGATTCTCTCTGCAGCAAGTTCTTGCCCAAGAAAGTTAGTTGTGAGGTGTCTGGAAGGATCAGTTCATCTCAGGGATGCAGTCCCTGGCATCATCCTTTTATAATCTGTTATTTCTATATGTGAGCCCCAGCTAGATGATAAGTTCCTCTAAGCAAGGGACAGTCTCTTGTGCCGAGCACAGTGCCTGGAGAAGAGTGCAAAGTGTTGGATGAACTAGTGGCCCCTTTGCAGCCCCTGCCCTGTCCCTGCTCTGCCCCAGTTCTGTCCTCAGAGGTTTGCCTTATGGAACTTCCCTCTGGGAGCAAAAGTTCAGACCAGGATCCCCATGGCTGCTGGCTGTGGGGAATGGCCTAAAGACACCTCTCTCTATTTGTACTTCTACAGGAGCTTCATGAACAACTGGGAGGTATACAAGCTTCTAGCTCATGTCAGACCCCCGGTATCTAAGGTACTGGCAAGTTGACTTGCCCTCTCCCCTTTTCCTTCTCACTCCCCTAGTCTCTCTTCATAAAGTGCTACCACAGTCCATACAACATAAACCTTAGCAACTTCTCTGCGCCACTCTGATCTTCAGTGCTGGGTCCCTGGCCCTATTATAATGATTTTCTCTTAACCACCCCAGATGCTAGCCCCCTTTTCAGTGTACCCTGGATATGTCTAACACCAGACCCATGCCCACTTCAGGACTGGCAAGATAGCATGCAAAGAATGGGAAAGAGGGCTTATGTACTTTTTCTCTGGGAATATCTGGGAATAATCACATCTAAGTGTATCTGAGCCACTTCTTCCCTTGGAGTTGTGGTTGTCATTATTGAGTATATTACCAGAATTGTTTGGGTTGCTTATTAAACATGAAAACTCCTGGGCCCCTCTCTCAGAGGAGATTCATATCTGGGTAGAGGCCAGGAATACGCAGGTTTAACAGGCTCCCCCAGTGGATTCTGATGCAGGTGATGCAAGGATCACACTTTGCGAAGTGCTGCTCTGGAAGGTCTCTCATTCATTGTATAATATTGATATCTGAGATAGGGGACAGCAGCTTTGTTTATTGATCTGTGATCAAGAATTTTGCTTCCATAGTATGTGGCAGCAAGTTGTGCTGGCATTCCTTGGGAGAGGGGTGTGTGTTGTCTCAGGCAGATGTCCTGATCCCTGGATGACAAGGGTTCAGAGCTCTGCCTCCTTTACTGACCTCCTCCCTGTTCCCACACTGGGTTTCTGTCCTCCTTTTTCCCCTGCTTCCTCCTGTATAGAGTGGTTCGCACACAGTGGCTGTGATGAATGTGGGGGCTCCGGCTGCAGGCATGAATGCTGCTGTTCGCTCCACTGTGAGGATTGGACTTATCCAGGGCAACCGAGTGCTCGTTGTCCATGATGGTTTTGAGGGCCTGGCCAAGGGGCAGGTATGGGGACTAAAAGGAAGAAGGGCACATATTCTAGGACCCAGGAGCAGTCATAGGGAAGATAAGTGTAGCAAGAATGACCTGTCCATTCTCTTGGCTTCCTCTGTTCCTCACTACCTCTCTCTCCTCTCTCAGGGTCCAGGCAGAAGTAGATATTTAATGTTAGGGCAGTAGGAACAGGCAGGAATTACTGGAATGCACCATTGCAAACAACATGTCCTATTTAATTCTCTATCTCAAAGCTCAGCACAGTGCCTGGCATAGGTAGATGCTTAATATTGGTGAATGAGCAGTAAGGGTAGAAGAAGTTCACTGCATGGGGAAAAGCTAATACCTGGTGAACCTCTTCCAGCCAAGGGGGATCCAGGGGTGGGGTTAGAACTCAAGCAGTGGCACCAGTCCCACACAGGCCTCCTAGTGCTTTAGCTTTGAGCAGAGCTCTGTGGCTTTTCCCCACAGATAGAGGAAGCTGGCTGGAGCTATGTTGGGGGCTGGACTGGCCAAGGTGGCTCTAAACTTGGGACTAAAAGGTAAGTAGTACTGCAGAGGCACCTCGTCCCAGTGACCTCTTCAAGTTGCCCTTGGATTTGGGTATCAATTCATTATGCCAGGGTCTGCTTCAACCACCCTGTTGTCTGGGTCCTCCACCCCCAACTTCACAGTTGCTGCCAAGAGGGCAGACATGCCCATCTCAACATCTTTTAGCAGCTCTGGCAATTTAGAACTCCAGTATGTATCCTTGGATAGGACTGAGAGAGTGGGCCAGGGAGTGGGGCACAGGTCAAGAAATTAAAAATAAAGTGCCTCTAACTCTAGCTTTTCTCTCCCTCAATTTTCCTGTCTCTTCCGCAAATTCCCATTCCCATCCCCCCCATCACTGGTCAACTAGGACTCTACCCAAGAAGAGCTTTGAACAGATCAGTGCCAATATAACTAAGTTTAACATTCAGGGCCTTGTCATCATTGGGGGCTTTGAGGTGAGTGCCCGCCACTGTGTCTCCCTCTCTCCCTCCCATCTCCTCTCCCTCTCCCCAATCCTGCCCTTGTGCTCTCTTCTTCTTAGGCCTACACAGGTGGCCTGGAACTGATGGAGGGCAGGAAGCAGTTTGATGAGCTCTGCATCCCATTTGTGGTCATTCCTGCTACAGTCTCCAACAACGTCCCTGGCTCAGACTTCAGCGTTGGGGCTGACACAGCACTCAATACTATCTGCACGGTGAGAGCCCACCACCACTTCCCATCCCTTTTGGCCAGGATTATAATCCTTCAACTGAGTGTGGTCCTGAAAAGTGAGCTTCTCTTTGTACCAAACAAATGGGAATGTTTGAAAACGATTCTTTGGCTGGGTGTGGTGGCTCACACTTGTAATCCCAGCACTTTGGGAGGCTGAGGCAGGCAGATCACTTGGGGTCAGGAGTTCAAGAGCAGCCTGGCCAACATGGTGAAACCCCATCTGTACTAAAAATAACAAAAATTAGCTGGGTGTGGTGGTAGGCACCTGTAATCCCAGCTACTTGGGAGGCTGAGGCAGGAAAATTGCTTGAACCTGGGAGGCAGAGGTTGCAGTGAGCAGAGATCGTGCCACTTTACTCCGGCCTGGGTGACACAGTGTTCAGTTTCCTCACCTGGAAATGCACCAATACCCTGAATACCAAATGTTTTGTTTTTTCTTTCTGAGATCATGCAGTCTAATTTTCTGAGCAGTAGAAAGGATAGGTACAGCTTCCTTCCCAGGAGAGACGTTCTGCAGTGTGGTTGGCAAATATGCCTGTTACCCTAAATGCAAGAACTTGCTCTAGGGGCCCTGCCAGCCTATGGAGAATATAGTTCTAGAGTTTAATTAGTGGCAAAGATTAAAGAGTGACAAGAATCAGGCCCCTGATCATGTCTTTCTAACTATAACCCATTGTCCTTGCAGACCTGTGACCGCATCAAGCAGTCAGCAGCTGGCACCAAGCGTCGGGTGTTTATCATTGAGACTATGGGTGGCTACTGTGGCTACCTGGCCACCATGGCTGGACTGGCAGCTGGGGCCGATGCTGCCTACATTTTTGAGGAGCCCTTCACCATTCGAGATCTGCAGGTAGCTGGCCACCCAGAGCCTGCTAGGTAGCTCTCCCCTGTCTCCAGACTGTTTCCACAGTGATCTGAACTATGAGAGCTCAAGTTGAGGACAGAGCTGGTTGGTCTGTGGAATCCTGTGAAGACCAGAAAGAGCACTATGCAGGCATTTTCTGGTGTCACCTCACAGGCATGACCGCAGCTGCTATTGTTGGAATGCTCATTTTGAATCAGGTGCCCTGGTGCTAAGCCCTTTGTGGGCATTTTTGCATTTTATCTTCACAATAGACATGCGAAGAAGATACTATCTCCGTATAACGTAGAAAGGTTTAGAGAGGCTAAAAAGCTTTTCTAAACTCCTAAGTGAGCAGATAGTTTAACTGATTGAGAAAGTCAGTGATCTTTTTTACTATATCATGTCTCCCCTTCAGATTTCCCTTACTCCCGTTCTGCTTTTGAGAGAGATGCTGTCTCAAAACAGAGACATAAAGTGTTAGGACTGACACTGGGACCACAAGTCAGCCCTCTGAGGCAAGGGGAACCAGAAAGGCTTGGAAAGGGAGACTGGAGAGGGTGAGGGGCTGAACACTGACAGTTACTGCAGCTGTCTGTAGTGCCCCCTCCCTCTTCCAGTTCTGTCTCATTTGGAGTCATTGTTTAAATTTTAGTCCACACTGAGCTTCTTAAAGGAATTAGGCCCAGTTGAGGCCCAGGATTGTAAACAACTCTCTTCCATGTCTCTCTTCCTTCCTGGAGAGGTGTGGTGTGGAAGAAGAGAGATTTATACCCAACCTTCTCCACTCCCGATTAGGCTTAGGATTTACTCTTTCATTTTCAGGCAAATGTTGAACATCTGGTGCAAAAGATGAAAACAACTGTGAAAAGGGGCTTGGTGTTAAGGTACCTCATCCATGGTTCCTAAGTGGAGAAGAAAAATAAGCTTTGGCTCAAACTCATAGAATGGCCAGGGTTGGGACACCCTGAGGAATCTGTACATATAAAGGGAGGGGGCCAGCCTATCCCTTGAATCCTGGGAGGAGATAAAAATTGAAAGGAAAGAACAAAGGCAGAAAGGGGGGATGGAAAGCCAACCACAGAGTCACAGGCTTTTGGTCTCCACCTGGCAGGAATGAAAAGTGCAATGAGAACTATACCACGGACTTCATTTTCAACCTATACTCTGAGGAAGGGAAGGGCATCTTCGACAGCAGGAAGAATGTGCTTGGTCACATGCAGCAGGTAGGGAAGACACCCTAGTCATGCCCTTCATCAGA
Source organism: Colobus angolensis palliatus (assembly GCF_000951035.1). Lineage (NCBI taxonomy): Eukaryota > Metazoa > Chordata > Mammalia > Primates > Cercopithecidae > Colobus > Colobus angolensis. Next base: position 3,027,054 of record NW_012114611.1, on the reverse strand, counting down.
CAGCCATGCCTGCCAACAGCCACTGAGGCTTCTACTGGCCTTTTCCAGTCTTCTGGAGGAGCCTGTTAATGCCATCATAGAACATGGGCCTGCAGTCTCTTACAGTCATAGAATCAAAACATCTTTATCCTGGGAATGACTTTAGAGATTATATGGTCTATCCTTTTCATTTAGGGGAGGGTTTTCAACCTCGGCAGCTTTGCCTTTTGGGGCTGGATGATGATTTGTTATGGGTAGCTGTCTATGCACTGTAGGACAGTTGCACAGCATCCCTGGTCTCTACCCACTAGATGCCAGTAGCACCTTCCTCTCACTCCCAATTGTAACAAAAATATCTCCAAACATTCCCACTTTCCCACCTGCTTCCTCTTAATTCAAAGAAAATCTGTATGATATTTTATATTATTCTGAGGTGCTACCAAGGGCAGCCAGATTGGGCCACAAAAAACACTTTTATGTCATCATTGACAGTGACCAACAAAAGCTGCTGGGCTGAAGAGGGGCAGGCAGCTGACCCTTTGGCCAGTAAGACTAAAACAGGATCTGGCAGCTGTGGAGCTAAAAGAGGGGATTGTGGGGCCAATCATCTTCTTTAATTAGTTATTCTTTATCTGATGCATGGCCAAATGTGCTGGGCCAGCCTGGCCTTGGATCCTGGCACTGCCTCAGGACACCCTTTCATAGTTTGATTTCTGGATTCCTGTTTTGGGCCGTAAACCTGGGGCCCATCTTTCCTTTTTCTCTGTGTGTCTCGATATCTCTGCCAGTTTATTAGAGTCCTTCCCTCTGTAATTTTTATGTTTCTTTCTCCAGGGTGGGAGCCCAACCCCATTTGATAGGAATTTTGCCACTAAGATGGGTGCCAAGGCTATGAACTGGATGTCTGGGAAAATCAAAGAGAGTTACCGTAATGGTAGGTGGGGTGAGAGACCGAGTGCCCTCTGTAGAGGCTAGTTCCCCAGTATAGAAGCTGATTGACCATCCCTTATTGCAGGGCGGATCTTTGCCAATACTCCAGACTCGGGCTGTGTTCTGGGGATGCGTAAGAGGGCTCTGCTCTTCCAACCAGTGACTGAGCTGCGGGACCAGACAGATTTTGAGTGAGTACATCTGCTTTCTGGAGTGGTTCTCTCCCTGGTAGTTTCAAGCTCTACTGTCCTCAACCTGTTCACTGTCTTTAATCCTTTTTTTTTAAGGAGTAACACCTGTATTCTTACCCATTTCAGATGTGATGCACATGTCCTAAATCTAACCTCTTCTGTCCAACTTCTTTCTATAAACTTTTGGTAGAAGTTGATTACGGTACTAAAAGATTATATCATCATCTACCTCATTCCTCTGTAGGCATCGAATCCCCAAGGAACAGTGGTGGCTGAAACTGAGGCCCATCCTCAAAATCCTAGCCAAGTACGAGATTGACTTGGACACTTCAGACCATGCCCACCTGGAGCACATCACCCGGAAGCGGTCTGGGGAAGCTGCTGTTTAAACCTCTCTGGAGTGAGGGGAACAGATTATCTGATCGTGGTCAGCTCACCCCCTGATAAGTCCACATCTTCTCAGTGTTTTAGCTATTTTTTTCATTAGGTTTCCTTTTATTCTGTACCTTGCAGCCATGATCAGTCCTGGCCAGGAGCTGGAGGAGGGGGCAGTGGGTGGGAGCTCCTTTTAGGTAGAATTTAACATGACCTCTGCCCCAGCTTTATCTGTCACACAAGGCTGGGCACCTCTAGTGCTACTGCTAGATATCACTTGCTCAGTTAGAATTTTCCTAAAAATAAGCTTTATTTATTTCTTTGTGATAACAAAGAGTCTTGGTTCCTCTACTACTTTTACTACAGTGACAAATTGTAACTACACTAATAAATGCCAATTGGTCACTGTGCTTTCGCTTCTCCTGTTATCATCTTCCCAAGTGGAATGTAATACTGTCAGCCCCATGTATCAGACACTTGCCTGATGAAGCAGTAAAGATGTTAAGGGTATCACAGGGGGTGGAGGAAGGGATTATCTCTAGTACACTACTTGCTGGCTGTCTGAAAAATTATCACTGCCAAACTCTAAAAACAGTTCTAAATAGTGACTGAGAATGTTTGTTGCTGGAGTCAGGGATTAAGGCAGCCAGATACTCTTTGCACAGTTCTTCAGTGGGAAGAGAAATTAACAATAAATATCAAGCACTGTGGTAGGCATTTCATCATTGAATCCTCAAAGTAGCTTTTGGAGGGTAATGGTGACAGCCTGACTTCAGAAAGGAGGACACTGGAGCTCAAGATGATTGATTACATAATGTCTCCTTCAATATTATTCAAGTAGAACTCAAAATTCAGTTCTGACTTTAAACCTCATCCTCATTCCCCATTCCTCTGCTTCCTTACCATGCCATATCAAATCCCCAGAGCCATAAGGCCTATGAAAATGAAGTGAAAGGGAAAGTTCAGGCATTCATTCAGAACATTTTAAATGCTAACTGCCATTGATTTATAGGTTCTCTTTCCTATCTTTAATCTTAGAGCTGTTTCCTCGAGAAAATGAAGAGGGAAGGATGGCTCAGGGGAAGCTAATCAGAGGGAAAATGTCACTCTGTAAAGACTAAAAAAATTAGGATGATGATACGATCTGGGGAAAAAAAGGCATAGTGAAGACCACTTAAAAACAAAAAAACGAAAACCTATGAAGGTGCATGCTATTTCCCCAGAGCTAAAAAGATAAGCGAAATTGTGTTTGAACTCTTAAGTGGAGGTGAAGCAGAAGTTATTAGCCACCAACCACGAGTGATTATGAAGTAACTGAGAAACAGGTAACATTTTTTCCCACATGGACAAAACTTTCTCTTTCCAGAATATTAAGTGTCTATGATGAGAAATGAAATAACATCTAAAGCAGTTTATAAATCTACCAGAATATTAAAATCACCTGAGGCCTTTGAACATACTCATGCCCAGGTCTATTTATTTTTCTGTAGAGATGGGGACTTCAACTCCTGGTCTCAAATGATCCTCCCACCCGGCCTCCTAAAGTGTGAGGATTACAGGCGTGAGCCACTGCGGCCAGCCCTACTAGGTCTGCTTTGGACCAATTAAATTAATCTGTAGGGGTGGAGCCTGGGCCTTAGTATTTTTAAAATTTTTCCTAGGTGGTTCTAATTAACAACTAGACTTGACACCCACTGACTAATGCAGTGGGATCTCATTCCTGGCTACATCTGAAGCACTCAAGCCCCCAGAGACCAGAAAATTCCAAAGAATTGGTATGAGGTGAAGTCTTGGCACCAGTGTCTTTAAAAAGCTTTCTTAGTAATTTTATGTGCAGCTGGAGTTGAGAACATAAAAGTAGTAATTCCAAATTTGGGGTGGGAGAAGGTATAAAAGAAGGGGAAGCTCTTCAGATACTCTGCCCAAGCCCTCCTGTTCACTCCAGCAATGCCCAGAATGACTGTTGCTAATGGGAGAAAGGTTGGGATGAAAAGTTACATTGTACAGCCAGGCAGTAAAAGAAGAACTTTTTCTAAGGGGGGTTGGAGAAAAGTAGGAAAAGTAGAAATTGCCAAACTTGCTTTTAGAACTATTTATTCCTCTTTTTTTTTTAATGGTGTTTTTTAAACACCAGCATCAATAGGACAAAAGACATCTGTTTTCCAATTAGCTGTGTCAGTAGATTCCATTCATTGTTTGTAGCTCCCAATCAGCTTTAAAAAAAAGTTTTTCAAATTTGCATACGAGTCATCTAAAATCAATAACAACTTGATCTAGTTTAGAAACATGAAATGAAAGAGTATTGTTCACTAAAGCAGATCTCTTTTGGGTAGATGGACCATCACAAAAGAAGCTCTTATATGCTTTTCCCACTCCCATCCCAAGTCCACCCTCCCGCCAATTGTATTGTATAAATCAATAAACAGCAAAGGTTCCAGAACAACTGAAAGAAATATAATTTCAAACTAAGCAGAATGAGCTTTCCATTGGGAATGAAGACCCATGGGAAAAGGCAGCCCAGCCCGTAAGTCCTCCCTGCTGGAACACACACTGTAGGTGTAGGAACTGCCTGCGAAGCTCATTAGAACACACTGGCTCTCAGGAAGAGAAAAAGCTGCATTACAAGAGAAGTTCTCAGGACTTTAGCTTAGGACTGTTATTTCAGAGCTATTTATTACTGTTATTGCAGAGCTCTTATTATTTCAGAGCTACTGTGTAGCCCTTGGGCACAACCAAGAGAAACAGGCAAAGACTGCTGTTTCCTTTGATGAGGGGAAAGAGTTCCAGTCCCTTCTGAATGCCCCAGGACATGGCACACTAGGGATGTCATCCAGCCCAGTTCTGGATCTGCATCATTTGAGGTTATAGTATCCTCATCTTTGGGACACAATTGTTGTTAGCTGAAATTGTGATTTTCTTAAATTTTTTCACAGATCAATTAAAATCTTTTTGAGATGGAGTTTTGCTCTTGTTGCCCAGGCTGGAGTGTGCAATGGCGTGATCTCCGCTCACTGTAACCTCTGCCTCCCAGGTTCAAGCAATTCTTCTGCCTCAGCCTCCCGAGTAGCTGGGATTACAGGCGCATGCCACTATGCCTGGATAATATTTGTATTTTTAGTAGAGATGGGGTTTCATCATATTGGTCAGGCTGGTCTTGAACTCCTGACCTCAGGTGATCCGCCTGCCTCAGCCTCCCAAAGTGCTGGGATTACAGGTGTGAGCCACCGTGCCTGGCCTAAAATGCTTTCTAGAAGGGATTCTTCTGGACCATTAACCATGTCCCCAAAGGAAAACCACACACACATTCTTTAAGTACTTTCCATCTTCCTAAAGAAATTTAGTTGCACTGTTGACTCCTTCCCTAAGGGGGAGGATTGAGGGAGACTTCTTTTGCAAAGTGCAATATAAAAAGCCAAGTAAGCAATAAACAGAAAACAAAAGTGAGGGATTTTTTTTTGTTTGGTTGTTTGGTTTGGGAAGGGGAGGTGCTATGGAGGTTACTGTTGTGACATGTTGCTTCAAAATCTATAAACCACACAACAGGAACAACTGTTTTTCTGTTTTCTGTGACAAAGAGTACTGCAGGCACAACCTCACCCAGAGTTGCCTGCATGATGGTGCAAACACCTTCTCCGGGCTATTCTAAAAGTAACAGGTATTCCTTCAAAGAAGCTGGCAGTGGAAGGCCCTTCACTGCATCAGGGAGATACTGGAGTCCCAGGCTACGGCGTACGGCATAGCGAGCAAGCGTTTTTAGAGTTCCTGGAGCTGAGCACAGAACAGTCAGTTTTTCACATAGCTGCGGGTCTCTGGCCACCTCTCGTGGCATGGTGCCATTTTTTCTCAATTCAAAGTGTCCAACAGCTCTGTGGAGGAGCTCAAAGCAAGAGTCCTCTTTCTCTGTTCCAAGTCCCCTGACTAGCAGAGCCACCAGGCGGGAGATGGGTGTCTGGCCTATTAGGTTGATGACTCTGACCTCTGCGCCATAATCCAGAAGGATACTGACACTCTCAAGATTTCCTTTCATGGCAGCCCAGCTGAGCGGTGTATCATTGTTATAATCCAGGGCATTGACAGAGGCCCCACTCTCTAGGAGAGCCCGCACACACTCAGCATTGTTCTTAAAGGCTGCCCAGTGAAGGGGGGTATCTCTGTTGCCATCCAAAGCATTGGGGTTTGCACCATACTCCAATAGGACCTCCACACAAGCCTCATCTTTCTCTGCTGCATAGTGGAGGGCTGTTCGGTTATACCCATCCAGGGCATTCACCTGTAAAAAGGGAGGAACTATTACAGTAGACAGACTACTGAGAGGAAGACAGGACAGCAGCAAAGAAGCTTACATGGTTACCCACTACCTTTGCTATGCAGTGCTCTGAACAAGGGGGTCAACAAGCAACTCCCAGGGAGTGCCGGTGATAAATATGAAGATATGACAGGAACTTAGGAGCAAAATGGAAAAGAACTGTCCTCAAACAGTCAACACTATTATGTGCATTGACTAGCTGGTCTGCATTATTTTGGTTTTTGCTGCAATGTTTATTTATTCGTTAGAAACTCTACCACATGGGCCGGGCGCGGCGGCTCAAGCCTGTAATCCTAGCACTTTGGGAGGCCGAGACGGGCGGATTACGAGGTCAGGAGATCGAGACCATCCTGGCTAACACTGTGAAACCCCGTCTCTACTAAAAATACAAAAACTAGCCGGGCAAGGTGGCGGGGCACCTGTAGTGCTGAGGCAGGAGAATGGCGTAAACCCGGAAGGCGGAACTTGCAGTGAGCTGAGATCCGGCCACTGCACTCCAGGCCGGGCGACAGAGCGAGACTCCGCCTCAAAAAAAAAAAAAAAAAGAAACTCTACCACAGAGTAAAGGGTAAGGCAGGAATAGAGGAAGTCTAAGTCCCTGTAACTGCTCAGAAAGATATTTACTGGAAAGTTGCTTGACTACACAGAGTTTTGGATTATTTTACTTATCCTGACCTTTTCTGTAGCCTGTGGCTAATGTAGCAATCAAACTGAAAAACATAGCTTTTGCTATGTTCTTTAACCATACAGAGAAGTTCAAAATGTTAGAATGTAAGTCAGATCTTTCCAAAAATACGCTGTGGGTTCACAAGAGAACCCAAATGAAAGTATGTGATAGGAAGAACACAAATCTCCCAGTGCTGGAAAAGCAGCTGGCTTGCTGACAGTCAGCATCACTTGCAGTTTTTTTCTTCACATTTCCAAATAGCATATTCCCTCATCAATGAAAAAAACAAAACAAAACAAAACAGAAAACCCTGAAACATTTAAGTAAGTTCAACCTTCTTTTGGCTAAAACCTATCTTAAGTACCACTTCTTAAGTACTTTAAGTACTTTTAAGGGTACTTTAGATTTAGAGTTGAGGGATCTCTGCGTTTATATTTCCTGGATAGACAATAAGCAATGAGAAGACTAAATGGAAATATAAACAGCACCTACAAGGTAAGCTTCCTGAAGTGATGGCCAGTGACAGCTTAAGTTAAGGAGAAGAAAGAAAAGCAGAGTATCAGCACCATAAAATGGGGCAAGCAGGGTGCAGACAGAAAGGCAAAGGAATGAAATCCTTAGATCATTTTATATATTTACCATTACATTTTCCTTAATATTGGCTATGCCAACATTACCTTGAGTTAGAATTTCAGACTGGAGGAGGGAAGAGATGGAGGAGTGATGGGGAGAAATTCTAAGAAAGCATGAAGCTCAAGTTTTAGTGAATTATTAATGTGAATGTGTTAAAAACGTTACCTCGGCTCCTTTTTCCAGAAGTAACTCCACACAGTCAGCATCTGACACCATACAGGCACAGTGCAAGGGCTTCAGTGTACCATGAGTGCAGTTCACATCTGCTCCCTGTGGGCAGAAGACAACTTCAGTCAGTGTGCTCAGCTCTGGCTTGCCCAGCAGGACAGAATTCAGAACTGAGTCCAGGGGACAGAGCGTTTTGTATTTTATAGGTACACTGCTAGTTCCTTGTTTCCTTTTCTATTAATTAATATGCCAATGTCCAAACCAAAGGAGTACACTGAAGATGCAGGAAAACAACTGTTAATTCCTTAGATCAAGTTACTAAGTTCCTCCACAAGGGAGCCTGCCAGATGGTCATCTGGACATTATTGAAGACATAATCTTATGTGTCAAAGCACTGGAAACCTTGTCATCAGGCATGAAAGCTGGACCAGCAATCCACTTTCAATGGCCACTATGCTCTGAAAAAGTAGGAAAGTGAGTCTGTCAGACTGAGGCCAGAACTGGCATGCATTTTTGGTCATTCAGCAAATGACCATCACTAATAGTGGCATCATATTAACACTATTTTTCCTTATTCATAAACATCTTCAAAGTAGCCTCTAAGTATCAGCATTCTTTACCATGTAGCCTTTGCTGGTGCTTCTATTCAAAATCAAAGGACAGGCTGGGCGCGGTGGCTCACCCCTGTAATCCCAGCACTTTGGGAGGCTGAGGCGGTCAGATCACCTGAGGTCAGGAGTTTGAGACCATCCTGGCCAACATGGTGAAACCCTGTCTCTACTGAAAATACAAAAACTAGTCAGGTGTGGCAGCGGGCGCCTGTAATCCCAGCTACTCGGGAGGCTGAGGCAGGAGAATTGCTTGAACCTGGGAGGCAGAGGTTGCAATGAGCTGAGATTGAGCCACTGCACTCCAGCCTGGGCGACAAGGGAAACTCCGTCTCAAAAAAAAAAAAAAAAAAAAATCATAGGAGATGGAGATACCAGTCAGACCAAAGTCACTGAATGACTCAGCAGCAGAGCTAGAATTAGAATGTGACAAGGTTTCCACTGCGGAGTCTTCTGACACCACTTTTGCTGAGAATAAGCTAACACTGGATGACTTTTCCTTCTCCAGTTGTGCCCAATAACTCTGAAGCAGCTACAGAGATCCAGGCTGTAAATGAGGAGCCTGAAGTCTTAGAATATACAGAAGTAACCATCTGGATGCATTTTCTGGTGATCAAAAAATTACTCTGTAACTTCTCTTCAACAAGAAAAATAAATAGAAGAGGATAGTAAAGACCTTCTAGGATACCAGTCATATAACAATTATTGAAGAGCGGTGATTAAACATCAGATGGTTAAGGTGTTTTCTTAAACTATAATTACCATGCATTTTAGAGGTTGATATCCTCTACAGAGCTAGAAGTGGTAGCTGCTTTTAACATAGAATGTAAGTAAAAATCTCTCCATGTAATTATTATAACCCAGGTATGAAGAACACCCCTGTAGCCAGGCACAGTGGCTCACACCTCTAATCCCAGCACTTTGGGAACCCAAGGCAGGTGGATCGCTTGAGCTTGGGAATTCAAGACCAGCCCGGGCAACACGGTGAAACCCCGTCTCTACAAAAATTAAAAAAAAAAAAAAATTAGCTGGACATGGGTGGCATGTGCCTGTAGTCTCAGCTACTTGAGGGAGATGAGGTGGGAGGATCGCTTAAGCCCAGGAGGTCAAGGCTGCAGTCAGGCATGTTTGCGCCACTGCACTCCAGCCTGGGTGACAAAAGTGAAGCCCTGTCTCAAAAAATAAAAATAAAAACCACCTCTGCTTTGCTCACCTCCTCTCTTAATAAAACATGTATAGAAGACTTTGAGCTCAATGGATTACATATGCATCATACTTAGATATTTTTACAAAGAACATGAGACTAGGGTTATTGAGAACATATTCCATGAAGAAAAATGTCAGATACACAAAGTGAAAGGGAGAAGGGAAGCAAAGCAAACATAGGGGAAATACATTTTAATGATCAAGCTAGTGCAGTTAGCAAAATATAAAAACTCCCTGTGATCTTGGGTTGAGACAAAGCTGCAAATCTGTGATCCATGAGGATTTACAGAGCTTTCCCACTTCACATCTCAAGGACTCTCCTGTCAATACCAGCACACTCACCCCTCTGATGAGGTCCTCTACATTATCATGTGGGAAGGAACGGATGGCAGCAATTGTTCGGATTAAGCGCTCTGAGAGAGAGTATTTGCTCTGAATGCTTTGCATAATATACCACATACTGGAACTCATCAAGGCTCGAGGTGTTCACATGCTCCAAACTGCCTGAAACAAAGAAGTTTTTGGCATATACAATATCACTGAGCACGCCTATCTTTAGGGTTAGGTGTTTTCTGAGGCCTTCCCTTCCCAATACTAAAAGCAGATTTCAAGGAATGATTAATACTATTTTCATAATCATAAGGAATTGGATAATAGTTGCCTAGGGAGTTCGATAAACTTGGACACAAGATTTCCCTAAGAGGTACTAAGACCCCCATGGAGCTCTGTGTGGTTTACAAACAAGACTAGGCAAGGAATAGGATTTTTAAAAGGCTGAGGAGGTCACAAAACATTATTTTCCTTCTTTGAATTTTTGTGGTTTTTATGATCAGCACCACCATTAAGTTATTTATAACACTGGGCCTTGCAATATAGTTATGTACATATTGTTTCTCCAACTATACTGTAATCAACTGGAAGGCAAGGACTTTGTCTTCTACTCTTTCATCCATGTAAGGCCAGCCACAGAATCTCACAAAAGGTAGGTATTTAACAAACATTGGTTGGTTACGACTAAACAGTATAGAAGTGATTGTCATCTGTGACAAGATAGGAAGAAGGCTATGGAGCAAATATATTTATCTTAATAATGAAAAGGCATCTGAAATATTTTCAAATGTCTTCAGAAGAGAAAAAAGAAATATTTGAGGTAATATTCTAAAATAAGAAAGGAAAGCACAAGTATAACTACCCTAGAGTCATCTATATAAAACTAGGAAAAAATTATAGTTCACAATAATAAAATATACTTTGTTTTAGGAAAATTTGAAGATTTTAAAATGAGTTAAAGGCTCACACCTGTAATCCCAGCACTTTGGAGGGCTGAGGTGGGTGGATCACCTGAGGTTTTAATCTCTCCAGTAGCCACAAAACTGCTCTGAGACAAGTGTCTGCATCTTACAACTTTTTTGTTTCAAGGAAAAAAAAATACAGAGGTGACTTTGAGTTGGTAATTCCAAGAACAGCAGCAGAAGACAGAGCATCTAAAGCAGGAGGCTTGGACCAAAGTGGTTCTGTTGCCTGTAATCCCAGTACTCTGGGAGGCCAAGGCAGGAGGAGCTCTTGAACCCGGAAGTTCAAGACCAGCCTGGTCAACATGGCGAGACGACCCCAAAACCCAACCGTCTCTACAAAAAAATTCAAAAACTAAAATAAATAAATAAAGTGGTTTTGTTAACCATTTCTGGGCCATGATAATCTGATGAAACTAAACTCTGCACTCATTTTCCGGGCGCTCTTGGACTCCGGGGTAAGAACTCCTGAGAGTATGGTCAGCGGTCTGCTACTGCCTGGAAGCTCCCGGTAAAGGAATGAAACTTCAGGGCAGATTGACAGCATTCACTGTGAGGAAGGGTCAAGGAAATCTAAATTCGATTTCACCAGACAGCAGCCCGTGTACAGTTTGATTCCCTTGGAAGGCCCTATCCTCTGCTAGAGCTGAAAGCCCTGTCTCCCTCGTTTTCTTTTGCTACGGGATCCAGAGAAAACACCAAAGGGCATTTACTGCGAAGCTGAAAAAAAAAAAAAAAAAAAAAGCAAAGTGGAAAAGAAGACACAACGGCTCTGATGCGAGGGAGGCCTCGGCCCCGCCCCCTCCGCACCGCCCCTAATCCCACCGCACCTGCTGCGGGAGGGGTCGCGGCAGCTGTCTAGCTGAGGCTAGGGGGCGAGGGGGCAAGGGTACGAAATGCAAGGACGTGCGGTGTCACTTTCCGCACGGGCTCCCAGCAGATCGCAGCAATCCCGGCAGGTCTGGTACTGAAAGAGAATCACGCAAATTCGCGCTAGGGGTCCTCAGACGCGGACCAACCCCTCCCGGATCTGCCCCCTAAGGCCCGGAACTAAGTCTCAGCCTCGAGAGCTAGAGCACTTCGATCGGGGAGTAGAGGAAGCGTTATTGGGCGTGGTACCCTGGGTTAGGACACCTGGCTGTAGACCCGCACCAAGGACCGCACTCACCGAATTGCCGGGCTAAGGTGGGTGTTGAAAGCCGCTGTCAAGGCGTGACCCGGAAGCAGAAGCTGTCGGGGGCAGGCCCATCTGTTTACAGGACAAGACCAACTAAGATGGGCGCCTGCGTACTGATGAGTGTTCGTCACTGGGGCGCGCCTGCGCAGACTTGTGCAGCAGCTTCCGTCCTCACTAGGCCTCGTTACGGGGTTACTTTCTCCTTTTACACAGAGGATTTGTGCGCAGTCTCAATGCAGCGTTCTCAGCCACAGCGGCAGGGTTCGGGTCTTGGTCCGGCAGTGGGGAAAAAAAAAGCTCAGGAACCCTGGGCGTTGGGCCGATTCTATATGGTTGCACCTGCATGGACCAGGCCAGCAGGGGGTCCATCCACAATGGTTCAGTTACTTAAGAGACTAAACTCCTAATAAGAAGTGTCTGTGACAAATAAAAATACTTACAGCATTATTCATAATGGTGGAACGAATCTATGCTCCTTGGAACCCTCCTGTACATTGTCCACTCTCCTTCAAGTAAACCATATCAAAGACAAACTCAACCACCCAGGAGGTATAGTATTCTGAATGTAGAGGAATAAATGACCTTTATTTATAACTCTTATTAGGGTTAATGAACCTTCCTGTGCAAAGACATGATGACACTTCTGAGTGACAGACTTTCTGTGCAAAGCATAAACATTTTAAAGTCAGCAGCACATGGTGGTGGTGCATGGAAGGAGTGAAGCAGCCCATTCAGGCAGACTGCAAGAATTGTGGTCTGCCCAGCAGCCTGTTTAACCAGAGTGCCCCACACCTACTCCCCAAAGCTTGTTCTAAGCAACCAAATCTAACCAATTAGAGATTTAAAGCAGGCCCAGACAGTTCATGTACATCAGTGAGAGGATGGTGAACTGAAAGTTCATGACCTGGTCTGAGGAGTGAGCCTCCTTTGAGCTCCAGACTCAAAGGAATTTTGCCAGGTAGGAATATGCCCTCCACTTCCTGCCACTGCACCATGGTGAGATTGTCCTTTTTTTTTTTTTTTTTTTTTTTTTTTTTAATGGTGTTTTTTAAACACCAGCACGCCCAGGCTGGAGTGCAGTGGCCGGATCTCAGCTCACTGCAAGCTCCGACTCCCGGGTTCACGCCATTCTCCTGCCTCAGCCTCCCGAGTAGCTGGGACTACAGGCGCCTGCCACGTCGCCCGGCTAGTTTTTTTTTTGTATTTTTAGTAGAGACGGGGTTTCGCCATGTTAGCCAGGATGGTCTCGATCTCCTGAGATTGTCCATTTTTTCAAAAGAAGCTGAAATACAGATTTTTTAAAAAAGTGAATTCTTGCAAGTTGCAAATGTTGGCAGTGTTTTGTTTGTTTGTTTGTTTTAATTTTTGGACGTAGTTTCACTCTTGTCACCCAGGCTGGAGTGCAATGGCGCGATCTTGGTTGGCTGCAACCTCAGCCTTCTGAGTTCAAGTGATTCTCCTGCTGAAGTAACTGAGACTATAGGTACCTTCCACCACACCCGGCTAATTTTTTTTTTTTTTGTATTTTTAGTAGAGATGAGGTTTCACCATGTTGGCCAGGCTGGTCTCAAACTCCGGACCTCAGGTGATCCACCCTCCTCGGCCTCCCAAAGTGCTGGGATTACAGGCGTGAGTCACCATGCTGGACCACATCTCTCAAATTTCTTGGTTGGGAAATGCTGAACTATATAAATTCTGGGAAACCATCAGCATCTTACAAATGTAAGAATGAGTGGAGTGTCCCAGGGAGTGATAAAATAGGCTCTCAATACAGGTTATTTTACTTATTTATTGAAACACTGAATACACTTTTATTTTACGTGGCGTGCAACTCAGTATATGCAGAAAAGTACTCTATGTCACACTCATGATCAGTATCCTCTTATTTCCATTTGGCATGTCATTGAAAACCTAGCACATCACTTAGCTAAAAATCACATGAAAGACCCCTAGAGAAATCAAACTAACTTTTTTCCCCCCTAACAATAGATCTCATATTTATTAGTCAAATCAGCATCTGCTGATAGTGCAGTGGAGCAAAGCTGACAGTGATATTCGTTAACAAAGAAGACAAAACTTACGCTTTCAGGTATAAAGATCAACTCTGAATGGCAGAGAGCCTAATCTGACTATCATCAGCCACTAAGAACTCAGAAGAGCAAATAACTCAAGAAGAGATAAGCCAAAGCACTATGAAAATTATTCTTTTCTGTGAAATTCAGTTCCACAGCCTGTATGAGCAAGGGTCCAAAACACTGGAGAGCCAACAAAGGTTCTGGGAGGGCCCATTCATAACGGGAGATGTACTGGCTGTGCCTCCCTATGCTGTGTCCTTCCATGAGCTTCCTCCACTCTTTACTGACTTCATTTTGACTTGGTCCTCTGGTGTCACCACAGCTACTTGGGAGACTTTGAGTTGTTATCTTACAGTTCCAAGAGTCTGTTTTGACTGAACCCAAGAGTAACACGGCAATCCACAATAGAAGCGTTCTCATGGTACAACGGTACAAAGGTCATTCTGTAGGTTGCATATATATATATATATATATATATATATAATTCTGGCGTGATCTTGGCTCACTGCAACCTCCACCTCCCAGGTTCAAGCGATTCTGCTGCCTCAGCCTCCCGAGTAGCTGGGACTACAGGCGCCTGCCACGTCGCCCGGCTCTTATTTTTTTGTATTTTTTAGTAGAGATGGGGTTTCACTGTGTTAGCCAGGATGGTCTCGATCTCCTGACCTCGTGATCCTCCCGCCTCGGCCTCCCAAAGTGCTGGGATTACAGGGGTGAGCCACCGCGCCCGGCCTCAATTTTTGTATGTTTGTAGAGATGGGGTTTCACCATGATGGCCAGGCTGGTCTCGATCTCCTGACCTCAGGTGATCCACCTACCTCGGCCTCCGAAAGTGTTGGGATTACAGGCATGAGCCACCGCGCCTGGACGCTTCCTTCCTCTTTAACAAGAGAATGTTGCACCCAGCATCACTGCTTTGGCTAGCTCTTTTTTCCTGTGTGCCCTCATGTGTGTAGCAATTGAACTGGCTAACAATTTCTGCATTCTTCCTGGTCTAGCCAAAATAATCTGGAAACTCACCATCTAGCCCAATCAAAGACATTATTATTGTATGATTCACTAACATAGTCTTCATCTTCATCCTTGGGGCTAGAGCTGTAATTACTCTGTATGCTCTGGCCACATGATTGATCTCTTCTTTTGTGCCAATCAAGCCAACCAGTTTGGGAGAAAATTCTTTCACATAATTTGCAATGGCCTTTTTTGTGTCCCTCTCTGGGTCAATGGTGATGAAAAGTTAAATTTGGCAGAGGTGGAATACTATCTCATCCACAACTTGAATCATTTTTTCTGGTTCTTCTGCAAAGATATCAGTAATGACTGAAACCAGAATAAATCAACAGCCACTGACCCAGGCAGTATTTGTCAGTTTTAGGCTCTCCAAATATGTTGTGAGGGAAAATGGTCCCCCAGTAAAGGCTTGTTGATGCTTCACTGCTGTTTCTTCTCTAGCTTCTCTCTTTTCTATTTTGAATACTTCACTCCAGCCAGTAAACCTCCTCCAATAGCAAATGGGAATGCTAAAGACTTCCAAGAAATAGGCCTGGGCTTCAAGGGGCATGTGCAGTCTCTGCAGTCCTTCTGCTTAGGCCCTGACCACCTCAAGGGTGGTTGGTGGCATCACTGCCTGAGGGGCCGGCTTCCCAGGCAGCTACCAGCGAGCCCCCAGTCATGCCACACTTCCTCTTGCATGCAGAATTGCCTTGGCAACACTCTCACAGTCTACTTGGCTGGGCCCTGAAGCTTGTATCAGCCAGGCAAGAGGTGCCAAAGTTGGCCCATACTGGTTACTTTGAAGTGCCTCTGAGAAATCAGTACACAATGAAAGTTAGTTTCAGATACATTCAACCATCCTTTCATCAAACATTTACTGAGCACCTACTTTGTTCCAGGCTTTGTGCTCAACTCTCCAGGGAAGACAGAAATGGAGAGAGACAGTCTCTTATTATCAAGGGTTGGGAGACAGATATGAACATCCTCAGTTGCAATTAAAGATGATTATTTCAACAACATTGTTATGTCCAAAGTTACTGTTGACAAATGGTTCTACCTTATGGTGAGCTCAAGAGAGTGAAGGAAGGGTTTGTGAAGAGACTTCTTGGGGAGAAATTTGTATGTGCTGAGTCCCAACTCTCCTCCTACCCAGAGGGAAAGGAAGTACTGATGTTGCCTGAAGAGGGGCTTCTGTGGGACCAGAGAGCTTGAAGATTGTTCCCCATAATTGTAAAACAAAAACTGCACCAATGCTTACTTATAAATTAAAGAGGGCTGTAGCCACAAAGTACAGGTGGCTGCATTGGGATCTGTCTGGACACCCAGATTCAGCAGGGATGACAAATGTATAAATGTTTACCTGGACCAGATGTGGGCCACATGAAGACAGCCAACTTGGGGTTGCCTTTGGTCCATCCAAATGGGCTGTCTAGAGGTATGGGGGGACCCAGTGGCCAGAAGCCAGAAATGAACACAGGGGTGCTACAATCCACAGTTTGTCACAGTCAACGCACTTGCACTGGTTTTGGCCAAAGGAACTCAAGTAAGATATCTCTGGTGATGGGAATCTGCAAAGAACCTTTAAAAGCACGCTTTGAGAAAAAGAGTCAGCTTCAACCGTGTGCAAGACCCAGGTAGTACAGACCTACCCTACCAAGAAAGAAAAACCTGCCCTATCTCCTTAGCTGTTTTTGTTTTTTGAGATGAAGTCTGACTCTGTCACCAGGCTAGAGTGCAGTGGCATGATCTCGGCTCACTGTAACCTCCACTTCCCAGGTTCAAGTGATTCCCCTGCCTAAGCCTCCCAAGTAGCTGGGATTACAGGCGGGCACCACCATGCCTGCCTAATTTTTGTATTTTTAGTAGAGAAGAGATTTCACCATGTTGGCCAGGATGACCTCAATCTCTTGACCTCATGATCCTCAAGGCCCACCTTGGCCTCCCAAAGTGCTGGGATTACAGGCCTGAGCCACCATGCCCGGCTGAGACTATTTGGTTTAAAGTGACTGTTACTTAAAGGATTGCCAGTTATCAAAGAGTTAACCAAAAAGTCAGGGAATCTTCCCAATTTTCTATTCAGGAGCAGGAGAAGATTATTATCCTCCAATAAAAAATGTTTTTGTTTGTTTGTTTGAGATGGAGTCTGGCTCTGTCACCTAGGTTGGAGTGCAGTGGTGCCATCATGGCTCACTGCAACCTCTGCCTCTTAGGTTCAAGCAATTCTCGAGCCTCTGCCTCCTGAGAAGCTGGGATTACCGGTGACCACCACCACGCCCAGCTAATTTTTTGTATTTTTAGTAGAGACAGGGTTTCACCATGTTGGCCAGGTTGGTCTCGAACTCCTGACCTCAAGTGATCCACCTGCCTTGGCCTCCCAAAGTGCTAAGGTTACAGGCATGAGCCACCATGCCTAGCCAGACAAAGACATTTTTAAAGTGGAAAAAGACAAAAAATAAACTTGTATTTTGATCACATCCCATGAATCTTGCATTCAGTATTCAGATTCCATCTCTGCATATTTTAGTTGATTATTTCTGTTCTTCATGTTTTGATTACAAGTGATTCCATGAATTTTGTGTTTTAGTG
The DNA here is from genome assembly GCF_000951035.1 of Colobus angolensis palliatus. Taxonomy (NCBI): domain Eukaryota; kingdom Metazoa; phylum Chordata; class Mammalia; order Primates; family Cercopithecidae; genus Colobus; species Colobus angolensis. The sequence continues at coordinate 3,009,868 of NW_012114611.1, read as the reverse complement.
TGCTGTGTCTCCCATAAGACTTTTAGGTCATTATTTTTTTCTTCTCTTCCCTCCTGATTCCAGTTCTGCTCTCAAGAAGTTCTCATTAGATAATGTTGATCAACAGTATGACTAATGTTCCTATTTTCAGACCTTGGCATAAACTTGATCTGGAAATTTGATAATGATGTTTTGCCTGTAATGATTGCTGCTATCACTGTTCAACGGTATTAGTACCCAGGCTCTGTGGGTACAGGGTATCCCAGGTTGCAGACCTGGGTGTCTTGCCCTTTGAGTCTTGCCAGTACTAAATGGCCACAGGCTTTTGAGCAACTCCCAATTGGAGTTCAAACTCCTTTATTCACTTGGCTGCCTCCATACCCTTTCCTGATTTTGAGTGGATCTTTCAGAGTGACAGTGTGCTGGGGGAGAGTAATTCTGCATTACAAGCTTCTGAGTGGTAACATGAAGCCTTTCACAACAGCTTTTAAAATCTCTGGCCAGAAATTATCAAATACTCCCCTGTCTTAAAGGCCTCATCCTTCTCCATCAGGGGCTGCCTGGCTAATGATGGCAGCGTTTCCCTGACACCCTTCCTAGATAAAAGCAAGTTAAGTAAGAAGAAGGGATCCCTTTCAAATAAATTCTCCGTCACCAAAGAAAAAGAAACAAACCGAAAGGGAGTTCAAGATACCCTAAGAGTGAAGGAAAGAGAGGGAATCAGTCAATGTTTACAAAATAGGGTAAAAAAATAAGATCCAAGTGTCAGACTAGTTGACTAGTTGGGAAACAATAGCTTTCTCTCAATAATGGAATATTTTACTTTACTTTGAATTTGTTCGATTTTTAGGACTATCCCTTATAGCATATTCCTCATATTTAGAAATAATGCAATATTATGCAAACTTCATAAAGACCAAGATTCCAGTTCTGATAGTAGCTCTAGTTACTTTACTTGTAAAAGTAAGTACTTTTATAAGTAAAAGTAAAATTACTGACTAAAGTAAGTAGTACCTTACCTGAGTCTCAGTTGTACAATGGGATGAGAATATTTACACCTACTCCAAAAGTTAATTTCATAAAACCTAGTCCACATTTGTGAAAAGTGGTTTTGTAAACTACATAAATGTTGACACGTCATCTTTATAGGATTTTATATTTGTTCAAGGAGGTTACCAAATATCTCATCCTTCCAGTTACATTGTGGCACCTTTGAAAGAGCAGAGATTTAGATTTCTTATACTCATCTCTTTTGTCATAGCACAGTTCTAAACACACAATAGTTATTTAATAAATACAATGGAATTGAACTAAAGTGAATAGATCTCCCAAAAATGGGAATAGTGGAGTGCCTCTATGTCCTAGTCCCTGACATAGAAAAATTGAAAAGGAAGCTTTGGAACTAGAGCAAAGAAAAAGAAAGTTCAGAGGAAACATAATGTAAGTCTCATGAAACCTTTCATATGCTTAAACCTTGTACTAGAGAAAGTAATTCAGCAAAGAAAAGAACAGTATTAATGTGCAGCAGGGATACGCTCCCAAGACATGCCATCAGGATTAAACAAGGATTTCTTTCAGAAACTGCACAGAGGCAGACATGCGCTCAATAGCCAAACCCTACTCTCTCTCTTTTTTTTTTCCTTTTAACTTTCCCCAGCGCTTGGGAAATTTTATGAATTTTCTATTTTTAGAAAATTAGCTTTTAATCAATATTTTATTATTATTTTTGGTCACATAGTTCTACCAATATTTTCCACTATCAGAGCAATTATAAAACATTTTTAGTCTTCATAGAGAAAAATTGCCTGAAGGATTTTGAAAAAAAAGTACAGTAAAAATACATATAACAATTTTAATAATACTGAGATTATATATACATGATACTATTTTTCCAAGAATGTAGGCGTTTATAGCTAAATTACCTAGCAAATCCAGACTGAAGTGGACAAACTCTGGCAGGACAGTTAACGTCGTCCAGGGGAGGGAAATTACAGAGGAAATAATGACTACTTGCTTGGTACAATTGGGTGGTCCAGACTAATCTGGAGAGTCCTACAAGCAAGACAAAGAGAAAAGAAAGGAAAAGAAAAAAGATCTGGTTCTCTGAATCCATTTGAGAAGCAAATTACAGTCGATGGCAGAATTTTCTGCTCACCTGGGCCTATGCTATTTCTAATGGGAGTGTGTCTCCCCCTGGAGGGCAAGTAGAGCATTTGCTCCTTCTTGCTTCTTGCCCAAAGTTGAATGATTCGTTTTTGGTTCATCCATTGAGTCTTTGATTATATCATTAATTGGTTGACTGATTCATTCACCCATTAATCCAACAAATACTTATTAAATTTTGTCACTGTGCTGTTTGTTGTGATAGACACTAAAGATTCAGCCAGCTGAGATAAACAGAAATATTGTCCTAATCACCAGAAAAATTACAGTTTGATGTGAGAAACAAATATTAGTCACCTGAATGCCTAAATAGTCACATGACTATATAGGATGACTTCTATAAAGGAAAAGTGCAATGAACTGAATATTTATGGCATCTCAAAATTCATATGTTGAGATCCTAATCCCCCAAAGTGATAGTATTAATAGGTGGGATCTTCAGGAGGTTATTAGGTCATAGGGGCACAGCCCTCGTGATGAGACTAGTGCCTTTCTAAAAGAGGGACCTTTGCCCCTTCCACCATATGAGGACACAGTAAGAAAGAGCAAATGGGGCCTCGTCAGACACCAACATCGGGATTTCTTGGACTTCCCAGCCTCCAGAGCTGTGAGAAATTAATTTCTGTTGTTCACAAGGCACCCAGTTTACAGTACTTTTATTATAGTACCCAAATAAACAAAGATAAATAGTAGGGAGGGTAATAGGACGATTCAATAGAGGACCTAATTCAGGCTGGGAGGTCAAGGAAAGCTTCCCTAAGCCTAGACCTGGAAGATGGGTAGAAACAACCAGGTCAAAGGTATGGAGGAAGTGTGGGGAGTGGGAGGGGGCTGGCCAATGGAGCAGGGTCAGGGTATTCAAAGACCCTGAGGAGGAAAGAGTTTAGGAAGCTGGAAGACAAGGAAGAGGCGAGAATGAGAAAGAGACAAGAAGCCAGAAAGGTAGGGAGGCTCCAGATCAGGTGTGGTCTTGGGGGACATGTTAAGGATTCTGAACTGTATCCCAAAAGAACAAGAAGTCTATCAACAGGTTTTATTCAAGTGACATGACCCCATGTGTGTTTTTAAAGGACCACGTTGACTTTTTGAAGAAGAATGAATTATAGTGGATCCATGGCAAGGATTAAAATAGAGAAAACAGCAGCCTAAGTGATCTGGACAAAAAGTCAAGCAGGCTTAGATTTGAGTGGTGGCCATAGAAAGGGAGAGAAGGGGGTGAATTTGAAATATTTTAATGTTAGAATTGATAGAACTTGGTGATTGGTTACAAGCTGGAGATGAGGGCTACTGTGGTCAAGAAAGACTCCTAGGCTGGGCACGGTGGCTCACACCTGTAATCCCACCACATTGTGAGGCTGAGTTGGGTGGATCATTTGAGGTCAGGAGTTCAAGACCAGCCTGGCCAATATGGTGAAACTCCACCTCTATTAAAAATACAAACATTAGCCAGAGGTGGTGATGGGTGGCTGTAATCCCAGCTACTCAGGAGGCTGAGGAAGGAGAATCACTTGTACCCAGGAGGCGGAGGTTGTAGTGAGCTGAGATGGTGCCACTGCACTTCAGCCTGGGTGACAGAGAGAGAGAGAAGAGAGACTCTGTCTCAAAAAGCCAGCAAACGAACAAACAAACAACCTATATCTCTCTCTCTTTCTTTCCTTTTTTTTGTTTTGTTTTGTTTTGAGATGGAGTCTTGCTCTGTTACCCAGGCTGGAGTGCAGTGGCGCCATCTCAGTTCACTGCAATGTCTGCCTCCTGGGTTCAAGCAATTCTCCTGCCTCAGCCTCCCTAGTAGCTGGGATTACAGGTGCATGCCATCTTGCCCAGCTAATTTTTGTAGTTTTAGTAGAGACAGGGTTTTGCCATGTTGGCGAGGCTGGTCTTGAACACCTGACCTCAGGTGATCTGCCCACCTCAGCCTCCCAAAGTGCTGAGATTACAGGCATGAACCACCATGCCCAGCATATATATATCTTTTTCTAAAAGTATCCAAATTATGTTCTTTGAAGACCTCTTATCCCAACTCAAAAAATTTTAATGACATAAATAAAACATTGAAACCAAAACTTGATACAGATTATACAGAAGAGATAATTACAAGCCAATATCATTTATGAATATCATAGGCAGAAATGCTAAAAAATTAACAGATTGAATCAGACAGCACAGTATGTCATGACAAAGTAGAAACTGTTTTGGGAATGTAAAGATTGTCCAATGTTAGGAAATTCATTAATATAACTAATATTATTATATCTAAGAAGGAAAATCGTGTGATTTTCTTCCTAGGGTTGAAAAAGCATTTGAAAAATTAAAGTTCTATTTCCTATAAAAGTAAATTACAAAAGAGGGGTGGAAGATAATTTTCTTAACATCATAAACCGTCTTGTTTATCATCATCTTACTATTTTCATAGGAAAACACTGGAGGCATTCCTGGTAATGTCTGAAACAAGACAAGGATACCCACCATCACTATAACATTAACATAATGTTGGAGGTATTTGCCAATGCATTTTTACAAAAGAAACCTATTGGATGTGTGAAAACTGTTGATGATATAGCTATATCTAGATAACAAAAGCAAATCAATGAATAAACTACACAAACGAAAAGTTGAATTTATATGGTAGCACAATATAAAAGCAATATACAGAAGACAACAGGCTTCATACATAAGATACGAGGATGAATCAGTTAGAAAATAATATGGAATCAAGAGCCAATTGGTAATAGCAACCATCATTACAGAACTCCGAGGTATAAAGGTAAAAAGAAATACGTAAAGCCTATGAGGAAAACTGTTAATATAATAGCTTCAAAGACATAAGATAGATTTGAAAAAATGAAAGACATTCTAAGTGAATTTGTAAATATGACATGATTCCAACAAAAAAAGTCAGGGATTTTTTTGTTTCACTTTGTTTTTTAGTTATACAAATTGATTCTTAAGTTCATATGGAAGAAATAAACAAGAATATCCAAGAAAGTCCTGAAAGGAAGAGCAATGAGGAGGGGCCAGTCTTATCAGACATTTGAGATATTATAAAACCTTCATAATCAAACCAGTATAAAGCTGGTGCATATAGACAGACACACTAATGGAACATAGTAGAAAGTCTAGGCATCAATCCAAGTACATATAAAGATTTAATGTATGTTCGACATTATAAAACAATGTGAAAAATGGACTTTAAAAATATATGTTGTTGAGACAACTGGGTACCATGTGGAAAAAGGTAACATTGGATGCATTGCTTATACTGCACATCCAAGAAAAACTTCACATGACTTCGTTAGCTAAACATGACTACATGGAAACTCTACAAGTTCTAGAAGAAGGCATGTGTAGATTTCTGTGTAATCTACCTATGCACCCCTGGGAATAGCGGGCAAAGCATTTCTATGTCTCAAAACCCAGAATCAATAAAAGACTAGTCAATTCTATTACATATACATGTATGTATTTTTTAAAGTTGTTTTACAAAATTTCGCAGTGATTTCTGGGGTGGAGGGTGGCGGGGAAGGCGGTGTTAAGAATCATCGGGGCTGTGGCCCAGTTGGCCCGCGGAGGTGCAGGTAGGGTGAGCGGGCCCTCACTGGGGCAGCTGGAGGAGCACAGTCTGCTCCACCGGCAGGTAGATCATGCATGTTCCCAGAGCGTGAGAGCTGTAGTCTGCTCCACCGGCAGGTAGATCATGCATGTTCCCAGATCTGGCGTGAGAGCTGTTACGCTCCGCAGCTTCCACCTTGCGTAGCTTAGGCCGTCTCCTGCGGTGGCCAGTGAGTTGGTAATCAGCTCGGCTGCCTTGGAATCGCCCTCAGCAGAGATGATGGCTGCCTTTTTCTGCTGCTCGGCCTTTTCCACCACAAATCTGGTCCTCTCTGCTTCCTGCTGAGCCACCTGTTTGGCTTCCAACCCTTCTGTGAATTCCTTCCCGAAGGTCAGATGTGTCAAGGACACTGCTCGCTCCATAAGGTAGTTACTCACCTGCCTGGAGACCAACTCTCTCTGGGTGATTACTTCTCCAGCATCAAAGCTAGCCACCACTGACTTGAGGATCTCTGTCGTGATGGACGGCAGCACACTCTCATCATAGTCCTCTCCCATGCTGGTGAAGATGCAGGAAGCTGGCTAGCGATGGGCCGGAAGAGGATATGCAGTGTGATGTTGACATTCTGTAAATCTTTGCTACCAGTGATGTCTGGTACATGACGTGGTGGAGAAAGGCAGTCAAAGATAATTGGTTTCTGTACCCATGGGATGAGAAAGTGAGTCCCTTCCCCTACCACAATGTCCTGTACTCCACAGAATCAGTCAAAGATGACAGCTGTGTCCCCAGCATCCATATTATGTAAGGCAGAGTTCACTATGCCTCCTGCAACAGCTAAGGCCAGGCCACACTTGCTGATGGACTCAAACACTTTGGCTGCCATGTTTTCTTCTGCTGGACCTTCTCACACCAGCTTCCACTCTGATCTACACATGAATTCCCCAGCCACCCAATTCTATTACATATTTTTTTTAAAAAAAATGTATGGCCCAAATACCATAAACAAAGCCAAAGACAAATGAGTCACTGGACAAAACAATTGCAATTTTTACCACAGAATAAAATGTAATCTCTCTAATATGCAAGAGCTCTGAGAAATAAAACGACACAGATCCAGTAGAAAAATGAGCCCAAGACATGAACAGATAGAAATAATTTATGCAAATGGCCCTTAAAATAGTAAAACATGCACAACTCACTCAAAAAAGAAAGGCAAATTACATTACATTGAAACAGCATTTCTTATTGTGTTGGCAAAAATTCAAAAGTTTGAGAGTACATTTTATTGCTAAAGCTATAGGGAAAAGAGACACAGTGATATGCTACTGGTAGAAGTATAGAGTGATACAGTTCTTAAAGAGGGAAATTTAGTATGATCTAGCAAAATTACAAATGGATTAGTTTGTCCTTTAACCCAGCAATGATATTTTTGGGGACTCTACACTAAAAGTACTTCTGTACAAATTTGAAATATTATATACACAAGGTTAGTATTTATTGTGGTATTCTAAGTGACAAAAGTCTAGAAACTCCCCAAATATCCATCAATAGGGGAACAGTTGAGTGGTTAAATAAACTGTAGTATATAGTGGAGTACTATGAACCCATAAACATGAGGTATATCTGTATGTGTTGCACTAGAATGATAGCCACAATATTTTATGAGAAGCTACTTTAGTGCAAAATGAAGCATTGGAAAGATAAAAGCAATACAAGACTAGTAAATATAAAACTAATAAAAATAGTTATCTACACAGAGTAGGGAAGGAAAATGGATGAAAATGGAAGGGAGAGGCCAGCACGATGGCTCATGCCTGTAATCCCAACACTTTGGGAGGCCGAAGTGAGGAGATCACCTGAAGTCAGGAGTTCGAGACCAACCTGGCCAACATGGTGAAATCCCACCTTTACTAAAAGTACAAAATTAGCTGAACATGTTGGTGCACGCCTGTAATCCCAGATACTCGGGAGGCTGAGGCAGGAGAATCACTTGATCCTGGGAGGTGGAGGTTGCAGTGAGCTGAGATTGCACCACTGCACTGTAGCCTGGGCAACAAAGTGAGACTCCATCACAAAAACAGGCCATATTTAGGTCTTAGTAAATGGAAACCTTTCTCAAGTAGTGCTTTTCAAATAGTAAAAAATTTT
>NW_012114611.1:3000522-3001348 GCF_000951035.1 Colobus angolensis palliatus | reverse complement strand
GAGTATACCTTTTTATGTAGTTTCAACTTTAGAATCATATAATCATTTAATATATTCAAAAATTAAGTTAAACCAAAAAGAGAAAAAAGAACAATCCCTAAAACTAAAACAAGTGAAATAAAGCTGTTTACAAGGTTGATAACATAACCAAAAAGAAAGATTTATTTCAAATAACTTTTAAACACAAGACTTTGTCTTTTCTTAGTGAAATATATTCTAGGATTAAAACAAACTACAAAGAACTCTTAAGCTTCATTCTGTAATTTTGTTGTTACTTCTAATAGTGGTATTGTAAAACTATTTTGTGTATTTTATAAGATAAAGCAAGCTTAGTGTAAGAAGCAATAAAAATGTGAAATCAAATAAGTAAACATCTAGTGTTTAAACTGCAAGCTACAAGTGTTCCGAAGATGCCAATAATCTCACTGAAGACTATGGACAAGCTGAACAACTTGAATCTGTGGATGAATCTCTAAGCTGGAAAACACAAAAGACTATTCTTCAGTGGACCAAGCAAGATGACTCCTCAGACAACGTCTGTGAAGCTGATGTCATACGGCACACCCTGACGCTGAATATATAAGGCCTTAATTTTAATCTAAAATGCAACCACTCTCTGAGCATCCAGATTTTCAGCTATTCAAGATTCAGAAAACAAAAAGTTATTTCTGGAAATATTTTAGGAAGTCAAATAATTTCTTTTGTATTTTGATGGAATTCTTTTTTTTTTTTTTCTTTTTTTTGACATAGAGTCTCGCTTTGTCGCCCAGGCTAGAGTGCAGTGGCGTGATCTTGGCTCACTGCAAGGTCTGCCTCCCAGATTCAT
>NW_012114611.1:2998307-2999017 GCF_000951035.1 Colobus angolensis palliatus | reverse complement strand
TCGCCCGGCTAGTTTTTTGTATTTTTTAGTAGAGACGGGGTTTCACCGTTTTAGCCAGGATGGTGTCGATCTCCTGACCTCGTGATCCGCCCGTCTCGGCCTCCCAAAGCGCTGGGATTACAGGCTTGAGCCACCGCGCCCGGCTGGTTAGATTTCTTAAAAAGCTTGAGAGTGATGGATGTGTGAGAGAGGAAGGAGCCTGCATCTCCTCTCCAGGAAGCCTTAAAAACCAGAAAAGAGTCTTACTTGTCTGAGTTTAGCTTGGGAAGAAACAGATTTACATATCCCTGAGACCAGCTCAGTGCTATTTCAGCAATTCTACCACCCACATTTTAACTCCAAACCAAAAGTTGAATGAATCCTGAAATGATTGCATGTTTTTCACAATGGGAAGATTACCACAGTCTCTTAATACCCACAGATGCTTCTGTAATCCTTTTCTTTCTCCCTATTTCCCCAAGTAATGCCATACTCAGGCCCTTGCAATCTCCTGCCTGGAAGACTATTCCTCTGCTATCTGTGTCTAGAGGCTAGCAGATTGGACACTGCGGCTCTAGGATTTACAATACACACCTGTAACATATCATAGTCCACTTTCAAATAGTGTAAAAATCTTTTTTTTTTTTTTTGGAGACGGAGTCTAGCTCTGTCGCCCAGGCTGGAGTGCAGTGGCTCGATCTCGGCTCACTGCAAGCTCCGCCTCCCGGGTT